>NC_082603.1:5518590-5826108 GCF_030936135.1 Gavia stellata | reverse complement strand
TATTTTTTTTTTTTTAGAGCATCTGTATTTTGAGGGGACTAAGGCAGCATTAGTCCCTTCCCCTCTCATTGTTAATCTTAGCATGCTTTTAAGTTACTCTGCATAATCCAGTCTTGAAAAGCCTGCCTTACTCTTACAATATAGCTTACATTATCTCCTCTTATTCCAGGTGAATAGAAGGTTTTGGGGTACCAATTCAATAAAAGAGGATTTCATTTAGTTAGGATTGCCTCAAAACCCTTTACAATCCTAGATAAAGCCATACAACTGTTTTCCTCTTCCATATTTCCCCAGCGCAAGGAGGGAATGTTTGCGGTGTTACAGAAAAACAAACTGTTAGTGTTCAGGTTAGCATTGTAAATTGGCAACAGATCTTGGCTCTTGGGGGATTTGTCTTTTGACAAATTACTAGATAAATCTGGAATTGCAGCTACCTCCTTTATTGTGTTTATTTGTTTATAGATCAGATTCTGTCCTTGCTTGCCTAATTTAAGGTTAATCTAAGCATTTTCCCTGCAGTTTCTGGTTTTTGAAATGGCAATCTTTAACCTGGTCAAAAGATTTGGCCTGATGTTTCTGGGGAATTAAGTCACTCATTTCCACACTGTTGTACTTTGTTTGCTTTTTTTTACTGCTCTGAAAACAAGTTAGTAGAAAAAAACATCACCTACAGGATGTTTCTGCTCTGTTTGCATCCAGGCACATTCAAGTTTCCCATCTCCTGCAGTATTTCTCCCTGAAGCCAATTATACCTTCTTTAACCAGTCTTCTGGTTCAGCGGTTTCCCTTGCAAAGTCATTTTTGTCTTTTTTAAATGGTCCTCACCGTAGGATAGCAGTATCTGATGACTTAACCAGATCATACACTGTACTAAGCACTGATTATAATATATAACTTGCTGGAATGCATTTATGGTTTTGTTTACTGAAAAGGTGCTAGAAATGAAACAGCTATCAAACAGGAATAAAGAAAATGCCTTTTACTTAACTTTCTAACTTTTCTTCGATTCACCTCTTTTTTAATTAAAAGCTGCTATTGGACTATGCCAAATGATGTGAGGATGAAGAAAGCAAATAGCAAGATGGTAAAGTTCCTAATAATATTGTTATTAAAGACTGTAGAGACAAAAGTTGACTGAGATTTGCAGGAGGTTGCAGGTTGAAGAAGGACGAGATTCAGTGTAAACATGTGGAAGGTGGTACATAGAGGAAAATGTTTCTGGCTTTGCCTATGAGGTATTTGGCTATGAGCTGACTACTACAACAATAGAAATAAATCTTTGAGCTGTAATAAGACAGTGTCATGACAACATTTAGAATTATAGTCCAAAAAGCAGAGCATTAGAAATAGAAAAATGAATAGTTCTGGCACTGTACAAAGCGATGATTTGAATACTGCACGTAATTCTGATGTGGTTATCTGGAGGGGTGCAGTAGAGCTAGAAAAAAAAAAATCAAAGGAGGACTATTTAAAAGTGACCAAAGACAGTAACAACATCAGACTGCCTAAGACAAACCCTTCAGCCTGGAAGAGCAGTGGCTGAAGTAGAATAAGATAAAGGACTGTAAAAGTCACAAGTGGCAGGGAAAGCACCAACAGGTAGTGATCGTTCAGGATTTGCCACTGTACAGACTGAGGATCATCAAATCAAACTAGTGGATGTCATGTTCAAAACAAGTAACAGTCTGTTCTTGATTCTACGATGTGCAGTTGAACTATTGATAGCATTGCAGCAGGATACTGTTTATTTGAGTTTAGTTTGCATTACTTCAGACAGCAACTGAATAAAATAATGGAAGAAGCCTGTTAGGAAGCTTAACTACAACAGTGCCAGCTCTGGCTCAGAAAACCTTGAGCTGCAACATGTTGGAGGCTTGGAAAGTATTCTGGAATAATATTATTACCCTTTCCCCAGGCAACTTCTGTTGGCAATGGTAAAGGCAGGATGCTGGGCTATAAGTGACCCGGTGTGGTGGTTGTTACGTGACTGAAGAATCCCAGTTGTCAGCTAGCTGAGTTGCTTTTGACATTCTTAAGTGTTCTGCTAAATCCGAGAGGCAGGGCTTGTTTTTCCTATCATACTTACTTTAAATGTTCTATAGTTTTGATGTTAACAACCAAGAAGTACTTGTACTTCCTAAAAAGAAAAAATAATCTCAGTGCCTAACTTTACACTAGATGTTACCACTACAATAGTGGATATATGTAAAATACACATTTGTATCTTAGCAGCATAAAATTCCTTCAAGTTGAGTATATTGGCTAGTCTTGCCTCTCATCAATAAATTATTTTTAAAACACTTTTTCTTTTGTTATTCTATCAAAAAATACCAGATCTCTACTGTATAATATCAGTCACAAACCCACCTAATTGTATTAGCATTTTCAATCCAGATCCACTCAAATTATTAATAATCTCTGTCTATTAATTTACAGTTATCCTTCTTTGTAATAAACCTGGTTTTATTACTACACTGGCAATTCAATCAGTGACTTTTTTGTAGCTTTCATTACTTCTAGAATAGGAGTATGGAACTTGCTCAGTCTCACTATCATCTCTTTTCCTTCAAAGCTGTATTAATTCTGCCATAACCCAGAAAGGATTTTCCAAAAATGTTATTTCAGTGAGTACATTCTGGTCTTAATACTGGACTCAGACCCGCGAGGGCTAAACACCACTGTTAGTAGATTTGAAAAAGCAAATGTAGTCACACAGCCTGAAACTGCAAAGCTGTCGGCGCTGAGCTAGGAATTCACCTTCTGCCGAGGCTGGGGTTTGTGTTACCCTGGTTATTTAGCAGCTGTTGGAAACGGCGCTGGTGAATGGAGTCCCTTGTCTGGTCAGCGGAGCCAATTACAAGTGTCTGGGTTTCGCCAACGGGAAGTGGCTCAGCAGCCAGTAACTAAGTTTAGCACGATGGATGTGTTTCTCTGACTTCATACGTGTGTGTTCACGCTGCCCCCCACAAAAGTGAATCAGCCCGTAGGGCTGAGAAGGAGCAAGACACCTAAAACTCCCTCAGCCAGGGCTCCGCTGAATGTCAGACTGGGGATCTCCTGAGAAGCATCCACATTAAGAGTTTTCCCTGGTTCTGAAGTTAACAAGACAGCATGCAATTTTTGGGCAAGTATTCATGCTAAAGCTTGGCTTTCCTTGGACAAAAGGAAACGCTGGTTTGTTTTCTAAGACAAATACATTTCAAAGGAGGCAAGATCACAAGAGTATTTTAGTCAAATGAAGTAAATATTTTAAAAAGGAAAACCCTTCTTTGCTCAAGAGAAGAAAATGGCTGTGGACAATGGCTTGAACAGCGTATTGGTTGCTGACAAATGAGGTTGACAGTTTTGTGATTTATTTTTAGCTAGTGATTTTTTTTTTAAAACAGAAGTACTGTGTAGCTTTGGCAGTTGCTGCATATTCAGTGTGGGTGGATGGAACTGAGAAGTCGCATCTGTGCTAACACGCATTTTGGGATTGCATTAAAAAATTAAACTCATGTACTGGAAACTGAAGCTGTATCAGCTCACCTGGGGAGCTCTGCCCTCCGAATATCCTCCAAAAGGTAAGCAGTGCTGCCTGTCCAAGGCACTTGCAAAAATAATTAGTTGGGCCTCAAGTTGTGACACCAGCTCAAATTTGGGCTGTTAGATTGATGTTTTCTTTCGCTCCTGAGATTACAAGTCATTGAGTTAGGCTCTACCCTCTCCTTCCAAGTTTTCCTTCTAGCTAGGAGGGCTAAAAATACATTTCAGAAAGCCATCTGAGAAACAGTTTAATGTGGTCATTGTTCCAGGTGCTGAGTCTAAGGAGAGTACCTAATACTGTAGGACTTCTAGTAAGATGTGATTATGTCACTTGAAAAGCAGCTTGGACATCTATGTCATTGTAACTCAAAGGTCTGATCAGTTAATGCTTTACATCTGCAAAATAAACCTCTCACCAGCTAGACTTTGTTAGTGTAGATACTTCTGGCTTGCTTAGGGGTCAGTTGAGCTGTGATTTTTCAAGTATTCTTTTTGCAGAAGAGCCCTTACTGCAAATGTTTGTTTAACACTGCATGAGTAAGTAGCTATTAATTTGATTTGCTGGGAGGTAGATAATATCTTGACTTTGATCTGGCCAGTATTACGACTCCTCAGGAATTCTGTTGGAGTGAAGTGTAATCCACATTAGGCACTTCTTTCCCAAAGTACTGATAAAAAAATGCTAAAAGACTTGCTGTAAGTGGTCATAATGTTTGGCCATCCCACCTTCCCTGGAGAAGGACTGGGTGACCTAATCCTCCTTACCCTTCATACTGGAGAGGTTTACTGGAACTTACCACGACAGAGGAAGAATGTCAAATAGACTTTTGATCTACATGTATGCAGTCTCCCAGTTACCTTTGAAATCCGGGTGTCCCTTCATAGCACTCCTTTCCCTAAAAGTGTCATTGTGGGAGTAGTTACTGTCCACTATAGTCAGGATTCAGAGGGACAAAGATTGGAACTTCATCACCTCAGTACTCAATGGAAACAGGTATGTAATACAGAGCATTTAAAATTGGTGGTCTCTCTGGTTATTTCTAAACACCAGCAATTGCAAAGCTGACTAGCTTTGTAGGAGCTGAACAAATCCTTAGTAGTTAAGGTAACAAGTATTTTGATACAGTATTCAGGATTTTGCTAAGGTTACACTGGTAGCTTTTCATTCTCAAATCCTTTTTGTACGTAATTTTAATTGTATTAAAAATCTTTCTCACTGCAGGAAAGCATTTTTCTTACTATCTGTTGGGTTTTGGTTCCTCACCCAGAGGCACATTCAAAGAAGTCAGATTGGTACTTTGAGTGGATTCTGGTGCTTCTGACCATTCCCAGTACCTGTGACAGGAAACATCAGTTGTACCTTTTAATGACTGTTAGGTGCAGCTCTCCTGCGCTTGCATGAGTTCCTCACCCTAAAATGTTTTTTAAATGCATCTAAAAACCTGTGTCATTTTGCTAGCTGCAGTTATCCCAGAGTCACTTTCCTACCAGAGTTCCGTGAGGACAGAAAATCTTGGAGGTAGTGAGAGCCAGCCTATTGAGGTAGCAGTGTTTGTACTGAAGATCATCAATACTTCATCTACTTTGAAATTCTCTCTTAAAACAGCTACCAAATGCTATAGTAGAAGGTTTGGTCACTTACAGCCTATACAGTTGTTGATCTATGAAGAGATTTATGCATCCTGCATTCAACAAGGAATTGAATGAAGATTTTTTCAAATTAATACTTTGGAGCTTAAGCTTGATTTATTTTATACTGGATTCTGCACCAAAAAGATACTTCTTTACCATGAATTAGTTGAGGAAAAAATAGGGAAGTGCTGCATTAGGTTGATATTGGAAGAAATGGTATACATATGTGTCACTGACATCTGAGCAAAGAAATGGGCTGAGAGACACCTCTGTTTGATAGTATTAATAACAAAGGGAGAGGATAACTGGAACCAGTGAAACAGAAGACAGGTGGTTCCTTCTATCAACAGTTGGTTTGTTTGGGTTTTTTTTCAAAATCTTAACATAGCTAACCTCTTGTAATGTTCAGGTAGACAGACCATGTCTTGTATTCTTCATACATTGGTGTAACTAAATCAATTGAGACGAATTTGTCTCTCCTTCTACTAGTTAAAATTCAGAAACGCCAAAACCCCAAACCTTGTCTTCCCTTGGATTTTTATATCAAGCTAGCCAAAAAGCACATCTTCTGGGTAAAGACCCACCACTTTAACCATTAAGTAAATGCAGGGGGAATATCATATGCAGCAGTTTATCATGTTGCAAAAGAAATCTGCTCCTAAGAGGTCAGGTGAATGGAGAGCTTTCAGGTTTCTCCATGTATTTCTCTCTCTGATACCAAAGATCACTTTTATTAACCTTTTCTATTTCAGATATATTTTAATAATTGAGGCAAGATGGTGATACCATCTTGGCTTGAAACATTTCTTTTTATGTGATGTGAGCAGCTCATGATGCAATTTTGTCACTGACTCTGAAGTCTCCTCCCATTCTGTCTCTCCCAGCCTGATACCATAAATAGAAACCTATTCCTTGCCCATTCCAAGTTCTTGGCTTGAAGATGTGTTTCTTGGCTTTATTCAGTGGGTTGTTGACAGTACTTAAACCTTGCACCACTCTGTGGGAGGCCCAAAGACTAACTATGGATCTATGCTTGGCTCAAGCAAACCACATTATTAAGAGTCTGGTTGCTTGCAGGAGAGGAACACCTAGGAATGGCATTTAGTTAGGTTGCCTGCCTTTTACCAAAGCCATATGCGAGCTGTCTGAACTCTTTTAAACTGGTGTTTTTCACGGCCACATGTATGCCAGCAGAAAGACTAGGTGGTCCATTTAGGTAAGGGCTGAAGTCTGTTTCAGGGTAAAGAAAGTTCATAGGTCTGCTTCTATGCTACCACATTATTAGACAGCAGGAACTTGGCCTGTTCAGCATTGGTTTGCTTTTTAGTATGTAGTTTGCCTTGAGTGTTTTTGGTTAGTAGGAAGTGCTGAGACGTGGCTTCAGAAACAAAGCTACTGTAGAACTTGATACTATTCCAATCGTGTCAGCAAAATAGGAAACCCACTTGCTGCTGTGTTATCAATTTTGTTTCCTCATATTCATTAAGGCAGAAGTCCTCCCACTAACAAGCTGGTTAAAGATGTTGGAGTCTAGTGATGTAAAGTGATTACATTTTGAAGATGCAGTGGAAAATACGAATTACACTAGCAGTCGTTAGTTACTTGATGGTCTACTTTCTATGCTTTAAGTTGACCAGTGCCTATTCTTTGATAGTCTTAAAAGCAAGCATATAAAATGAGTCTGTGTGTAAAATAGCATCATGGATATTTATATTGGTAGTTTGAAAACTCAAAGTGAAAATAAAAGTGAAAGATGTGGCATATGCAGGGATCTTGGTGGCCTTGTATTCAAGTGTCCCTTTGTGAAAGAGAGGTATGTGAGAAGCCAGAAGATAGAACACCATGTGTGTGTATATATATACACACACATATATATAGCCTATGGTTTTTGATGTAAAATGCTAAGATATCAGATTGAGACTGTATGCAATAACCAGTATTTACCCTATAACCCTTTCTTTGTCTCTCTTCCTTTCGTTGACAAACCAGTCACTGTGGCCTGCTGCTAACACCACCAAATCCTTTTCAGAGCTGTATTGCTATTTACACATTTAAGAGACATTGACAGTTGGTTCATAAATCCAGAGTACTGCGAATTTTTTAGAAGCTCCCTGAACTATACATATCAAAGTAGCATAGTCAGCATGATTTCCTTATATTCAACTTTTTCCCACTGCTGGAAGAACTAGAGAAATGCTTCTAAATGGATGATTTAAGTTGTACAGGAAGGGTAACCGCTCTCAGGAAACGGCTTTGAAGGGCACCACAGGGAATAGTCTAAAGAGCTGGGAAGAGCTGCTGTGCTTGAAAGGTGGATTCTTCCGCCAAGGAAGTTGAGTATACCAGAATTAAGATTTTATATTGTGCACTTACTGTGAGGAGAATAGGAACAGGATGCAGATGTGGTGGATGCACATGTCAAGGTGATGGCCTACAGTGTAAAATAACTATCTAGGAAAATTAGTTGTAAAAGAAATAGTACTCATCTAGAAGGTAGAAATATGCCTGATTTTATTCTGCCTGGGTGCGTTTGACAGGACATTATGAACTGCTATGCGCTGTGCAGGGACACTCAGTGTCCTTCTCACTGAGAAACACCTTCGGGGGGTGGCTGGTAGGGTGCAGGCACAGAATTGCCCTGTTACAGCAAGCTTACAGCCAAAATGTTACTTGCCCATAATGCCAGTGCCAGCAGCTACTTGATTCACATCAGGAGCCCATTATCAACCAGACAGCACCTGAAAAGCTTGTTTGTCACAACGCTCATCCATGTGTTTCTGAGGCTATGCTGTCTTTCCCTACAAATTCTGCTTATTCTTTCTGTATTAATAGATACACAAAGGTTAGTACAAATACCAGTGTAATTAAGAGTACTCAGAGTATGTAAGAGAGGGGAGAAAACAATAAACTGCAAGAGTAAAAAAGCAAAGGGGAAAAGAGATAAAGCCTAGGAGCTTGTAAGTAAAGGTATCTCAATCTGTAACTACTGAGTAGCATGCTGCAGGATTCACTGAGCTTGGTTTTGTAGGAGGAGGAAAGGAGGTCAACCTGCTTGTCAGAACTTCTGGAAGACAACAGTATGCAAGTATCCTAAGGTATTTTCTTTGTCTAGTTAGTTTTTCCACATACATTAGGTGATGGTGGTGGGGGAAGATAACTCATGTCACAGGCCATATGGGAAAAAGCAACTCCTCATCACCACAGCATATCCACAGTTTTATATAGTGTTTTTCCACATCCACAGCGTTACAAAACACAAGCATTTGGAATAAGCCAGGTTCTTACCTTTAGCCTGATCTGAGTCCTCATCACATAGTGCAGCTGCCTTTCTTGGTGGGCTGCAAGAGCTCTTCTCCCCCTACAAATGGCCAAACCACTTGCTTCCCCTTCCCTGCTCCCTTTTATACCCCTCTGCAGGCCCACCACCCTCCCAGGTGTGAGACTGCCATGGTGATGGCTTGTTCTTTAACCCTTCCTTTCCCATGTGTTAGGAGGAGCCTGTCCTACTACAAACCATACAGCCTTTGCTAGAAAACTAGGGCTTTTAAAGAATTCATCCAACAAATCTTACGTTTTTGAGAGGTAATTTGATGATGCCCTTTCAGAGACCTGTCCTGAGTCTTAGTAAATCAGCAAATATGCAGCTCAGACTGGGTGTGCTGTAGTGCCCTTGCTTTCTGTAATCCTGAAATGTTCAAGAGTGTTTACTTTCTCAATGCTTGTACATCTCTTAGACGTGTATTTTCACCAACGTCGTTTCCTATTGATGCATGTAAACAGTGCTCCAGCAACGGTATGTGGAGTGGAAAAATGAATCAATCTGGGCGGTCCCCTTAATGGGTGATCTGTTTTATGATTTGCACAAAGGAATTTCTCCAAGGAAACTGTTTGCTTTCCTCCCAAACAATTTGTTGCCTAACTCTTAGTGGAATAAAACTCCGTCTTTATAGCTCATCTCAAAATTGTTTCAACTTGCACTCCAGTCCCCACATCCTCTGTTTGTTCAGCATTCCCTGGGAAGCTCCACCCTCGTTTCCAGCTAATAACCACGTTAACCCACAGCTTGATTTTTCCCAGTTTCTCCTGCACCCGCTCAGCAGCGCTTGCTTTTTCATTGGCCGCCAGCCTTGCGAGCAGTGATTGTCTGCACGTGGTGACATTTGTGCTGGCAGTGGCAGCCCAGGACTTCTTGGGTCAAGCAGCCTCTTCTGCTTGCTGTGAAGCACAGCATGATTGTGGGGACGGTCCTCTTCCAGTCTAGCAGCTATGGCAAAGAGGGCAAGCTGCTCTGCTGCCTTGGCGAGGAAGCCTCTGAGCCTGGCGTGAGTTTCACAGGTATGATGCTCAGGGATGTAATGCTGTGCTATCCCTTTCCTGTATTTCTCCAGGTGCTTCAAGGAGGATGTGGGTTCTTTCAAGTCTATCTTTGTCTTGTACTACGAGATCAGCCACAGGCAGGAGCGAGATTGCTTGCTTTTATCTGTGTTTTAGTATTATTGAAATGCTTCGTTTTTATGAGCAGTTGCACAGTTAGTATTTCAGAAATAGAAACCACTTCAGCACTTGATGTGACTCTAAAATTTAAGATTTAGTGTATCCTACCTCCTGCTCTCGGACTGAAGAGATTGGTAATTGCAGTGTTGGCAGCACAGGGTGGGGGACAAAACACCCCTTACATGTTGGCTGAATAGGAAAAGCATTCATATCCGGAGAGAAGCAAATTGTATTGTGGGAATAAAGAAAAGGAAGGAGATGGATGAAGCCTAACCTCCTTGCATGACCATGTATTACTTGTACGCTGAATGATGATGTAAGTTTTCCATTGTATAGGAAATGAAAGTGGTAATACATGATTTATGGTTAGCCTTTAAAAGGAGCTGATATAAAACAGAACTTGCCAGCTCATTTCCTTACTCTTGGTGTGAATAGAGCTTGCAGACTATTCAGTTGGAGGGGTATCATTTGTGATATGCTTTAGTTATCTTCGTTTCCTTAATGAGGTCTATGCGATTATCATGTTTCACTGACCTTCCATATCCTTACATGTTGGATGCTAGAGATCCTACACCGTATTGAGCAGCATAGGTTATTATGTAATAATAAGCTGCAGTAGGTACTTTTATATCGTGGCAAATTCCGCTTTAGTAGATATTGGGTAACGTTTGCAGTTACTTAAGCATCGAAGTCACTCTAAAAATGGAAGTGAAGGAAGTTAGTGAGACACGAACTCTTAAAAGCATTTGATTTTTAGGTAATGTGATTTTTAGGTAAGCGCTGTAGCTAAATGGTTGAAGCTCCTCATCAAACATTAACTTCTGCTGGCTTTTTTTGTACATAAAGTGGGTGTTAAGAACATGTGCCAGCCTCCCAGGCATTCCCAAAGAAGTGGTAGTGGTCCCACATCTGCTTTGAATCCTCGCTGGCAATCCAGCACAGCACCGCAAATGGTTTTCGTGTGGGCAGAGCTGCTCTGCACTACGCAGCAGGTGGCATTTCTGCTGGTTTTGCCTTGGCTAAAGTGCCCGCTGCTGGGCTCAGCGTGGGCAGGCCTAGCTGGTCGTGGGATTTGCGGCAGCAGCTCTGACTCTGAGCTGATACTAGGCTGCTTCAGGCTTGCCCACTGAGTGCGTGGTTCAATGCTTAACTCTGTGCTGTCTGTGAAGGAGGGGTTGGATGCTCAGTTCATGAGCTTTTCTGGCTTGAGAAAGAAACTTAAAGTGTGCTTTGATTCAGAACAAATGCATCATGGATATAAAGACTGCATCATGGACTATAAAGAATGTATTATTTAATTAAATATGTATTTTTACTCCATTAAGAGAGCTGAATTTAAGAACTGGTGTTCTTTCCTGGTGCTTAACAACTGGACATGCATATGCACCCACCCAGCCCTAAAAAATTACAGTGAGATATTGGCAGCCATGCTATAATGTAGGTAGCTGAGCAGACATTGGGATTTCCTCTCTTTTCCATAACACCCAGTCTGATGGGTTAGTATATTGTAAAACTAATTGCAGTTGATGGTTAGGAATGAGAAGCATAGGTAAATATTGTATCTGCAGACAGTGAAATCAAAGAAGTGACATTTTGATAGCTTAATCACCTCTAGTCACTTCTGTTCTTGGTAGGAGAACCTTGATAGGGTGCTACTTTGGCAAGGCTCGGGAGGTAGGTTATTAAGTAATTGCAAGGTGAGCAGGTTATGCAAACAGTATAACTCTGAACGATTACCAGAAATGCAGTCAAAAGCCACTTAGCTATGTGTTTAAAAACAAAACGAAACAAACCTCAACCATTTACTTTCTCACGTACCTACAATACAGTCGGAAAATTGCATGTTGTTGCTGGGAACCCCCCTACATCCTCATTTTCCAGGCTTGAGCTCTGTCCTGTGACACAGATTTGGCATGTGTTTGCCTTACTTGGCACAGGCCTCTTCCTGTTTTGTGTCTCACTGACTTCCCAGTTTTCCTGTCTTGTATTGCATTTCAGCTCTTTGTTCTCTTTTAAAGTGCCTTATAGACTAAGTCTTGCTCACAAATGTAAATCTCATGGGAGTGCGGGGAGGTGGGTATTATATACACGCATTCTCTGGCAGTGGTTTGCTTAAAAATAGCCTGAGCCTGACTTCTCAGCCCCTCAGAAATGGGTCAAAGCAATCGCTGTAAAGTGAAGGGGGCATCCAACTTTTTAAAGAGGATTTTTTATGTTTGGTGCATTTAATGAAATCTTTTTACAGTGAATTTCCATAAGTAAGTTCAACAAGAGAATTTGGAAATATATATTGGGACAGGAACTTACGTCAGTTGTGCTATCAGATAAAATATTTATATCTTTACCCCTTCATAGTTTTTTGCCCCCTTGAGCAGCCCACGCATACGCAACTACGTCATCGCTCTTTCTCTTGTCTTAATATTGAAATTAATTCTGCTATGTGTTCCTGGAAAACCTCTCTATGGGTTAGAAAGTCAATGATGGTCTTGGCATAGCACTACCATGAAGTGTTCAAACAGTTTTGCTTTTTACTACAGTTCTTTCCAAAACCCTGTGGTTTTGGTCTTTGCAGGAACTGTGGGGAACTTTTTTCTTTTGTCTATAAAATAAGTATGATTCCCTCCCCCCCCCCCCCGAACTGTCAAGTTTGCATCAGTTGTCCTTTGAAAGAGCAAAACAAAACTGCTTGGGTATTCAGAAACACTGCTGCTAAATACGTAGCATCACCCTTACTACTTTTTGTCCCTGTCAGTTTTCCACCTCTTCTTTACACAGTCTTGAAATGTATTGCAAATCACCATCATTCCTGCTGACAATACTGAATCAGTTACTGTCCCAACCTATAAATCTCATTTGTGTCATAATTCAGTCTGTCTTACCTGTATTTGTAATGTTGGTTTCAGATCCAGGCTACCTATTTCAGCCACAGAAACAATAAAGACATAAAACATAATCTTTCAATGCTGAAATGTTTCCTTCACTCCTTCACCTAACAAAAAAAGCACTTAATTTCTCACCCATTTCTTTATCTATGAATGCTTAGATACTTTCAAATAGAGGTGTATATAAATGGAAGTATATATAATAAACATTACATAGAAATTTTACATGCATAGTTTGCTACTTGGTATATAGGCAGTTAATCACCTTCTCCAGCCCCTGTTAGAAGTAACCTATAGAATGAAGAGTCAGCAAAGTGGGAGTTGAAAACCACCGATCTAAGATGTGCAGGCGTGGTGTTCCCTTTCCATAAAGAGCATATTGTGCAGTAGGAGCTTCGCTCTGCTGTCCGCTGGGTTTTGATCTATTTCAATTGTACACAAAGTAATTTCCTCTTCTGCTCTTTCTTCAGAGGCCCTGCACCGCCCCTATGGTTGCGATGTTGAACCCCAGGCACTGAATGAAGCCATCAGATGGAGCTCCAAGGAGAACCTGCTTGGAGCCACTGAGAGCGATCCCAATCTCTTTGTTGCACTTTACGATTTTGTAGCAAGCGGTGACAACACGCTCAGTATCACCAAAGGTAAGGCTGTGAATTGCAGAGCAGCTACTAGGTTGAAAACTTAGCAACAGAAAATAGAAAGCAGAATCCTTCTCTGGATAGGAATAGGAATGAGTGCAGTTAGAGAAGATTATTCTCTGAACTGATGACTGTAAGCAGACTCTCTTGCTCGTTTTGGAGAGGCACCTGCCAGGCAGTTCTCCTAGTTCTCCTACAGACACAGCTTTGTATAACACTGCCCAACAGTCTAGCCCAGCTACAGCTGTTCCTGTTCTAGGGTCCCCAAATCACCAGCCCTGCAAGACACCTATTTTAGGGAGGGGGAGAAGAAAACCTTTACATTATTGATGGTAACAGAATTCAGCACTTTCAACTGGAGCAAAATGAAGAATTAAGAATTGTAGAGAGATTTTCTATTTCTGTTTAGTACGTATATCAGAATATGACCTGCTGCAGAACTGTTTTAAATTACTTGCCGTTTAAAGCCTCAAGAAGGAGACAAACCTCCTCCTTCCAAGGGGAAAAAAAAAAAAGGTCTTTTCAGTCTAAAAAGCTGGACTACAGGAAGCTTTTTGAGTTGATTGTTCACTTGCAGTAAATCGGGGAACAGTATCCTAGGTATTCTGTCCGAAACTTTACTTTATAAATACTTTATATATATATATATATAGCAGTATAGTTATAGGATCACTGCTGCAAATTTTTATTGTTAAACCAAGGCTTAGTCAGCTGATAGCGAGTGTCTCCTTTGATTGGACCCAATAGATTGCACAGGGCTTATTTTTCTTTTTTCTTTCTGGTCATAGGTGAGAAGTTGCGAGTGCTGGGTTACAACCAGAATGGTGAATGGAGTGAGGTACGTTCAAAGAATGGGCAGGGCTGGGTACCAAGCAACTACATCACACCAGTGAACAGCCTGGAAAAGCATTCATGGTACCATGGGCCAGTGTCACGCAGTGCGGCAGAGTATCTGTTGAGCAGTCTCATCAACGGCAGCTTCCTGGTTCGTGAAAGCGAGAGCAGCCCAGGGCAGCTATCCATCTCGCTCAGGTACGAAGGACGTGTTTACCACTACAGGATCAATACCACCTCAGATGGAAAGGTAAGGGTCTCTGGATAATGCTGTGGGGAGAGGAAATAAGGGTATCAATTAAGAGGTGGTACGGAATCTCAAATTGCAGACTGTTAAGAGAGGGATGTATGTGAGAGAAAACAGGTCTGCTGGTTGATTAATATAAAAGAAGAACACGTATGCCAAGAGTTCGGTGGTAACTCAGCAAAGAAGTGCAGATGGAACTTATCCTGCCTGAAAACAGCTAGGGAGCAAAGCAGTTGTGGTTTGATGTGGTGATATCTTTCCATTGGTCCGCTTAGAACAAGCAGAGCTTTGGTAAGTCACCAGTTTTGATCAGCATTTTGAAACCTTGATCAAATAGTGGTACAATGTGTTGAGTGATGCAGAAACGGACCTTGTGCTTGGCTACAAGAATTCCAGTTTCCAGTCCTGTAAAGCATGAGGCAGGAGACAGCACTGCTCTCAAATGATAGCTTATATCTAGCTGCCTTCTGCAGGTAAAAATACCACAGATTAATATCAATTTGCCTAACAACATGAGAACAAATACTTAAAGTCTGGTTCCCTTACCTTTTCTTTTTTTAAACCTGCTAGAACATTTTCACTGTACCTGTTTTCCAGTGTTACTGAAAGCTTCCATCTGCCTTCATTTAAGTAGATTCCTGCTTCGTTCTTAACAGGTATATGTGACAGCAGAAAGCCGTTTCAGCACACTAGCAGAGCTAGTGCACCATCACTCAACAGTAGCAGATGGACTGGTGACAACTTTGCATTACCCAGCACCCAAGTGCAATAAGCCCACTGTCTATGGAGTGTCCCCCATCCACGACAAGTGGGAGATGGAGCGGACTGATATCACCATGAAGCACAAACTTGGGGGAGGGCAGTATGGCGAGGTGTACGTTGGTGTCTGGAAGAAATACAATCTCACAGTTGCTGTGAAAACCTTAAAGGTGAGTTTTCAGATTGTTGTGCGCTGTTAATTTGGTCACCATTTATGATAAGGGTAAGGAAATTGTAACGTTCTCAGTAATACCTCCTAATGATACAAATATCAGAAAATGGAGCGTGCTGATCTGCATAAAATCCATGCTTGAGAGCAGCTTTGCAGAACAGAGTTAGTTTATCAAACTTGCACCAGTGCATGCGGCTTAGAAACAATCTGGAATTTTGGCGCAGCAAGCTCCTGCAGGAATGTCTAAGTCAGATCTTTAGAAGTGGTTACCAAGTCCACTTCCATTCCCTCAAAATTGCTGTGAAAGCTTTCAGAAATCAAAGATATTGGAAATATCTTCTACAACCTCTTCCCTACTCCTGGAAAAATTCAGCTTCTCCGTTTATCTTCCTTTTCAAAGCCTTCTGTTTGTTTCAACATTAACAGCTACAATTCTACGTTACCCCCTAAGTAAGGGAGCTTTCAAGCTTAGTTTTTATAGCTAGGCAGGGGAGCTCAGTCAGTGATCCTGAGAGTCTTCCTCTCACCAGCCACAACTGCTTTGGTAGCTACAATAGCTACCAAACAAGAAAGCCTAGCGCTTTCTGGGTACTGCAGATCTGTCAGTTGGCCATGCTGCAGGCCAGCCAGGCAGCTTTTCAGGGGTGTTGTATTTTGCTTTAAGTAAAAGCCAAACCAGCAGAATGGAGATAAGGATGCTGTCATTTATATTCAGCTTGGATACATGGTGTTAAGCAGACCTTGGTCATGAAGATAAATTTTCCCTTCTTTTGCCTCTCTGTTTATCTAGGAAGATACCATGGAGGTGGAAGAGTTCTTGAAAGAAGCTGCTGTGATGAAGGAGATCAAGCACCCAAATCTAGTGCAGTTGTTAGGTTAGTGAATTCCTTGCTCTTTCTATTCTTACTTGAGTTTCCACCAAAACGAAATCTGTCTTGTCTAGAAGCAGTGGCCGATTTTTCTGTATTATGTAACTTTTTGAATCAGGTCAGGTTATGGGGTGATACTTTTGACACCATACTCCTTTATGTAGTATTGGAGCTAAGAGACACTCATTTTAAATAAAACATCAAATATAGTCACTTACATTAGTAGACAACTTTGCTGTTGAGGCACAGCTATGCATTATATAAAAGTCTGCAATATCAGCCTCCTGTTAGTTTGTAGCCTTGGCCTTAGACATGCTCCAGGGTTCAGTTATCAGGGTCAGATTCCTTTTCTGCTGTGTTAAATCAGATTTAAAAAATTATTTTCCATGACTTACTTTTCTGATAGAACAGAACAAAATTATAAAAAAATTCAAAGTGAAAGACAAAAACTGTATTGGAAGCACGAGAAATACCGTTCTTCATACTTCTCAAATCAGAGACATTTATAGAAAAAGCAGCACTAAATAGAAAAATCAGTCCATAATTAAGCAGAAAATGACCAGATCGCTGCTGTTGTAAGGGACCCTGTGTATGACCAAATAAGTACATGAGATCAAGGCAGTGGACATGCAAGTCCGATCAAACAGCACATGAATGGAAGAAATCTGCAGGCTTTACAGCTTGGCTGTGCCCTCTTTGTCTCACTGGCAAATGCATGATATGATGATCACTATTAAATAGTCTGCATAGCTGTTAATTCTACATGTACAAAGATTCTTAAGGAGACACCCTAAACCTTTACTAGTGTTTAATTGCCTCTGGACTTTTGCTGCTTTCAGGAGCAAAGCTGTCAAGCCAAGCCTAGGATGAAAGGAGAAATGTGAAGAATGTGAAGGCTTTTAATAATGGCAACTATTCTGTACCCATTTAAAAAATGGGCACAGATGAAGTGTCTGCCCAGCCCTGTCTGGTTCCAGGAGTAGAGACTGAAAGAGTCATCATCAAAGAGATGTATTTTTGCTCTTTCTGATGCACAGTGTAGTTGTGTTTCGCTCCTGTATGTGCGTAATGGCATAACCAGGCATTCAGCAGTGCTGCAGTGGGAGTTCGCAGAGATTTGACATGAGTATCCTGTTGCCCTCCTCCTCCACTAATACATACTTTGCACATAATTGCAATGACTGTAGCAAGTAGTCATCTGAGGAATGTGTGAGAATGCTGCTTTAGGAGCAGGTCCCACCGTGCTGATCGCTTACCCAGCTAGCACACATGGGAGTGCTTCACATTACTCTGTAGTGACATTTCAGTCTGGAAATCTTGCCAGTTGACAGGTACCTACTTCCAGTTGGCCACTCTTCAGCTTTGTGAAGGAGGGTAAGAAAAGCAAATCATATTTATTGAAAATAACTCCTGTTTCATTCTGTAACCCTCCAAAGAACAGAACTACTCCTTCTTGTATATTGTATAGGAATAGCGGTGCTTTGATAGACATGTTTCTCTCTATCCATAAAGTGGATGGACAGCTAAATAGACAGAAGCACTGAATTTTAAGTTGGCCTGCATTGATCTGGGTCTTGTAGATGGAAGTCTTCACTTTTCAGAGAAACACTCATCGGTATAAAACGTGACGAATAGATATTAAATCAGAAATAGTGGTAAGCTTGGGAAGAAAGGGAAGCTTTTTTCACATGCTCCCTCCTCCTCACTGTTAGGTGTGTGTACCCTGGAGCCACCCTTTTACATTGTGACAGAATACATGCCGTACGGGAACCTCCTAGACTATTTACGGGAATGCAACCGGGAGGAAGTGAGTGCTGTTGTACTACTCTACATGGCTACCCAGATCTCCTCTGCTATGGAGTACCTGGAGAAGAAGAACTTCATTCATAGGTGGGTGAAGTCACACTGAGCTGGTACAATCTCAGATTGCGATGATGAGTGGGCTGGCAGCATGGTGGCTCAAAAATTCTTCCTTCTGGGGTGGTTTCTTCCAGAGTTAGGTTTCACACTGTCCTATCCATTGGCTATTAAGGTATCAATACTGTCTTGCAATACCTTCTCCCCATGACTTCCATACCAGACTTAGAATCTTGTGTACGACTGCCTGGCAGCTATGAAAGTTGGTGTTGTCCTGTTTGGAGGTACCCGCTATGTGCAAGACATTGTCAACCCCAAGTCCTATTTTAATCCAGTCAGAAAAAGCCGTGCCATAAAGCTGTAACCAGTGTGTGAGGAGCTCCTGATCTCATCCTACTCTTAGGAAACATTAAACTTTTCATCCTAACAGCTATGATTACTGGAAATTTAATAGAATTTAAAGAATGAACCCTAATCCTGACTTACCTTATTGCTCCTAAGAATAAGTCCACTCAATTTCTGACACTAGAGCAAAACTCCCATTGTCTTTACCTGCTGTATAAAAAGAGTGCTTCCCAATTCAGAAGAGAGGGACAGGCTATGCAACCAGAAGACTGTATTCAAAAGCCCTGCTGTTGCTCCCATAAAGCAGTGTGCTTTTTTCCTTTATACAGGGACCTGGCAGCTCGGAACTGCTTAGTTGGAGAAAATCATGTGGTAAAGGTGGCTGACTTTGGCTTAAGTCGACTTATGACTGGAGATACCTACACAGCTCATGCTGGAGCCAAGTTCCCAATCAAATGGACGGCTCCTGAGAGCCTGGCCTATAACACCTTTTCAATCAAATCAGACGTGTGGGGTAAGAAAACTCCACTTCAGTGGTCTGTTCTGTTTCATTTTGTTTTTCTTTGCCAGCCTAGACAGTAAACTTGCTTTCTGGCTTGGGCAGAAACACTTGGGGAGGAGGTGGTCACATGCCAGGCCACAGCTTCATGAATCAGTAGCATTTTTAACATGTCACGTCTTCACCTAGACTGGCCAGAAAAAGCTGCTGCCTCAAGCTGCAGTACAGGCCACAATGTAATGAGCAACGCAAGAGGAGGGCAGACTTATGACCAGGAATTTTGGTTTTCTCCTTTTGCAGCTTTTGGGGTGCTGTTATGGGAAATTGCTACCTATGGGATGTCACCATATCCAGGCATTGACCTCTCTCAGGTTTATGATCTGCTGGAAAAGGGCTATCGGATGGAACAACCTGAGGGGTGCCCTCCAAAGGTTTACGAACTGATGAGGGCATGTGAGTATCTTCTTCCAGATTGGGGGAAAAAGCCTGGGAGGGGTGGGAGAAATCTGTAGTTAACTGTAATTCCTTGCTTCTTATGTGCCATTTTGTTAGCTAATGTGGAAAAGGCCCCGTCACCTGAGACTTACCTGGTTACTGATTCAAAATGAGTCTGGTCTGTAGGGAACAAGAATTCACTCTCAAAAACTGTCATCTCTGAGTACAGCTGGATAGCACTTTGTGGCAAACTGTACTGGTTGTTTTGTCAGTAGGACGCTTACGAAGGAAATTTAGTTCTCTGCAAACACAGCACCTGTGCAGGGGACATGTAGTTGACAAGGTTGCACAAAATGCATCCCTCAAGCACGCTGCTTAGCACTGGCCTTGAAAAGCACTCTGATGCTCCATAACAAATTGAAAATCTACTAATACAAAAATAAAAGGTATAGTGTGCTACAGGAAGAGAGCAACAGTGTTTAAGAGCATTGCCAGCCTCCTTCAGTCCCGCAAGAGCAGAGAATATATTGGGCAAAAGGCTGAAGATCCTAGGGAGCAAACCAGGCCATGCTGCTGAGTAAGGTAAGCAGCTGTGAGCAGAGAGACTCTGTCAGTGTGACCAGGGTGGGAAAGAGACTCCTTGGTACTAACTCAGGCAACCTGTGTGGCCCCCAATGCACAAGACATACAAACCACGGCTTAAGAGGCCATTCTACAGCGTGTCTCTGGCAATGCCTGATCCCCGGCATGTCAAAGAAAGTCAGGGTGAACTTCAGTTATGAAACTGAAAGAAGCTGGGTAACGATGAAGCATATTGCTTCAAAAAACCTTCAGGAAGCTGACAAAAGCCCAAAAGCAGGGAATTTGTATGATACTAGTGCAACCCAATATGAGCAGAATGCCAGTCACTTTCCAGACCCTATGGTGATACCGACAGACAGTGCTTCCAGAATACATTCCACTAGTGCAGATTTCTAACTGCAGAAGTTATGCTTTTCGTCATGATACCCTTCCATAACATTCCAAGCTCCATCTTGCAGCAATGCACCCTCTTCCTCTTCCCCCGCAGGGTGCACACCTTCTCCTTTTGGAAGGCTCTGCCTGAATTTCAGTATTAAGAGCATGCGAGCAGAATGTTTCCTAGAGCTTTGCGCACACAGTTATCTGTGACTGGGCTAGATGTGTTCAGTCCAAACAGCCAGGGTAGCAAACATGGAAATCTCCTTTGCCCAGAAAATTCAGAAAGAGGGATAGGGAGATCAGAAAAAAACTGTGGAGTTGGCAGACAGCTGGGATTTTTAGAATTGGTTCCTTCCTCTCAAGGTCCGTTTGCTAGAATACGGTAGGGTGACGGACTGCTGCTATGAATTAATATCTGTGAATGACTCTAAAGCCTGTTCAATAGTAGGAGATCAGAGTCTGACTACAGTTGAGAAAGCTTAGGTATTTTCTGTCTACTTGGACAGAACAAAAATTTATCTCCTCCCCATTTCAGGCACTGAGCCTTACTCTTCTTTCTCACATTGCAGGCTGGAAGTGGAACCCACCAGACCGACCTTCCTTTGCTGAGACCCACCAGGCTTTCGAAACCATGTTCCACGACTCGAGCATCTCTGAGGGTGAGAGCCCCTGTTGCTTTATTTCTGAAACAGTATTGGAGGCTATCCCCCAGAGTGCTATGTCTTATGGACAGGCTTTTAAGGCTCATCTGCTAGCTGTGGAGGTTGTGAGACGCTTTGTCCCTTACTTAATTTCTTAGCTGTAAGTCTGCAAATACATGCTCTTAATTGGTGCACAAATACTAAATAAACTTTAGACATATACCAGTACAGGGAACAGTATAGTTTCATTTGAGCACAAAGATGCCAAAGATTTAATTTAAAGAATATTGCCTCCTCTGTTAGAGGAAACCTCTTGTTTCCCAGAGTGAAGAGCAAGGAATAGTGAGTGATGCTGAGAGAGAGAAAGATGTATGCATATCACAGTCCATTACTGACTGCAGCAATTAGGTCATGGAATATTATTCTATCAGCTTTCATTTTTAAGAAGGGTGCCTTAATCTCTGGATTTTCTACTTAGCTACTTCTAGGAGCAAATCTGTGCAACTCAACTCTCAAACGTAATCAACTAGGAGGTAAATACTGGTGAGAAGTGTGATAACTAGACAGCAGACAAGCAGAAATGTTTGAGCATCTTCTAAATTTTTAAGTTAAATATGAAGCTGATCCATCCACTTCCCTACTGCAGAAAAAACACACCAGATCGAATTCTACCAGGAAGGAGCTATAATAGGGACATCAAGTGGCCCACACAAAATGCCAGCCTTGGTGTGGCCAGGAGGTTGTGGGCTTTTTTCTGGTTTTTTGTTTTTGTTTTTTTTTCAATCACATACCTTGTGTTGATGTTGGGAAGGAAACATGCAGTCTTCATTTCTAATAGGGAGGTGCAGTGCTTTGCCTCAAGCAAAACAGCTTAGATCCAGATCTGGAGAGGACACAACTTTCGGGGGTTCCCAGGAGCATCAACAGGAGACACCTTAATTAAAACCAGAGGCAAATGCATTCAGTGCTGGCTTTAGCTCTTGAGCAACCCTTAAACCCAGCAGACAGATAGATTCTTACGGGACCTCTTGTACAGATCCTACCACTGGTTGTTTGTGGGTTTTTTTGTTTGTTTTGTTTTCTGCTGAATTTATAAAGATGCAAATGAGTTTGAAAGAATTATGAAAAACATCTTACTTACCCCGAATACCTCTGGACTTGAGCAAAAACTAAATCCATAAACTATGTATTTCTTGCCAGTCTGGGTTTGCAGTAAAGACCCAGATTGTTCTTTTCCTCTTCCTCTGCCGGTCTCTGTTCCAAATATTCCCTTTTTGTTTTGGTTTTTTTTTTCCTTACAGAGGTAGCAGAGGAGCTTGGAAGAACAGCCTCCTCCTCATCCATAGTTCCTTACTTGCCGCGGTTACCCATGCTTCCTTCCAAGACTAGAACACTGAAGAAACAGGCAGAGAACAAGGAGAACATTGAAGGAACACAAGATACTGTGGAGCACTCTGCTTCCAGCTCAGCACCAGGTATGGGCACTGGGACAGCGGCAGTGAGGCCATGTGTTCTGGGATGGGCTTGCCACTGGTTTAAATTGCCAGAGAAACAGAAGAAAACAGAACAACGTGACATGGGAAGGTGCTTTGCAGTGCTGGGTCATTAGGGCTAGTGGCCACCTCAGCAGCCCAATTATTTACTAGCGAATAGAAAACACTGCAGCTCGTTCAATGTTCTTTTAGTAAATCCCATTGTATTTTTTTCTTTTAAATTTAGTTTTGCTGTATTTTTTTTTTAAATGTCAACTTTAGTTTTGAAACTGTCAACGCAACAAGAGATTTTCTTTTATACTTGCGGTATCTGGGGAAAGAGAAAAAAACTACAGGAAGGGAATAAGAAACTGGAAGAAAAGAGCAATTTCACTTTCTCCTGAGCTCTCTCCTAAGTGGTCTCCTCAGTATAGACAACAGACAAGTCGTGCGTGCACAAGTGGAAAAAAAGTTTAAAAAAAAAAAAAAATCAAAAGCACGCCAGCCTCACACAAAAATAAAAGTGCTAACTTCCACTCTCAGTCTATCTCTGCAGAACTTGGGAAGCTAAATACTCCAGGCCTGTAAAGCCCACTGCAGGATAGGGAGGTGGAAATGGAAATTGATTTTGCAGATTCACACTTGTTTCTTCTGTCTAGGTTTTATCAGAAGCACACAGCCAACAAGCGGGTCTCCCGCACTGCCTCGCAAGCAGAGGGACAAGTCACCCAGCAGCCTGTTGGAGGATGCCAAAGAGACCACTTTCACCAGGGACAGAAAAGGTGGCTTCTTCAGCTCCTTTATGAAAAAGAGGAATGCTCCCACACCCCCTAAGCGCAGCAGTTCCTTCCGGGAGATGGAGAATCAGCCCCATAAGAAATACGAGCTGACGGGTAACTTTTCATCTGTTGCTTCCTTGCAGCATGTGGATGGGTTCTCTTTTGCTCCCGCGCAGCAGGACGCAAGCCTGGCGCCACCCAAGTGCTATGGTGGGGGCTTTGTGCAGAGGACCTTCTACAACGATGATGGCACTGGTACCAGCAGTGGTGGGGGTGTAAGCACCGGTGGTGGGTGGTCGGGCATCACTGGTTTCTTTACACCACGCTTGATTAAAAAGACACTGGGTTTACGAGCGGGAAAACCCACTGGCAATGAAGAAGCTTCAAAGCCTTTTCCAAGGTCAAACTCTACATCTTCCATGTCCTCAGGGCTTCCAGAGCAGGATAGGATGGCAATGACCCTTCCCAGAAATTCCCAGAGGTCAAAAATCCAGCTGGAACGGACAGTGTCCACCTCCTCTCAGCCTGATGAGAGCACGGGGAGGGCCAATGACCTGCTTCCCAAAAGGTTTGAAGAAGGCCCCGCTTTGACCAGAGAGAGACCAAAAGCAAAACTCTTGCCAAGGGGTGCCACAGCACTCCCTTTCCGAACCCTCTCCGGATCGGAAGAAAAGGAGGGTCCGGGGCTAGCAGCAGCTCCGAAGGGCAAAGAAAAAAACAGTGGCCCACGGCAAGGGGCCCTTGAGGATGGCGAGAGACCGGGGTGGTCATCTCCAGTAAAGGCTGCAGCAATACTTCCAACCACTCATAACCACAAAGTGCCAGTCCTAATCTCACCCACTCTAAAACACACTCCAGCAGACGTGCAGCTCATTGGCACAGACTCTCAGGGTAATAAATTTAAGCTCTTATCTGAGCATCAGGTCACTTCTTCCGGCGACAGGGACCGGCCCAGACGGGTAAAACCAAAGTGTGCTCCACCTCCACCACCAGTGATGAGGCTCCTACAACAGCCAGCTGCCTGCTTGGATGCAGCAGAAGAGTTGAGCAGTGTGGCAGGAGCGCAGCACGGACTGGAATCAAGCGAAGGGAGTAAGAAGGCAGCAGCAGCAGCACCTGTTGGTGGAAAATCTGGGAGGCCCGCAATGCCTCCACCTCAAGTGCCTCTGTCATCGTCTTCCACCTCCCCAGTGAAAATGGCCAATGGCACGGCTGGCGCAAAAGTAGCGCTACGAAAGACCAAACAGGCAGCTGAGAAAATCTCTGCAGACAAAATCAGCAAAGAAGCACTGCTGGAGTGCGCAGATCTTCTCTCGAGTGCCATCGCCGAGCCGACACCAAACAGCCAGCTGGTGGACACAGGGCACCAGCTGTTGGATTACTGCTCAGGCTACGTGGACTGCATCCCACATACACGCAACAAATTTGCCTTCCGGGAAGCCGTGAGCAAACTGGAACTCAGCCTGCAGGAACTGCAGGTGTCCTCAACAGCTGCTAGTGTCCCTGGGGCAAACCCCGTCCTTAATAACTTATTGTCATGTGTCCAAGAAATCAGCGATGTGGTGCAAAGGTAGCTACTGTCAATCGGGGTAAGAGAAATACACATGGGGAGGGGGGGACTTTTTTTCTGTACTGATGCTTTCAAAAGGAAAGACTGATACTTGAGTATGTGAAGTACCTCAGATCACTGAGTTCTCCTCACGTTTACAGGTTCATCTCAAAAAATGGGGATGGAGAGGGTAGATTAAAGCTGTAAGGGGCAGAACATCAAGTATTTGTCCCTACCTGGTCAGTCTGATCTGCCTGGTATGGCAAGGGAAGGAAGTTCCTTGCTCCTCCCTCGGAGAGGCAGGAGAATCAATGGCAGGTTCTCGCTCTGGGAAGGATGGTTTGATGTGTGATAGATAGCTGGAGTACTGGAGTGGCTGCGGGCCACTCGGCTGTACAGATCCTCCCCTGTCTGCACTAACGCATGCTTTGGCCCCCTGTCAAGGCAAAGGAAAGGCACTGGGGTGCCGTTGGTACCAACTGCCGAGCAGCCTGAGCTGGAGTAGCTCTGAAGGGGGAGGTTGCGTGCGGTTGGGGGAAAGGTCTAATGCACTGACAGTATTCAGAGCTGCTGGAGGTGGATGCACTAGCCCAGACGGCTTACTTCCACAGCGCTGTTGCTGCTGTAATGAGAACTGCAAAATTAGTTAATATATGAAACTATCCCTTTTCCCTCTTGTCCACCTCATCCACCACATGTTCTCATCTTTGTTGTATCGGAAGCGTCAGGGATGCTGGGCAGGCTTACCACTGGAATACCCCCTTCCCCACCACACAGCCTTCACTCAGTTGATACCTATTTCTAGTGGTCTAGCACGGGTGCTGCTTGATGGTCTTTTGTGAGTAGTTTGGGGCTCTTGCACAACTTGCCAGTGTTGTTATAGGGGTGGGTGGGTTGTTTTTGTTGTTTTCTTTTTTAAGCTCTAGATTGTTTTTAACTTGCTACCAGGTTGACTCCCCAATTCAGTTTCATCACCTTGAGGACCCGTGGTAGGTAAGGCAGAGCCTCCGCCACCCCTGGCTGTTCTCCACGTTCCTTTAGCAGTCACAGCACTGCAGGGCCAGCTGGAGAGCCAGAAAGTACAGCCTGGCCTGCCCGCCTGGCGCCCTCGCTGCTGCAGGATTCCCTGGACCAGTCCCTACTCTTGGCATAACACTAACACTTCACACTGACGGCTTCCTGGGATTTGTTCTCATGCTTACTGGTCGTGCAGGCTTTCAGCTTCCCTGCATATGAAGATGAGTAGGTATGTCAGCTCACGGGGGAAGCGTAGCCATCTTTTCTTTTTTTTTCATTTATTCCTGTATTTTAAAGGCTAGACCAGAATCTCATGCTGTGGTGTAGGGAACATGCACGTATACTTGCACGCTCCTCTGCCTAAGACGTGACAAGTGTTACGGCTCTGCCTCGGAGAGCTCCCGCGGCGGGGTTATGGTCTCTGATGTCTGATGCCTACTGACAATCCCAGAATGAAAGCAGTCGTGTGGCTGAAGTTGTCTCTTCCTTGGTCCTAGTGCTGTTTGTAGACTGTTGGGCCCTCAGAAAGCTGGTCTTCTGTGTATACGCACAACTCCCTGAGATATAAATGTACTGGCAAGTAGGAAGACCTCAACTAACTGTTGGTTTGAGAGAAGAAGAAAACAGGCCCAATACCTGGCTCCAAATACATGTTACCCTGCATGCTGCTGCTCATTTCACACTATTGGTGATGATAGAGGCTCTGGCTTGCTTTGCACCTTAAATCTTTTATTTTTGGCTAAAATGCTTTTTTAACTTGTTTTTAAAGTGTGACTGTGCTGCTTTTAGTTTGAGCATTTAGAGTTGAGCTGGGGCACAGGCGTGAATTTAGAAGATGGGCACTTCCATTTCTTTCTAGAAGCATTGCCCTGTTGGCGCTTGGAAGTAGGCTTGGCTGTCTCAGTGAGTGTCCCTGTTTTTTACCATGGAGCATAGCGAGACAGTGGCCTGAAAAATCTTTAGAAATGGGCTGGTGTCTGAGAATCCTCATTTTATTACTGGTCTGTGGTAAACAAAGTTGTGTCACGATGCATGAATGCGCACCACTGGAGCCGTATGCGAGGTAAAGTGGACCACGTGAGCGACACTGTCCAAGTGAGTGAAATGGGGGGGGAAGCAACCCCTCCACCCCAACTGACAGGCATTAACGTGAATTAATTATTCCTATGAGTCAGTTTTACTCCAGTGTGCTAGTACCTAAGTGGAGACAAAGGAAAGGACAGCGTGGGTTACTCACCCTGACTGAGCAGTACCGAGCCCACCCAACGAAGCCTGCTGTCGAGTTCTGCAGTAGGATTTTCAGCTTGCCCAGGCTCTCCTGCAGCCCTCAGGCCAGTGGGGCAGGGGAGGCTCTTTCACAGCAAAGCTCAGCCATAAGGCAGCGTACCAAACCGCTATCTCCTAGACTTTACTGAGGGCTTTTGTGGTTTACCTTATCTCTTTCAGTCATCTTTATTGTAGGTGTGCATCGCTGCACACCAAACTAACTGCCTTTGGAAAGGTGACCTGTGAAGGGAGGAAGGCTTGTGGTATTGCTCCACGTGGCCTTTTAAACAATCAAAAGGGTTGAAAAGCTGTGGGAGCTTTCTTTGGGGCAGAAAGGCAGGTCGTGTTTGCCCTGGCAGACAATCGTGTGGTTTCATCATTATCCTACTACTCAGCCTAGGACAAACAGACTGAAACTGAAGTGATTCTCAGGGGAGAGGTATTTTAAGCAGAAAATTTTAAGGATCTTAGTCCAGTTCTGATGAGTATTTTGAAAAAAACAAAAAGTATTTTTTCTTTTCCTGAATGCCCAGCAAAAGCGATGGAACAGCAAACTGTTCCTGGAATTTCTAACTGCTAAAACTCCCCTCTTTCAGCCCTTTCTGACCCTTCTGAAGAAACTGACTGTGCCCCAGTGAAGGACTGGTTCCCCTCCACTTGTCATCCCCACTTCCTTTCAGATGCTGCCTTGTTTCTCCTCCCCCGTGGCAGAGGTGGTGGGCAGTGGGACAGGGCAGTGGGCAGTAACACAGCTGAAGAAGCCATCTGCTTTTACAGTCACAGAAGGGCTGAGGTCAGAAGGGACCTTTGGAAGCCATCTGGTCCAACACCCCTGCTCAAGCAGGGCCACCTACAGCCGCTGCCCAGGACTGTGTCCAGACAGCTTTTGAATATCTCCAAGAGTGGAGACTCCACAACCTCTGTGGGCGACACAGAAGCCCATTCAGTTCTGATCCCTCCAGTGGTGGAAAAACAGAACAGTGGAATTTGGGGATTTGCCTGTCATCACTCCTACGGAGAGTGTTTGCTCTTCTCTATTGTCTTATTTGCATCCGGAGGCAGATGGTGGCACAGGTAGTGCTGATTGGCACTGGGTTTTTTTCCCCTTAAATAGGAGGCTGCAGAATTGCTGCTGCTTGGCAGTGTTTTATGCTCAAACTGGAATTCTCCCCTGCCCTCTAGCAGGATAGTGAAAGGATGTGATGGTATCTTTGAAAGCTGGTTCTGCTGGAAATCATTGTTCAGTTGTTCTTCCGTCCACAGCTACTCTCCTAAAATTGTTACCGTCCCTTCTCCCTTTTGCTAGGTTTGGCTTTCTGTTCAGCCTTAAAGGTCTCTACTGTCGCAGCTTCTCTGCTTTCAGCCTTGCACAGTATGTTCGGAGTAACCTAAGGATGGTGGAGCCCCGTTATTTGTCCCAGTGAAGCCCACCTCTTGCTCCACTGTTTAGGGTAGGGACAAGGCATAAGCTCCTGTTGTGTTTCCTTTCCTCACCCCTGTTGGAAGGCCTCGTGGGGTAAGGATGCGATTGCAGCCGGGCTCTCTCACTTGCACTAGTATGGGCTAGAATTTAAAGTAGTCTTCTTTGCAACAGGGGATGGCATCACATGGGGCCTGATCATGCCAAGCACAAAGCATGCACTCACAGGAGTGAGTTGATGTGGGGCACTTTCTCTTCCTAGCTACTGTGGGGAATTAGCCGACTCACAGGTGCAATTATCTTTTCTTCCTGCACTGTACACCCTTTTTAACCCCAGAAGTGGTGCCCTTGGCTGTCTGACTGGCAGCACTTTGATTCAATCATATTCCTTGTTAGCATGGACTGGGTGAAGCTGAATTAAGAGTCTGGGTCTTGGGACTGCATCACGTTTAGCCGCTGGGAAAGCAGAATGAATGGAGCAGCGTTGCTGACGCAGAACACAACGGGGAAGCGGGGGGCGCTCTGTTCCCCTCCTCCTCACACAGGACATTTCTCCTGACCACCACCAGCCTTGTGTCAGTGAGACACAGTCAAACACATGCATGTTGACATCCCAGCAGGTGTACTTACGCAAGAGTTTTATGGCACACCGCTCTCTGCGGGCAGCGGGGACTAAACCCCACAGTGTGGGGCAATAGCTGCACCAAAACTGCTGTGTTAACAGAGCAGCCCCTCCCTAAAAGGCAGCGGGGGTGTGAGCCGGTAGGATGGGTTATGCTGTGTGGTCAGACAGTAAAAATAACCAGACCCTGATGTCTGCACCACTTACCTGAGGCAGGCTTCCCCAGCAGCTGAGGTGCTCCGCATTTTGCTTGTCGGTGTTCTTGGGCGGCCGCAGCTATGACAAGCACTAATGAATCCAGAAGATCTTTTCTGCAAACGTAACAGGCTGCTGTCTTCTCTTGTAAAACACTCAACCCAGCCCTGCTGCTAATCGGTAGCTGGCAGGAAAACCAAAGGGTAGCGACTACAGCAGGCTCGGAAACCTCCCGCTTCAGCGCGAGTGGTACCAGCTGGCACGGATGGGCGCTGGGGTTGCACTCCAGTTGCCTGTAGTGTAGAACAAAACCTTCAGCCTGTTCCCTGGTGGTAGGAAATAAGAGGTGGTGGGACACCCGACTTTTAGAATACCTACACGATAAGAAATGTCTGTACCAAAGGAGGTCAATTCTTCCACACATCTCTTGTGCATGGGAGGTAAAGCCCGATCGGCTCGGCACGCTGTTTGTGTCAGTAGTGAACTCACTGAGGGCAGCAGTGGATTAAAATGAAACACGTTAATCACCAATCACTCTACCAGTGTTGTCAACTGTTTTTGTTTTTAATTGTTATTGTAATATATTTTGGTTGTTTTTCTAATTTAATTCTCTCACTATCGTCTGACTGTGAACTGCGAACAGTGTTAAACTTGATGTAAATAAGGCCCTTTGAAGGGTCTCTTTGCCTGTCGTTCCACAAAGTTTTGCCAATTTGCATTTTGTTTTAAATAAAGGTTGCAATATTTTATTGGCAAAAAACACCTGAGTGTATGCTGCTTTTTTTTTCTTAAGGAATATTTGAAGCTGCTCAGTACTAACCTGAAGTTTGTTATTTGGGGTAGAAAAGACAAGATGATTATAAACCTGTTAAAAAGAGAAATAATTTAATTCTGCCAGATTGCAAAGAAAAAGTGTCTGTCTTTATTTATGCCTTTAAAAATCAAACTTAACGTTGCTGTGGAGTGGTCAGAGGAGAGCGGTTCTTGCTGTTGGCGTTGCATAATCATACGCTGGCTTAATTCTCAAACGTACGTGAGCGTGACCTGGCAGAGCGCAGGGCGTTGCATCATCAGTTTGACAGTTGCCCTCATTAGTAACACCACCACCTCCTTAATCAGTAGCAAAGTAAGAACTGCTTAACATGCCAACTTCATACCTGCCCTGCGCTGTCGAAATGACTGACAAAGTAACTCCCTTCCACTCCAAACAGCATCGGTCTAACCTGGACAGCTGAAGATTCTTTTCTATTTAAAAAAAATAAATCATAGGTTATCCTGGTTTATACAACCTTCTAAGCAACTAACCTTCAACTAACTAACAACTTTCCAAATGTTCTGCCCAGGTTATAAAACACAGCCTGAGTTGTGTCCTGTGGGGCTGCGTCCTCCCTTCCCCGGGCGCATCTCCCTCTGCTCTTTCCCAGGCTGAAGCTTTAGGCTTGACACTTGTGATTAAGAAAGAGATTAACCATAAACCAAGTCTCAGAGATGCCTGATAACAGAGCATGCTGGCACAGGCCTTAAGGGCCAAGCTAGAGACAACAGCTAAGTTTAAACTAACTTTGCATCAATCGAGCAGTAAGAAAGCAGCTGGCTCGTCTTCCTGCCTTGGACTATGAAGCCTCCTTAGATAACGGAGCCAGCGCGCCTGGACGGAAACACCAACTCAAAGTCTGCAGGAGTAGTAAGTGGGTCTGGTCAATCTTTTCCCAGCGGCCGTGCTGCTCGTCACTGGCACCGCAGCGAGGTTCAAAGCTTAAAATAGATCAAAGGTCCGCACGGGGGGTGTCCAGGGAGCTAAGCCCTGTCCTTGGCGTGCGCTGTTTCACCTCGTGGCCCCAGCCCAGTGGTGTTGGAAGGGGGTTTTGACCTAGAGGTCACAAAGTGATTCCTGTAACACTGTTGAAATTTTTTGCTCCTGCTGTAACATACTTATCATCTGGCAAGTACCCAGACAGCAAACAGCCCCTTGGTGTAGTAATGCTGATAGCAGCCAAAAAACCACGGCGTGCGACATATTGGGGAAAAAAAAAAAGAGAGCCCCCAAGCTTACTGCATCCCTGAAAACCCGAATTCAATTGCAGTCTGTTCCTTTAGCCACCATCCTCCTCAACTGCCCTTTGTCCTTGAAAGGGGAATTAGTCTCCCCTTTTTTATTTTGCAATGAAGCAAACAGGCTCCTCACCAAACTGCTTAGAAAAATAATTTCAGCAGAAGTTCACCTCATCCCCACAGCTGCTTCCATACAACGAAAGACTCCAACGAGAGAGGGACACTCCAAAGCAAGAGGCTATGGATTTGACATCTCCAGAGGAGATTATTCAGTCATTTTCTCTACTCAAGGGCTTCCCTGCACAAACCGTGATCCTCGCACACGCGTCCCTGGGCGGCAGACACCTTGTGAGTGCAGGAAAGCAATAGAGAAAAAACCTCAACTTAAGCAAAATGGTTCTGTGCAATCTTGTAAAGCGACAGAGAAAAGTGGGGACAGGGATGAGGATGTGGCTTCTGCTGGACCGTCTCAACAGGACCAGTCTGTCCAAGGCCTTCATGACACGGTAACAAACCAAGGACTTGGATGGTTTGTTTCATGTGAGCACAACCTGTCTGTCAGCACAACCAAACCACCACCTCAGGTTACTACTACCTGCTAAAAGAAGGGTCTTTAAAACACCAGACAGACTTCAAAGACAGCCAAGCGCAGGCTGTCCCCGCGTCCCAGGAGTAAGGCTGGGGCGGGTGCACCTCCCTCCCTGCCAACAGCCCTCGGAGTAACAAGGGGTTAAGTCTCTGTCCCTATGCAAGTGCATGGCTGGGTCATCTGCTTGCCTGACCTAGTGCAAGGAGAGCAGCTCCCAGTGTGCAGAACCACCTTCACCACTGGTGTAGTCCCGCCTGGTGTTCAAGGAAGGAAGTAATTGATGCGCTGGGATACGGATTTACAGCCCTGGGCAGAGAAAAGCTTCTCCTCTTTGGGGACAAACACCATCATCCTGGCCACCTCCTCGAGGGCTGCCTCTGTGTATGGAAGGCCACGGGCCAGGAAAGCATCCCGCGCGCAGAGCTTCACGTGGTGGTACTCCAGGGGCAGGAACGGCACGAAGAAATCGATGAGGTTCTCTTCAAGGAGGTGGCTGCGGGCGTAACCGTTCTCTGTAGCAAAAAGCAAGACGAAAGAAGCTTCAGAAGCTTCATCTGAGAGCTGGCACCCCTCTGCGAGGCAAGGCTCGACTCTCCTGGGAGTGCTGTCTTGGCTCATCCAGCCATATGTGGTGGGAGAGAGACACCCACTTGGAAAGAGCTGGCCAGCACTTGGCCTGAACACAGAACGTCACTACGGCTTGCCCATCTCGGGCCAAGAGAAGCCCGAATCCCCAGAGAAGCCCCGATACTTCTGTATGGTGTTAGGCTGCCTCTTGCAACCTGTCCGTTTTTGGGGCCGAAGGGGTCCAGAAGGACTCGCAGCTCCCTCCTCGTGCGCCGCGGTGCTGTGCTAACGTGGATGAAGGAAGGGGCTTGTGTTGCAAAAAACCCCAAGGGTGCGGGTTGGAATAAAGGCTTGTTCCACAGCACACGCATTTGTGCGGGACAAGGTGGATGGCATTGTGTAGGCAAGGCGCAGAGCGGCGTGGAGGGGTGGGTTTGCGGGCAGCCTGCCCACACCACCCCGCAAGTGAGCCCAGCGCTTACCTGCAGGCTCCAGCAGCTCCAGCCGCAGCCGCTGCTCCAGGAACTCCATGGAGATCTCCTCCCGCGCCCGGCCGGCTCGCCAGAAGTCCAGGGCTACCTCATTGATGGTGTTGCCGCCGAGATTGCTGCAGACAGAAGGGAAGTCACCCAACCGTGCCCCCAGAGATGAATGGCCGAGAGCTGCCAGCAGCCTCCCCTACAGACAGGCCTCAGCAATTGTTAGCAACGAAGGATTTACCTTCGTGTAGGATCAGCATCTGAAACATTCGCCGAGGAACCAGCTTTCTTCCCAAAGAGCCCCTTTCTATAGGCATCGATACAGCTATCTTCCATCTTGCCAGCCCAGACCCTGGGGCAGCTGCTTTCTCTCCCAGGGCAGAACCAGAAGCCAGCAGAACCCTCCATCTCCGTCAGTCCCCTGTCCTGGCTTGAATACCCTCGACCTCGCAGGTGACACTTGGCCCCGCACCAAACTCTTAACAAGCCACCCCTGAAAGTCCAAGTTGGAGGGCAGAGCACATGGCAGGAGTCCCACTAGAAGTAAAGGTCCAGGGCAGGGATTCTAGCGGCAGCCCAGGACTTGGCAAAGCATCCGCTGCCTGAAGGACAAAGCAGCGCAGTTCCCACACGGGGACTCCTCCGGACACCGGCCGCGGGGGCAGCTCCGTGGTGGGGGACGCGGGTCCTGACAGTCGTTAAGGGTCCTGGGCAGCCCCTCACCTCAGAAAGCAGTTCAAGGCTGGGCAGCCCCCCCATGCTGGCGAGGGGTTTGCAACAGCCTCAGACAACAGCCCCCAGCCCAGAGTGCCCCACCACCAGCAAGCTGGTGATACTGGGAACCCACTGGCTGCAGGGCTTGCGTAGGTGGGAGGCAGAGAGGCACTGGGAGACACAGATCTTTCCTCTTGTGTTAGAGGCTCTGGACCCCAAATGGAGGGGAGGCAAAATTAAAAAGTCACCGCTGTTTCCTGCCCCCCTGCCTTGGTTGGGGAGGGGGGGAACAGCTTGTACCGACCCTGCTCCCACCCAGACCCTGGGAGAAACAGCCCCTTTTGACTGAGGACAGGCAGCCAGTCCCACCCTGTCCCCACCACCAAACCCGGCCGAAGCTGCAGGACCAGGCTGGTGTCCAAAGGAGCCCTGGGGCAGAGCCAGCCCTCCTACACCAGGTTTGTGTCACCCTGCCACCTGGTATGATGAAACCCCCGTGGGATTACACGCTGCTGCAGTTCAAGGCACCCTGCTCCCCTCTGCCTGGTGGCACGGAGGGGCTGACGTCAGCCCACCCACACCAGCCCGGCTTGCCAGGTAGGACACAGGGTCAGCTCAGCGCAGCCGGCAGCACGTCCGCCCTGCCCCGAGCAACAAGGGAGAATCTGCCCTCTCCACCACGGCTCCTGCCGGAGGCCCCCACAAGTAGGGCTGACATGGGGTCAGCTCCACAAGCAGCCGGCACAGGTACGGGTCTTCCACGGGCAGAGAAACTTGCCCAGGGAATCACCAAGCTCGGAGTTTAGAACACTCGCCCGGATGGTGGGAGATGGAGAAGGAACACTCTGCCCACCTCCAGCCTGTGGGAACATCTCTTGCCAGAGCCAAGCGGAAGGCTGTAAATCCTAAACTGAAGGAGGCCCACGATGCTTGTCTCTCTTTGGCATTTCTCACTGGCTACTTCAGGCATATGCCTATCTCACATCTCACTTTTGAGATGTCCCACTTCTCCCCCCAGATGTGTCCCACCTAGGCCTGGGTCAGGGACAGCACTGGGGTGCGCACATACCAAAATCTTATCTCCCTCTGGCTGGGAAAGGAACCAACCTCCGATCACTAAACCAGAAGCCAAGCCGATGCCAGGATCAGCCCTCCCAGCAGAGCAGACGGATGGCACCTCAGCCTGCAGCCGCCGCCAGGCAGCGGAGGCTCCCTACCTCCCGCTCCCAACTAACAGTGCCACATTGTACGAGAACTTCCCACCGAGACCTCCAACCCCAGCTTTGCTCCCCGGAGCATGGGATCTCCCTGCCCAGCTGTGCAGGGCGACACCACGCTAGCTCTGACTCTGCTTCCTTGTCTCAAAGCCTAGACACTGGCTCAGGTGTCCCAGCCAAGCTGGACCGCAGCTCCTCCTGCAAATGCCCCGTACCCAGGGAGGATGCCCAGCATCAATAAGCAAAACTGACCACGGAGGCAACCACCTCTCGGAGGAGCTAGACATCTCCTCTGCAGCCTGAGCCCCTCATACTGCACACCCTCACGGGATAAACTCCATCACTTTGTTCCTCCCCATCCCTTTGGGAGCCCAGAAATCACCTGAGGAAGAGGAAGATGGATCTCCGGTAATCCGCCTGGCCCTCATCGTCATAGCGAGCCATGAAAGGCTTGATGGCATCCAGGAGGCTGAAGTGAAGTTTCTCTGCCTCATCGAAGATGAACAGGGACTGCTTGCAGAGCTGCACGGTCTCACTTATCTGCTTCTTCAGCTGAGCCTGCGGAGCGGCGGGGAGGAGTGTGAGAAGCCCAGCAGCAGTCCCCTCACCAGGAGATCGCGCAGGGGGTGAGCCTGGATGCGGCGGGTTAACCCTGGCTGGCAGCTAAGCACCGCACAGCCGCTTGCTCATTCCCTCCTACCCAGTGGGACAGGGCAGAGAATAGGAAGAACAAAAGCAAGTAAATGTGTGGGTCGAGATAAAGACAGTTTAATAAGCAAAGGAAAGAGGAAAGAAATCACCCAAAAGGTGATTTCCAGGTTTGGGCGATGGCAAAAGGAAAGAAATCAAAGCAAGTGATGCAAAGGCAATCACTCACACCTACCACTGATGCCCAGCCAGCCTCTGAGCAACAGCTTCCTGCCCCAAAACCCCCTCCCCTCCGTTTTTATTGCTGAGCATGACATTAAATGGCATGGAATATCCCTTTGGTCAGTCGGGGTCAGCTGTCTGGTGTGTGTCCCCCCCAACTTCCTGCGCCCCCCTAACCTACTGTCTCTGCAGGGGCAGAGTGGGAGAAAGGGAAAGCCCTGGGGCTGTGCAAGCACTGCTCAGCCCGGCGCGTTATCAACACTGTTCTACTCACAAATCCAAAACACAGTACCCTACGGGGCTGGAACTCCATCCCAGCCAGACCCCGTATGCTGGGCCATCCCCACGGGAACACCGTGTTGTTGGCTCTCACCTTGTACGAGTCCACGTACTTGTGATGGGGGAAGTGGAAGAGCGAGATGAAGACCCTGACACACTCGCTCTTCAGCCCATCCCGGTACAGGTGACTGGCCAGCATCCGGGCCACAAAGTTCTTGCCTGTGCCAGACCAGCCGTGGAAGGAGAGGACCAGAGCCTTCTGCGGCCGTGGGCTCTCCAGGAACCCTTGCACCGCCCGGACGATGACTTCTTTGGCCAAGTGCTGCCCATGGAGCTGCCCACTGAGGTCTGCTTCTAGCCCTGCGGGAAAGAGAGAGGAAGAGCTCTGCTTTAACTCGCCAGCCCGGCTGCTGCTCCTGCGGCAGGTGGGAATAAGGGGAGGTGGGAATGAGGGGAGGTAACGTGGCAGGGCACTAAGCCCACACAGCCCTGCTGCTGGGGCCGCCCGTCTGAGAGGAGTCCGAAGGGGCATAAAGCCACAGGGCGAATGAGGCAGGCTGCCCGGACCCTGCCTGCATCAGCCACCGACTGCAAAAAGACACAGGTCTTCCACTGACTCCTTTTTGCCTTTGGGAAGCGGAGGAGGTATTCCGTGACTGCAGAGAGCGCTGAAGCCCACAGGCCCTCACAAGCTCCCAGCAGAGGGTATGGATACCAGACGTCTCAGGGCCAGCAAAACGCAGAGACACCTGCGCAGGGCTTACACGCAGCTCCCGGTGTACCCTCCCAACCTGGGGCTGGATACTGGGCCGGTTTGGATCCCGCTGTGTACGCCTGGGAGCTACTGGATGAAGGCAGGGCTTGTGACAAACCAGAGCAGATACGCTGTACTGTAAGGAGCAAACTCTTGCAGTCTCAGAACTGCAAATGAGGAATGGGAAATAGGACTTAGCTCAGCCCTTTGCCTTCCCACTGGCTCAGCACCCTGCTCAGAAATGCCCTTTACTTATATCATTTGTTAAAATATACTTTTTTTTTTTTTTAAAAAAGAAAAAAGCCTACAAATAAACAGCAAAAGAGACAACAGGAGAGGCAGCAGAGACAAGCACTGCGTGGGGTCCCCCAAGCGCAGCACAGCACCTACCTGTGACATTGTTGACTATCCTGCAGTCTCCCGTCTTGCAGCACTTGCCGAAGCTGCAGTACCAGGCAGAGAGGATCTCCAGGTAATCCTGACCCACCAGAGGCAAGCTCCAGCCTGGAAAAGGCAGTGGTCTGAGCAGAGAAGTGCCAGCAAGTGCCTTTTTTTGTGTTTTATGTGGATGCTCAGCTGAGCCTGGTTAATGGAGCCCTCCTCCCAGGTGCAGGGCATCAGCCACTGCCCTGCCAGGCAGCCGGGGCTGCGGGGAGGGGAGTAAGCGCGTAACGGGCAGCAGCTGGCTCAGGCGGGCACGGAGAGACGTGTTTGTGGCAACATGGGGTACGCCGAGTGAGGAGGGAGACGCGCAGGACAGCGACCCTCCGGAAGGGAAGGACAGCATCTACAGGGGTTGCAGACCCCTGTGCCGGGGGAAGCAGGGTGTTTCGACCTGCTGCTGTTCCTGGGGCACGGGAGAGGGAGAGAAAGGAGGAAGGTGCTTACCTGGGCCGGGGCTGGACTCTTCCTCTTCCTCCTCCTCTTCGCAGCCCTCTTGCCACACCTTGCACGCCAGGTACTGCCAATACTGCTTGGAGAGAGCACCTACAGCTCCCAAGTGCTTCTTCATGGCTTCGTACCTCGCCCTGCCCCACGGTCCCCGCTCTGTCACGGGGCCCTGCTCCTCTTCCCAGGGCCCTCGCGGCGTCCCTCGGCTCCCCAGGCCCCCCGAGCCCCCCAGCAGCAGCAGGCAGCAGGCCAGCCCCAGACGGGCCGGGAGCCTGCCCTGGCCCATGGCCGTGGGTCGGGGATCCCCGGTGGGGTGGGAGCGGACCCTGCCCCGGCTCTGCTGGGTGTCCGCAGGCTCCCGGCCTCCCTTAAACCGCCCGAGCCGTGATCTCACTTCCTGGCCGCCTGCAATTGGAGTCGCTGGGATAAAGCTGTGGGCTGGTGTCACCGCCACGCCTGGCATGGCCTCGCGCCCGCCTGTCCCCCGTCCCACACGCAGAGACCCCACCGGCCTCCCCTGCGCGGGGCTCGGCATGGCTCCCGCCAGCAAAACCCGACCCTGTTCCCGAGAGGAGGCACCCGGCACCCCTCCAGCCTCTGTTCTCCACAAGACTTGGAACGCCATCCTCTCCCCAGGTCCTGCCAGCCCTCGCCGGGAGGAAGGCGAGCGGCTCCTCTTCCAGCTGGGTTGGAGAGATGCCCAAGGAAGCTCCCCGGCACCGCGACCAGCCTGTTCCCACACAACCCCACCAGCGCAGCCCTCCCTCTGGGCTCCCCACCGCAGCACCGGCACCAAATGCCTGGGGAAGGCAAATAACCTGGGTTTTAACTAGCCCAGCAGCTCCGCTAAAGTTTTGCTGCCGCAAATGCAAGAGGCATTGGCAGTTGTTGTTCAGCAGGGTCATTTCCAAGGGGACGCAGAAATAACAGGCACAAACAAGGGAGCAGGAGGCAGCGGGTGAGTCAGAGCGGCAGAACAGGGAGCTGCAATGGGCTGTCAGGGGTGCACTTGCTGCCTGCTGTGCTAGGAGGTCAGCGTAGCGAGTAGATCGAAGCTCTAGGAGAAACAGTTTTGTTGCTGGCTCTGGGATGGGCTTGCTGAGCAACACCGGACGCGTGTCGTTCCTCATCCATCCCAAGAAGCGTCGCTGTTTACTTTGACATCAGTGCATCTTTGTCTACCAGGACGTCCAAACATTACAGAATCACAGAATCACTAAGGTAGGAAAAGACCTGTAAGATCATCAAGTCCAACCATTTAAAAAAAAAAAAAAAAAAAAAATTAACACAGGTAGGGTGGGCTCCGCTCAAGCAGGCAGGAAAAAAATTCAGAGCAGCACAGAACCACCGTGAAATCGCATATGAGAACTGAGGTACAGCTCATTACCACCGCTAAGCTCACCACCACCAAGTTTTCCCCAACCAGCTGTAAAAGCCCTCCTGTGCCGGGAAGCAGCGAGCAGTCGGTAGGGCTGGCCGCCCGTGCTTTGGCAGGAGATTCTAGGACCCCATGCAAAGCCTGGCTTTGATTTTGGAAGCAGGTATACTTCAACTCTCCAAAGCACAACTGGTCAGTGCTGCCATGCTGAGTACACAAACTCCGCTGTGTGTGGGAGATGAAAAGTGGATAAGCCCCATTTAACTTGCATTTTACCTTAAGCTGTAGTCACTGCTGGCTTACTGTAGGAGACTAACACCTCTACAAGTTACTCCGGGCATGGGAAGAATTTCAAGGTTATCCCACATCCTCAGAAAAATAAAAATAAGAATACTAAATGCAATTCATCCTGCCTGGCAATTCACCCTTTCAGTGGGATCCAGCACCGCCAAGGCATGGAGTGGAGCATATCACCATCTACAGGTGGCTATATATATCACACACCAGCATTAAAGATACTGGTATTAACATAATTGCCCCCTCCAGCTTCAAAAATAGCAAGGCTAAAACCTTAACACCAGTTGTAATAACGTAAACAGAACTAAAACCAGTACACATTAAAAAAAAATAAAATTAAAAATCGAACTCACGGTAGCCATAGCAAATTAAACTGCCATCAGCCTTTCCAAAAACTAGTTGAAGCATCTGAACTGAAGCATTTATATACATTGATAAAAAAAATCATAGCTGTAACATTCAAATTCTACCCTCCCAGGGATAAGTGCTTTAGCTGAAGAGAGCTTATCAAAAGGGACAGACTTCACAAAAAATAGACGTTTCCATGTTCCAAAGGACAAAAGCAAATTCTGAAAGATGAAACGACTGTCTACCACCACACCAGCTCCACAGTGCTACGGCGTAATTCCTGGGATGTCAGCTTTGCTCAAACGTGGCACACCGTTAAGAGCTAGAGGCCAAAATAAAGCAGTTGTTTAATAATAACCTGCCAACTATGCCTTCTGTGACCTGGCTCTGAGGTTAACAAGGCACTGAAGTGGGGAAAAACAAAGAAAAAAAAAGTCACCCCCACCAAATAATTCAATTCCCTTTGCAGGACCTCAGGGAGGAAATTATCCTCACGGATTAGATGGGAAGTTGCAGGAGACTGGAAAAGATCCTAGTGCCCTACACTGAGGAGAGCTCGCTCATACCTGACTCGGGAAGGATGGGGCTCGGAAGCACAGCAGTCAACGCCCTAGTCCAGCTTGCTGGGATTATATCCCCCTCTTTTTGTTTGCTTCCTTGGCTGAATCTCAAACACTCGCTATAGTATTCGCTAATCTCCAGCTGACAGTCTTGCAGGAAGAGCGAGCTGCGGGAATCTGCATGGCCCCAGAGACACCGGGATCCACGGCTTTTCACCGCACAGCTGGTCATTCCAAAGCAGTCCTGGTGAGCAACAACCACCTGATTAAAAATCCATGATCTCGGGTCGAGTCAGGTCTGACAGTGCAGGTATTGTCTAAAAAGAAAGAAAAACCAGCAGCACAAAAAACCATGGCTATGCCTGGCTTCTTCCGCATCCCTACCACAAGTCGGTACAAGCAAACACTCAGAGGGAACCTTGCAATCCAGGATTTGATGCTACAGGCTGTATCTGCCGGACAGGGAAATGCAACGCATCCCTCTGGTTATGGTTTTTCCAGTTTCCATACAACAATCCCTTCTGCACACCCATAGATGAACTCTGACAGACGGCAGCGAGAGTCTCTCCCCAGCAGCTAATACAGCCCTAGATTAGATCACTAAATAAAAGGAAGATCTAGAATAAAGGATACAGGGGAGTCCTTCCCGCTCCTTTAGTTCCCCCACCCCCCCAAAGTCCTATCTCCAGTCTCTTAAAAATATTGAGAGACTCCATAAAGAAAAAAAAACGGAGCACCAAGTCCCACACTTGGGATATAGGAACTAAGAACTTGTTTTTATTTCTGATTTTTAGAATCAATAAAAAAATTGTAGGGAAAGAATTTGAAAGAAATTGAAGGAAAATGCTAATTTTCAAAACCCTTTGGTTTTCCACTGACTCAAAGTTGTTTCTGTACATTCTTTTGTAAAACCACGTTCATTATATAATCAGAAACGCTTTAAAATCTTCCAGTTATATGAATTCTCACCATGTTACCAAGGCCAACTGCTCCAAAATTACATAGCAGTAATGCAACAAAGTGCTTGTAAAAACAGCTCTCAAAACAAGCTATTTCAGCCTGCCAAAAGTTAAAAGCATCTGTACTTTCTGCAAGTTGTTGAACTGCTTATACACGAGCAAGAATCCTGTCCGGCTCCCCGAGCAAACTGGTATCTTAATAAAAACAGAGATAGAGGATATGAAAAATTGTTGTCACCGCACAATGCCAGGAGGCAAAAAACCCCCCAGAACATCCCCCCCCGCCCCCAATAAACCCCAAAACCCAGTTCTTATAAAATTCAGCAATGCTGACGTCCAAAGTTTCAACTGAGAAACGCTAATTAAAAAAACAAAGCAGGCGCCTTTGGTGTTTACCATCACCACGTTGATGCTACAGGCCAGGGCAAGGATCATTCCCGCATCTCCCGGAGCGGCACAGTGCCGCAGTGGTTTTGTGGTGCGCTGTCCCCAAGAGCCATACGGGGGCTGGCAGCAGCTCACGCAGTCCGCAGAAGTACACGGCAGCTCTCGGTGGCTTCCAGACACCTGCCATTCAGAATCGCGAGCATCACCTCCTACCTCTGAAAAACTCACTGCAGTGGGTTATTACGAAAACACGCTCTGATACAGCCAGATTAATTCCCTGCACTCTGTGGGAACAGATTTTGATGGCTGTTTACTTGCCCCGGCTCATAAAAGGGCTTCAATAAAAGCTTAGAAAAGCCAACCAGGAACACCTGCCAACTCTATATACATCTCTTGCCAACTCATTATACACCCCTTGCTCCCTATAACAAAGCCAACCTTTTGGGACACCACCAAGGAATCAGCGTAGGTGCCTGGCAGATGCATGGCCTTGCGATGCACTTTCAACAGCTGTCTGAGGACCACTTAAAGCCAGGTGTGTTCTTCTTTTGCATCACTTTGGGACGCTTCTCAAGCACACCTTTTCTTACCAACAAGGCTCTTGCAAACAGCCTGCACATCTGGCCCCGTTCTTGAAAATACATGACTGGAATAAATGCCATTGGTAACTATCAGCGAAGAAAGAACCGTGAAACATCAGTAGCAAAACACTTTAAACATTTAGCCCACCACATGTTGGAACAAGAGAGAGAGACAGGAGAGAGCGAGAGAGAGACTTAAACAATCCATCAATGTTGCTTTATTAAAATCTTTATTCACACAATGTTGCTTTATGCGGAATCTGACCCTGGGGGATACAAGTTGAAAGTCATGATTGCATTCTGTTTTCTTATTAGCAACCTCCATTTGTGCAGCTGCTCCCAGGGGCAATCCTCTGACAGCTCCAAGAGGGGTGTCTGTTTCAAGCATCTTGCTCCAGCTGCCACAGCAAATAAATTACCTTCTTAATAAATTAGTATTTTTCAGTTGAAGTTTGTTTGGCAAGACACACTCCAGTTCATTAGCTGCTGCTGGAAGAGGAGCCGACTTCAGTGTCTCCTCCAGCCTGACTGCTGACTTAGGAAGGAGGAGATAAATAGCAGATGGCTGATGATGCTCTCTTTTTAATTAGTTCTTGATTTCTGTGCTTCAAGCACTCTGACATTACTAATTTCCACAACACAACCATTTTGTAACATCTGGAGCCAGCGGATTACAGTGTGCGCAGTGAACAAGAATTAGAAGGTGTCATGAAAACCTCATCGACAGAGCATAGCACCTGCCTCACAAACGACGCTGTTTTTCAGAGATTCAAGCAGACCCTGTTTGCCTGTGGCTGCTGCTTCTGATTTCCTTTGCAACGGTTACAACTGATTTTAAAATTTCGCAGGGTTCTGTATTCAAGCAAGACAACAATCACTGCCAAAATGCCAGAGATTATCACAAGGCCAAAATCACATCTTCCTGATTTTGGGTAAGAGAGGAATTTAGTTTTCTTTCCTGCTGCAGAACACCAAGCTCCAGCAGTGTTTACAGTGACCAGAAGCATCAACATGACAAAAAAGGGAGAAAAACAAGCAAGTTTCTTGCTTCCTCCTACTGATGATGCCAGACTTCACGCCCTTTGTTTACAAGTAAACCAATAGAGTACTTTAAATCTTTGACATTCATACCTGGGGAAAACTTATCTCCAAGTTCCATCTGATGGCAAAAGCTTCAGCTTAGAGCCCCGTGAACAAGCAGTACCTAAGCCCTGAACGCTAATTTAATTTTATAAAGACAGAATGACTTTTTTTTTTTTAATCCGTTATTAAATCAAATGTAAATGATCAAGAGTGATCATATAGAAATCAAAACATCGTATTTTGGTAGATCCTTCCCAAAATATTAAGTGCTCATGATTAAGCTCAAAGAGAAGAACATGCTTTTAAAAATGCTACAAGCCGCTACCATGTGCTTCACCGTCTCCCCTTTGTGTAAATCATCTTCCATTTCCCAGGAAACAGCTTATGCCAAAATGCCTCAGTATGAACCTATTCTGCTTTAGAACAAAAGCATTCACTAACCACCTAACTGTTGCCCACAGTATTTCCCAACACCGTCTCGCTCAAGCACCGCAAGCCAAGCGACAGGCCAGCTCAGCCGGCGAGGGAGCAGGGCAATCCCTGCGTGGCTCCTGCCCGCGCTCGCTCCTGCCTTCAGGGAACCCGCAAGGCACAACCTGTGCTGGTGGGTTAAACTCACCGAAGGACCACCGCTTCTAAAAGCATGTGTTATATTAAGTGCAGCAATAAACAGGCACTAGCTTAACACCAGTGTCCTAAAAGCTGACTGTGCATTACAGTCCTGACTAGTAACACCAGTAACTCCCCATCCTGACCGTGGAGCGGGTCTGTGATGTGGCCAAGTCCAGAAGAGATCTAGAAGAACATAAAATGCAATTTCAGATAAACAGTCACTTTCTACTTTCAAGATACTCTGCTCGCGACTCTGCTCGTGCAATGACAAAGAGACTTCAACAAAATAAACCGGCATTTTTAAAATAAACTCTCTCACTAACACCTTGTTGATCGGGTACGGCAGCAGGAGCAAGAACAGGAAACAGCTCTTTATCTGCCTGCCACACTACTGCAGAGCTAGAAAGATTTTGACCGACAAATCAAGGAAAAGGTCTTAAACTGACTTTTTGCTGCTCTTGCTCACAAGTCCAATAACACATAATCACTCTGGGAAGTGAGCTCTTTCCTTACTTCTAAGGGCCATACCGTCTGAACTGAAAATCGATGCAAAGCTGTTAAATTTGGAAACGTAACGACAGAGCTGCTTCCCTTCTGGAGACACAGATTCAGACCTACCACAAGTGTGACAAGTTTATGGCCACAAGCTCATCCGCAGTGCGGGCTGACGCAGTGCTGAAGGATGATGGGACTAGCACAAGACCAGTGCTACGAGTCTTCCCTGAAAAGCCAACGTACACCAACTCTCCCCTATCTGTGGCAAAACCATGAGGAGTGAGGACCCCAGGATGATCACCCCAGTCAGAACATTACAGTGGGATGCAGGAAGCAGCTGGGGAAGGCAGAAAACTTACTGGAAGTGCTCCCAGCTTCAGAGCTCAGCCACAAGCCAGGCCAGGTAGGGAGTGGGACTGAAAAAACTGCTGGCGTTCCACAAAACAGCAGCACTGAGCTGTGATCACAACGTCGAGCAGCAGGAAGCTCCCCTCTACGTGAGATGATGAGGAAAGATCACAGCTCAGGGTTCTCTCTACTCTTCAGGGCCTTGCCCACAGCTGCTGGTTACGGGGGAAGTCCAGCAATACGCCTCTCTTTTGCCAGTGCCACACACCCAGATTCCCCAAATTAAATAGGGCATAGAGTAAACAGCATATCCTCGCTGAACGGAACCTGCTTCCGAGGACAGATTCTGTCCTCCTTCTCAGCTACAATACAATGAAAATTTGGTTAATACGGACACAGGACCGCAAGGATATTTCCTCTACTCAGACCTTGCCAGATTCCTTATAAATGGACAACAGTGACAGGACACGTAGAAACTTACTTTAACCCCTTAATTACCAAGTGCTGTATAACCACTCCATCCTCCCCTAAATCTCCAACCCTGTGGATAAATCTTCGGTAGGACTTCAGCGAAAACACTGAAGCATTGTCACGTACGAGGCAAATGCCTTTCCCAGCCTTTTATTGAGGAAAAGACAACTGAGCAGCAGAGGTCCCCTCTCCCACCCTTAATGGCATTCAGAAGAACATGCCATCCCCGGGGAGGGTGGCACAACTCTTCAGTCTAATAATTATTTTATTCACCACTTCCTCTTTCTCTAAAGAAGCAGTAAAACGCCTAACCAGCTCACAGCTGATTACGTACAACCCTGAATAAGACAAAAACTCGCAGGAGTATATGGGGGGAAGAGAAAAAGAGAGGATTGTACTGTTCATCTGCATTTGTCCCCTCTAGATTCAGTCCACAGATTAGTGTCTGTATTCCACACACTTCCACCAACACCAAGAACCATTTTTATCCCGTGCAATGTCCACTGCCGGCAATGGACACACTACAATGGCCAAGATGCCATTATGGGTACTGAGCCCTCCGAGGCTCCAACTTCCCACCTCTCACTGCTGTCAGCCCAAGGTAAAAGCCAGTGTCACCTCTGTTCCTCTGGCTCGGAAGCTTTCCTGTTCATTACAGTCCATCTTGGCCCCAGCCTTTCCGAACTGATTGTGCTGTTTTTCTATCGCTTTTTTGTTTGTTTGTTTTTAAAAAAAGGAGTTTCATCTGTGTTCCACTACAATTACAAATGAGACAGTGTCATCCTGTCTTCCACCAGCACAACGTCTGGCCCGAACTGGTCTGTGCACTGCTTCACTGTAGCCAGAATGCTGAGAAGCCGCTGGTCTAGGGCATCCAGATGAGGGTCAGAAAGCACTGGTGAGATGGGGTCATGCGACATAGCAGTTTTTAAGGCGGACTTCAGTACTCCGTTCTTCAGGTAATTGAGTCTGTTCCAGGTAGAAACCCGGATGCTGCAAAAGAAACACACAAAAGATGTCATCATGCCACTGTCCAGCTGCAGTCCCATCAGCAATACCAAAAGCCAACCTCTTGAGGGAGCCTGTTACGTCATGATTTAGTTTAAAGAGAAAGGAGTCTTATTACAAAAGTGGTTTTGGCATGGGAGGGTCCAGGTATAACTGCATTATACGCAACATCAAAGTGAAACTTGAAAACTGAAGGTGAAGAAGAAAGAATCTACTGTGAAGTAATTCTTATGTTATACAGGAACACTTTCAACTGCTGGCAAGGAAGTTCTTCAGTCCTGAGGCCTCCCGGACACAGTCTGAAAAGGAAAGAAAATTAACGGTCTGGCTGTTAAATTCAAAACCAAACCTCATGTCACCTCAGGAAGAGCATCACTGACCAACAGTTAATCACAAAGGACACAAGTCAAGTTGACTGAACGTCCAAAAAAAGTGAACGCAGCAGCGATCTTTCTGCTTCACCGGCCACTGAACTTGTTCATGTCAGCCCATCTAAACCGTCTTGCTCTGTGAAGTCTCTTGGGATTCTTCCCCAAATTTTAGTGTTTTAGCACAAAACTAAACTCCTGGCTTTTGATGGCCTCTACAGAAACCAACAACATAAGCAAGTGTTGTAATAAACCTATAGTTAAAACAACTATGCCTATGAATTCTTATATGGCATTTGCCTGGTATCAGAAAGAAATGATATCTGAAAAGCAGGAAACTGCAAAGTATCTTACAAAGAAACTTCTCTTCTGGTTGCATTTGGGAGAATCTAGATGAGAAAGACTCCAAAAGGTCCTCATAAACCAGGAAATTAAATATGCAATTAAAATTAATGTAGGAAACCCAAAGAATTTGAAAATAATTTGCTGTAATTGTTCTCCATATGGATTCTGCAAGGATCTTGCAGAATGTAGGCCAGGCGTACCGTAGCGTGCATAGAGCCTTGCTTAGCGCAAGCAGGGGGTGAAAGCTCAGGCTGTCTGCGAAGTCTCCAGGTTTCACAGGCCCCAAGGAATTTGGGAGACAGAACCCTCCGAGGACAGGCTCAAGGAACTCTCAACTAAACACTTAATTCAGAAGGTTTAAAGGAGTTAATGTTATCTTGAGGTAACAGAGGCAGGAAACGGATGTATCAGTATTTTTCTTCCTGGAACTCTTATCTACTTGTTAATGAGAAGTAGCAATGGCCTAGTGAGACAGCGGCCACAGAAAACAGAAATCAACAAGTCAGCCTCCTAAAATAAAACGAGCAAAACCACAGCTCACGAGGCCAAAGCGGAGACAAAATCCTGCAAAAAACCTACAAACTTCACTTTGAAAGGAGCACCCCGAGCAGCGCTGCAGTCATGTTTAGAAAGAACATTTGGAAATGAAGGTAGTTAAGTTGCCAGACACGTTGAGTCCTTAGCTTCCGTCAGGGAGAACTCAAACTGTGATGTGAACTTTTATTCGGCAGGAGCTGGATGGAGACAGCCGCAGATGCAAAGTACCTGTCATACTGACTAAGGATAGATTTGAACCAGCGACCTGGAGGCGAGACTACTTCCTACAGTCTACCATCTGATTTACTACCTTAATAAAAATGTATTTCTCAGCTTCTTGAGCAGTGACAATGCATCAAACAAACACCGTACCTCAAAAAAGTAAAGCACTATGTACCCGAGTGAACATTTTCAGGTTGCCAGAAGGCTTCAAACCTAATTATATTGCACACCTAAGGGCAGCGATTGCCTAAGTAAAGCAAACAGGATCCCTGCGTTTCACTTACATGCAGCACTGATAAAGAGGAGCCAAGATGCTTCTTTCATCCAGGGCAGGGTTTCCAAAGCTGAAAAGCAAAATTAAAACCAAGTGAACCAGTTGAACTCCTAATGTTGTTCTCAACATCAACAGATTTGTCAAGAATTCAAAAAAATCAATACTAGGCAATTTCATGCTCCAACAGCTCAAATCATTTAAATTAAAATATAAACAGGCCATGACCAATTACAGATAAACTCTCAACAGCATCAGCTAACGTACCAGATAAATGGAAGCAACACCAGTGTACCTAGTTCTTTATCAGACCAAGGCACCTTAGAAACAAACTTCAGAGGAGTTTAGAAATTGAGCTCATCTTGCAAAGGAGGGGAAAGGAATAATTGGTATTCTGGACATAAGAGAGCGGGAGCTTTGCCTGTCTGGCACAGCTGGACAGGGAATGAACAAATAGCAGCCACATGCTGTTTTAGATGACCAAGTTTAGATCAACAGTTGAACAAACAAGGTGATCAACTGGAACATTTCATGATCACACTTTCTAAGGGAGGCCAGCCAAAAAAGGATTTCACAGTATTTCAAGCTTCATCTAAACATGCTTTTAATAGTTTCACCCCCCTCATAATACTGTTTTCAACGAAGAACCTTCCCTTCAATAAAGATAACTTACTCTAGGAGTCTGCCATTACTCTGCTCAAATAATACTGTTATTAGTAGCTTTAAAACTGGAGTAAGCTCCCCAGGGAAGTGGTCACGGCACCAAGGAGCGTCTGGACGATGCTCTTAGTCATACGGTTTAGTTTTAGGTAGTCCTGCAAGGAGCAGGGAGTTGGACTTGATGATGCTTATGGCTCCCTTTGAACTTGAGATATTCTATGAAAAAACTGGCCCCCTATCCCTTAACTCAAAGGAGCTGAAATACCTTTACTTAAGCTTTCAAGAAAACAATTTACTTCTGGGCCTGCAAAGTCCCACCGGAAATGTTTTCATACCGTTATAAGCACGTACCATCATGGAAGGTCTAACATGACCTTCAACTACCATATTCACTTCCAGTGACTAAAACAGTAACTTCCTCCTAACACATTGCCAAATCATTATGGAAAGACAATTTTTTGCCAAATTCACTTAAAGCAGTCTGAAAGCAGCAATAATTAAGCAGTCCCGAGGTGGAACACATCCTGCTGACATAACTGAAGGAGTGTTACTGTACAGGCTGATGCATAAAGACAAAATACTGAACTCAGCCACTGCAGACAAATTAGAAACAAAGGAAGGAAGGAAGGAATCCACTATACAAAAGGCAAACAGGGAATGAAATGGTAACTCCAAGCCCTTCAAGGATCTGTCTGGATCAGAGGTCTCGCCGCTTCGTACAAGTGGTATGCAAAGCCACTGCAGAGCAGAGCCTGGCACAGGAACTACCAGAGCTAACCATCAGAAGCTGGTCCATCTGCAGAAGGGGGAACTCACTGCCACTGCAGATGGTAGTGCCCGTAAGAAAAAAAACCTCAGGAGTCTCTGGACTAAATCATGAGAAAGTAGAATAGGTTATCTTTGTTTTTAAGAAAAATTAAGCAAATTGTTATGATATAAACAAGGCTGTATCTTCAATAGGATTTTTAACTTAAACTATACCAGCCAACATACAAAAACTATAGCAAAGACAGAACAACTCACATTTTAAACATATCTGTTTAATAGTAACGTTTGGCCTCAGGGAAGACTTCTCATTAGTTCCTCTCAGTTACCACGTGCTTAATTTTTGTTTCAGTAACAGTTAATGTCCCCAGTCAGGACATCATCATATTTTGCTCTCAGTATCAGTTCTATCTCCATTTTAAACTTTTAACCCTTTAAAGCCAAAGCAGACAGATCCAGAAGGCAGCAAATGCCAAATTATTCACAGACATGTTTTGAAAAGATCTACTTTTACTATGGCACTCACTAATACTCACTGGTAAATAATAAATCACAAATTTTTAATCTTCCATTAATTAAAAGCATAAAAGGGAGGGGCTTTTCTGGGGATAGGAGGAGAGACACAAGCAAACCTTTGAAAATTGCTTGAGGAAAAAAGGTCATAGTGTGCTAATTTGGGAGTTTCTGTAGTTTGAATAAGACTTCGCCCAAAGCAGTCATAGTCCCTAGAGCACAGAGTAAGCATCACAGCCTTTGGAAGGACACTAATATTTGCTGAAAAATTTCTGTAAGAAGGAAAGCTTTGGATTTTTAGCACAAAAGGTATTAATGAAAAAAATAGTGAGAGAACACAGAGATACAGAGCAGATAAATGTGTGCCCTTGCGCTCACCACTGCCTGGCCACCAGGATTTCCCTTACCTTTTGGCATTATCCAAGAGGATGAGCATACTGGCTCCTTCATCATCCTGGAAACTCTCATAGTGATGCCGGTCAGCATTCCCAATCAAATAGTCAAAGATGGCGGTGTCAATGATATCAAGGAGACGGGGGCCTGAGTCATAGGGTGAAGTCTTCTTCACAGCGTCACAATAGCTTTCGTCATACTCCCACCTGTGGGCCGTCAAGAGAAAACAAATCAAATCTTCAAGGAACACTCCATCATTGCACGCCAACGGTATTTATAGCTGCCCCTTTATTCACTTACGAGTGCGTAACGAAAAGGTGAGCGCAGCAGTCGAGGCTATATAAAGAAGAAAGAACTAGACAAAAGTCTTAATAAAAGAGTAAATCCTGTATTAACACCCTAGCATACGGAGCAAGCTACAGTTTCAGTGCAAGGTTACACATCATCTTCCTACAGAAAACAAGGTCAGAGTTTGCTTCCTCACTGCTCCCGGTTCAGCAGTGTTCAGGCTGCCTCACAGCAAGATTACTGTCTTGACTTGCCTCCCTTAATTTCCTAACTAAGCACTTCAAGTACTGTGCCTGTTTCCATCGCCTTGACCTGCTTCCATCAGTCTTGCTTTCCAGTGATCCTCTTCATTTTTTCTTTCTAAGGCAAATAACCTCATCACAGTTACTAATGACCTCCTCTGTTCTGAGAAGGGCCTCATATGTGTTCACTCTCCTTCACTCACAGTTGTCTCTTTCCTCCCCGCTTTCCTTTCAGAGCCTCTCACCTTCTTCTCCAATGGCAAGATTTCAACCTTCCCTTTTCTGTCGTCTCCTTCTATACATAACCTAGGCATGTACTTCTGGTCTTGTAACATGGATGTCGTTTTCCAGTTCTCCAAAGCTAGGATTTTAAATCTTCCCATTTTCTTCTTTACAGTTTTCAAAGCTATTCAACACCACCACCAAAACAGCCAAATCTCTGGTGTATATCCTTTTCCATCTGTCAACCTAAATAACAAGTACATCTATAACATCTTCCATGTAAGGACTGAAAAAATCCTTCACAAAATAGCAGTTAAGTTGGAAATGCCTTAAACCATCTGTGAACTGGAAACAGAAATGGAGGAAACACAAGCTGGAGAGACTCACTGACACGCTCAAAATCGCAGAGAGTCATAAAAGCAGGGGGAAGATCAGAATGTAACTACTAGAACTGCCACATACCCCACCTCACCTTCGAGAGGTCTGGAGCCTAAGCTCCCAATATCCCATCTTTCCTCTAGTTATCCAAATCAGAGTGACCAAAATTTTATCTTCTCGATGTTTTTGTTAACACATCACACACACTCCTCAAATGCTGTCTCTAGTTCCCTCTTTCTCTTGCATCAAGGTCCAACTCACATTCAACTTACAGCACAAACCCACAAGGCAAAGTCTCAGAACGTACTCCTCCTCGTACTGGATACATTTCTTTCAGGCTACAGTCCTCTATCCCCTCAAGTGCTTCTCTTTCTCTCATTTTACTTTAGATCAGTACTTAATCTCCTTGTAACAATTTTTCAGATATACTATGCTCTCTCCTCTCATTCTTCATTCACTCTTTCAAGATAGACCTTTCTCCGACATTTATTTCTGATCATTTCTATTGTATTAGCATAGGACTTCAAAGGCCAGGGATTTTATCTATTACATGTCCATTAAAAATTACGTACACTAACGTGACTGTATAAATTATGTTCAAAGGGTCAACTCAGGACACAGTAGAAGCAGCTAGACCAGGAAAAAAAATCCTACAGAGTTATTTTTCCATAACTACCAGACACAGAAAAAGGAGAGCGTGACATCTGGAACATTTAATTCTTCTGACGCTCTCAAAGTGAAATGTGCAACATGACAAGGTGCAAAACAACAGAACTGTGCAATCCCATCTGAACGAGGCAAGAGCAACTAAGTTTAAAATACAGCAAATATCAAATCAGCATAGGTATCGGGGTAAACTCCTGTATAAGCAGGCAGTTTATGATGAAAAAGTCTCTCAAAAAAAGAAACACCTCCAAGAAATCCAGTCAATTCATTACTGCAATTTACCGTGTACTAAATACAGCTGATTTTGACCTGTCAAAAAGGAGGAAACACCTGCTGCTCAAAAATCAAACTGTACATTTAATACTCTAAACAATTCAATGAAGCCTTTGGATGAGATTCTTTCTGAGAACAATGACATCATTGGAAATCAATGGATATTTTAGATCAAGGACTAAGCATCTCTGTCTAATCACTTGTCCAGGATACTAAGCTCAAAACCATTTGCTCTGGTCATGGCAAAAACACCTCCAAGCCAAATACTCGGACACGTTACATCTATTGTACAAGACTGCTAGATCCCATGTTTCTCCTTCTCTGGAAGCATTCTTCAGATGCTGAGCATGGTCACCAAATACTGATGGTATTCAAAGCAAAGAACAACTAAGTGTAACTACTTAAAGCTAAACCAGTTCCACAACTTTTGAAACAAACTACAAGGACCATGAAATCAGGTCTGGCAGAAAACAGCACAGTGCTACCATGTTTCAGTGGGCCACAGAGAGGCACAGTGTCAAAAGAAGGTCTAGCGGCACAAGAGAAGAGTCTTGCTTTGCCCAGGGCCAAGATTTTCAGAGCTTGGAGTGATTGTACGGTGGAGTTATGTTCCAGGCAAGAATTAGGAAAAGGACAGCACTTAGTATTGTGGAAAACAACTGAAGATTTCTTTCTTGCTTATTTTAATTTAAATCTCGTCCTAGACTTCTTGACTTCTAGTATCGTATCAAGAAAGCTGTTGGCAAAACTCTAGGTTTTGAGAACGCTTGCTCCTTAATTAGCCACTGTATTGCAAGGGTAATTCTAATACAAATTATCACGTATAAAGAATAACCCTATCATGTTCTCATACCTGGCAAGTTTGCCTTCACGGTAAGTCCTACCCCATGGGTGCCGATGCTTCTGAAGAGGCCAGACGTCTGGTAGCCATAAGGTCACTGACCCTTCCATGATGTCCCCGTCTGCACAAGCTGGTTCTGTTTCCCGACAATAGTAGCACTTCCCATAGAAGCAAGTGTTATTACCTTTAAAAAAATAAAAATAAAGAGGTACCAAAAAGAGCAGAACTTAATCCAAGGGATGCCAACTGCAATTCAGGAGCATATTGCTGCAGCAGAGCCTTCCCTGCAACAGGATTTCACTGCATTGACCTCATGCTTCCTACCTCTGAGAGGCTCAAGAGGTTACACAGATATCTATTCATTCAAAGCAACATTAAAGACTAATATCCAAAGGAGAGAGTAATTGTATTTTCTACTGTTTTTATCGCACTGAGAGTTAATACAATATTGCACTATCAACAAGTTTTTGTGATCCCTTCCTAGTCCTTAGGACCTTGACTTTGCAACCTTAGCACTCCTTGTTTTTTAAATTTCACACTTCGTGTGTCCGATTTCTCACTTTTTTGAAAAAGCTGACCAAAAAGAGACAAGTGAAAAAAGACTAAGCAGAACTCAAATGGATTTGGAGCCCTGAGACCTGCCACACTTCTCAGTTACTTGAGCTGACTCACCAGGGGAAACACAAACGAGCTGCCATTCTTGTATGATCCAGGAATGCAGATCTGTCAAGAGTTTCATGAGTGTCTTCTGACAGGAAAGGAACAATGAAACCCTGCAGCCTTTAGTCCGTTCAGGCCTATGCGGCCTGTAGCGTAAAGTAATCTATGTAGCGTAGATTAACATTTTTAGCTTAACCTTTTCTATTTCACCCTTCTAACCTGCCTTTGCTTGACCATTGCCAAGTTAATTCCAGTTCCATACTCACAGATATTCTTCCAAAATATTCCTCAACTATGTCTCACTTCCTTGTGATCCCACTTATTCCCTGTCCTTTCTTCCTTTGGCTCTACAACCAATATCCTCCCCAAACCAGGCCCAGCTCACTGAAAGACATGTTTTTCACTTTCCATCCTTACACATCACAATCCCTTAGCCAGCCAGCACTCCTTTGCAGTCCTCCATCCACACCCGGCTCTTGTGCTCCCACTACCCCCGTCAGATAACTTGAGGACATCTGGGAGATGATCATGAATGACATAGAGCTTGCAGCAGACCAGATCTCTTCTTTGTACGGAAAGCCCTGCAAGTCTCTCTTCCTATCCATGGCCTGCAGCAGGTCTAACAAGAGACAGAATTCTTTGAGATTCTAGCTGCAACTGAATTATCTTTTCTTCAGAAACTTGGTCAAATTTGGGTTGACAAGAGATCACAACCTTTTCCCCAGATCCACCCATTTCTTTGGTTCATGCTCTGCAGAACAGGCAGTTCCAAGTAATCTAAGGAAAATTTCTGGAGCCATACTTTTCAAGTCAGCATTTCTGCTAGAAAACTGCTTAGTTATCTTGGCTGAAACTAGAAAAAGTAAAGTCTGCCTGAGGCAGACACCCAGTCTGAATGCAAAACAAGTCTGGCAAGGCAGAGCTACTATCATCTGAAAGTTACACCTTATAACTGGAAGTGTTAGGCAAACTTAGTAGGTGAGACTACCAACAGTGCTCGTAATAGAAATACACACAAGCACGCTATTTATCAGCTGTAACGAACAATCATCTCTAGAGTCTTCTTATTGGAGAAAAAAAAAAGAGAGTAATAATAGGATATTTTATGAAAGTCTGAAGGAGTTAAGGGTGCAGCATAAGTAATTTCTTGGTGCTTAATGACCACCTGGTAGGAGTTCACATTAATAATTCCCATTAAGTGCCCTTCACAGCATTATTACTGTAAACAACATATGGAAGTTCTGACACATTTAGTTATGAATGCTCAGCAAACTCTGATGTAGCACTAACAACATCTAATACCAACTGACGCATCAGCTCTATAAATTATCCCAAATTACCACTGTGTTCGCATTAAATACAATTCCATTCTTTTCCCTTTCAGGTCTAATCATAGACTTTTCTAACGACCTCTGACAGCAGAGAGGAAATTCTTACTCAAAAAAAAAAAAACCCATCTGTAACAGCAGCACGAGGGAACGCAGCGAAGTTACAGAGGAAAAACTACTTGGAGAAAATCAAGTCCTCCTCCCCCACCAAATGGGGTTATACAAGCGTTACGATCTCTCTTGGCACAGAAAGAGACTTACCAGCTTCCTGTATCATAGTTAACTGTTCTATAACTGTGTCAGATTGCCATGGCTCTTTTTCCCCATTTCACATGATTTTCTTTACTGAGCTGCACAACCCATGGAATCCACTTACCCACAGTCATGAAGGTACCCAGAAGCTGCTCTGTGGCTACTGGTTTGATCTCTGTACGTAGATTCACAAACCTGCCAACGACCAGCGGAGCTCGTCGGAAACCCAGAATCCTGTTTTGGGGTGAAAAAAACATGACATGAGAATTTGCAACACAGGCAGCAGTTCTAAATTAAGACAAAATAAAACCACAGTCCCTGTGCCATTGTCTGAAATTGAGATGACCAAGACCAAAGAATAAAGCTGGAACCCTGCAGCAACCGCCTCTCTTCTCCAAGGCAAAGTAAGGAAACTCATTTTTCTTCAGTGCCTGGGTGTTAAACTTGCTTTACGGGCCATCAGTGACACTCCTTTATTACAGCATTTGCAGCACAGTGACACAGGATACACCATGCTCCAACTCTCAGAAATCAGACCTCATACCAGAAACATCCATCATCTGTCTTGTGTACAGGCTGAAGCAGTAACCATATGGCCTTTGGGCTGGTCACCTGGAAAGATCATTTATAATTTGTGGGAATTACTATCTATTAAAATGTTATGTTTAAGCCCAATTCAATTATACTTGAAAGTAAACAATCAGGGAGTTATTTCATTTGGCATGAGGGGGGAGAAGGGAAGAGAGAACAGCAGAACAAAATGGAATGCCTGAAGTGCCTGGAAAAAAAGAGAGGTGGGAAGAATAATCATACATCTCACAGTCACAAGATCCAGGTTCCACTTCCACGTCTGCCACCGTCTTTGCTCTGTGACCACAAATGACTTGAGTATTTGTAATGGAATTTTAAAAGTGCTTAAAGGAGGAGTACAAACATCAGTACAATGTCAGCCCCAACTCTCTTGATGTACTTTTGATACCCTTTTGGTAGGTCTTTGCAACTCACAAAAAGAGACTGAAAAGGGACTGTCCCTTCTGAAAAAGGGACAATCTATATTCCACAGAGATAGTGGGAGAGTCACTGTAACAGCTCCAAAGTATTTTTTTTTAGATATTCAGTGAGTAAGTCCCCTTCCGTAAGTATAAAATACCTCTACGAAAGGGCAACACAAAACGTCTGCCTGAACAAATAGCATGTGCATAAAGACAAAATTCATAGCCGATACAGAGAGTTATGTACAGCTTGAGAAAATGCAGGTGTTCCAGGCAAATTAGCACAGAGCTTAGAGCCGGAAAACCTGTCCTTGTATCTTCAGACCCCCCAGCTGAAAAGCCACTATCCCAGATAGCACAGCTTCCGCATTAGTGGTAAACATACAATATGATTCAGATCCTTCTTGAAACAACGGCATCCTCGGAGAAAATATGTAACTGTCACCATTCAAAACAAAGATAAATGCTAAAGTTATGTGGGCAGGAAGCTTCTGCTAGGTATTCTTGAAGAATACAGAAATGCATACCCAGAAAGAGAGGAAAAAGGCCACAGAAACAACCACAAACCCACAACCAAATAGATAGCAAGGAAGAGCTAAGAAAGATGGGTTTTGGACACTGGAAAGAGGCTTTGAATTGTTGCTTTACAATGTTTGATCACTGCTTTTTCAGGGAAACTGAAGTCTGTATGTTTCTGAAAAGCACAAATGGACAACAGACATGTGGCTACATCATCTTTTTCTGGTCTTAAAATACCCTGATTTTGGCCCGCCACCTCAAGATTGCAACACAGCATTGTGTATTACACAACTGCTTATCACCAAACCTTCCTAGAATTACTTATTTCCATTGCCTGTGCAACAAGTTGCACAGATGAACTAGGACTAACAAACATATCTTTTACCATCTATGAATTCAGTCACAGCGACGAGCCTCTTACTTATGTTCTGAGAAACCTCCGTTTAAGTTCAACCATTCTATTTTTTATTGTATTTGTCCCTCCTTACTCCCTTTCCCAAGTTTTCAAGTCTCTTCATATAAGAATTTTTCACATCTTCAATTACCTTCAGAAATCTTCTCCAAAGTGCCAGCAGTCCTCTTATAATGAGGAGACCAAGGCTGCGCTCATTTATGCTAGATGAAACTGCAACTCTAATAGTATTTCGTAACTATTGACATTCAGTGTTCGGTATTTTCTGTCCCGTTCTTTGTACGTCCTATAACTTTGTTTTTCTTCTGGTAATTGCACCTCCAGCTGAGGTCCACAAAACCACCTGGGTATCCGATATGAATTGCTATTTTTTCCTCTAGGACGTACTGATTCATATTTAGTCTAGACTAAATTGTTAGTCTAGACATTAGACTTAACTTTTTAGTATCCTGGACATTAGCACATACATTCAGCATTTCAGACTCTTCCACAGGATTTGGCTAAGCTCCTTCTTCCAAATAATATGAAGCATCAGTGGTTTCAGTGTTCATTCTCCTTTTCAAATTTTTCACGAGAATCTTAAATGTTAGAATCTTGCACAGATCTTTGAAATGAAGTTTCACAAAAAAGCTAATTTTTATTTTTGGCTTCAATGTGGTATATTGGCAGGTTAGAAACAGCTCATATCTGAAGCGTATTCTTCAAGGAACTCCTTTTTCCCCAACTCTGAAAAAGCGTTTAACAGAAACAATAAAGCCAGGTCACCCAATAATTCCATACCTATCCAAGTGAAAGGCTGCCACTTCTGCGTTGTGCCTGTCATAGCCAGCGTATGGTTCTCCTTCCACTACATAATCCCTGGCGTATCTGTAATTGAAATAAGTCAAATAAAATGATTCATGCAGGATTTCCATCAATTTTGCTGTTCAGAGTAACAAGTGCAATAACAGTGCTGTGTTAAACAGACTTTGGGTCACTTTCAAAATGATTGCCAATGGGAGAGGGAAAAAATATTAATGAGACTAAATAGCGTACAGACTGTTGAAGTAGGAAATAAGGAGGAAAGGTCAGTAATGTACAGTGGTCTCAAGAGCTTGGGAGCGGAGCCCATTCAAACTAACGAGTTTTAATTCAACCATATGCCAAGTCACATCTAAGAACAAAGCGCACAGACCCAGCTGCAGAACAGGGGACTATTTATACTGGAAAGCGGCAACTCCACAAACAATTTTGAGGTTAGAATGGATCGTAGATTAACATGAAAATACAATCTGATATTGTGGAAGAAACGCCGAACGCAATCTTTAGTAGCTAGAAGATCAGCAAGCGTGAATCTGAGGACAATACTGGATATAAAAAGACCCTTTATTCTGGTGGAGAAAAGACATAATGAACAGCAAGAAATAGAAATTAGACACTCATTACAACAACAATGGTATGTTTTGGTGAAGTGGTGGGCTTTTTTCCCTTTTTTTTTTTCTCTTTTTTTTAATAGATGTTACTTAAATAGCCAAGGCAAACACAAATTTCCGAGATTCATGACATTTGAATCAGGTCTAGATACTGCTTAAGAAGCATGCTTCAGATGAGCATAAAATACCACAATCAATACCAAGCAAATGGGTGAAACGCAATACATTTTCAAATAAAGTAAGGCCAAATTAGATTACCTATTTTCTCATTTCCATCTACGTATCAAATTGTGTAAATTGGATTATTTCCAACAGACTCAGGGTTCAAGCAGTAGCAGCAACAGTGCTAGGAGAAGCCACAGTGCTCTACTTTGATGTTTTAACCCTGCTCAGAGAAGATCGGGGGCAAGAAGACAGTCCATTTCATGAGTCTGAGCAAATGCTTTAGCTTCTCTGCAAGGCAGCCCAAAAGAGAATTAATCAGTGCAGGATGCTATGGAGTTTTTGGGAGAACGGTCTGACAGATTCCCGCTGAATTGGAACTTACACCAAACAAGCATCTTATTTCACATATACCACTGGCGTGTGATGGCAGCAACTATTAATCATTAGTAACTTAGGCTGGATTTCAAGTAATTTTGAAATGAGACAGCTAAACCTCAGAATATGTCCCTCAAGTCAGGTCTTTTGTAAGTACTTACAGCAGGCTTTTGGAAACGTAGTCACATTTTGAAAGCTGCAGAGCTAAAACTTAGTGGTAAAACACAACCAACCTCTTGCTTCCATGCACAGGAGGCATCTAGTCCTTTCTAGAGCAAAGGTAGTAAGAGAATTCATTCTTCCCCAACCAGTAAGTTTTCTCAAAATTGGTTTTAGCAGTAACTTTGACATACCTTTCAGGTCAAAAGCTAGTTAAATAGACTATCATGCAATGACAGACAAAACTACCTACAAGCCTGGCTATTCAGCAGTCACAAACAGAACACAGGTCTACCAGTATGGCTAGGGCCATACTGTCTAGCATGCCTATAAATTGTCGAGCACTCCTATAAACATTCCCAGCTGCACATGTCCTTCATGGAGCATAGTCACTATGTTGGCCTGCACAGACATTCCATTATGGGAATGTAATTTAACGCTTGGTGAAACGCTTTACAGCACTCACTTTTACAGGGAGAACTATAGAAATGCCACGTCTTGTTACTGCATTTATGGGATGAGCCGCCTGCCGTACCACCAAGACTTCTGTGTGAGAGGTTCACACTGTTTAAACACAGCCCAGCCCCACAGCGAAGCGCTAGACAGACCAGTAACCGACCATACAGAAACAGGGCTACGAATTCAAGAAGTGGAGGGCAGGTTTTTTTCCTCATGCTCTAATCATTCATTAACATGACAGAAAAACTTCATGCTTGCTCAACCCAATATCCTTTGCAGAGAGATGTACTCATGCTGGGATGACACCACTTTACATTTGCAGTGCACTCCCGTAAAACACACCTGCCTTACTTTTTTACATTTTTCTTTCTTCTCCTTTTCCCCCGAAGGCAAACAGTTCAGAAAGCTTTACAGACGTGCACAAGACTCTTCATAAACGTTCAATCATGTCAAACTTCCCTGCGGATCACCACAAACCATCCATCATCATCACCATACCGAGGAAGCATCACTACTCATCCATTCTTACAGTGCTCCTCCAGAATTCACTACTGACAGACAGGAAACTCAAGGGCTTTCACTCTGACCTACCAGGCCGTTTTTTACAGTCTTCATGCAGCTACACCAGACACCCAGATCTACTTTTAAGACCACTGACAACTTTCACTCCTTCCCTGTTCTTGAACTGCATTCTCTTGCGGCAGTTTGACGTGACCCTTAGTCAGAAAGGGCAGGCAAGACTTGTCTTCACGCTGCCAGAACCCGCACTTGCACAATCAGGAAGATACTGCTCAGAAACATCAAGTTTAACCAACATTCCCTCAGGACTGAACACAGTGATTATTCTTTTAACCTAAAGACAAGCTGTTTCGAGCATCAAAGCTATACAGCCTGAGAGACAGTTGGCACAGCAACATAATGTTACTGGAGCACCAGCAAGGCTCTGTACTGTCTGTCTCACAAATAACAGAGTCGCCTTTCCATTTATGTGTAAGTTTGAACCTAAACATTAATGCAACAACACTGAGATTAAAAAAAAAATACATAAAGCAGTTATTATTTCAGTCACTGAAGGCAATATTTACCTCTTGGGTTTGAAGACAACCTTCTGTCCTCCTTCAAGTATTAGCAAAGCTTTCAGTTGGGTCCCTTTGTATCCCACATCAGCTTTTATTATTTTCTTTGTTGTCATGGCATGCATAACAGCCCCTAGCTCGGGTGTCTCCTCGGGATACACCTCCCGGGGCACCACCCATTGGGCTGCAATCTCCCAAGGGGACTGCAACGTATGGTCAAGTCGAGGGTCCAGATCTACATGGAGGCTTGCCATCATGCGGTGAAAGGCGCGCTGGTCCTCCCGGTTGGCAGCTGAGGTGTCCAAGTTGTCAATGAGGAAAACTTTTGTGAAAATGAAGATGACAAGGAGGATGGCCAACAGCACAACTCGCTGCTTTAGCTTCATGGTGACCTTCAACCCTTCTCCCCTGACCCTTTCTTCCAAGCGTTACAGGAAGTCTATTGGAGATCAGGGTGAGGAAGGGGATGTTAGTTAATGAATTTCATTCATAACTTGCATTGTGAAAGAGGTATCACCACTGAAGCATCTTCTGGTACCCCTACAAATAAACAAAACACAAACTTACAAAACTGCATTCCTGCAGATCCCACCAAACTCAAAATCAACTTTATTCTTGGAACAGAAGTCTGCATTTATGTACACTTGTACCCTAAAGCCCAAACATTTCTGATAAAACACGTGGGGATTGCTGTCTTCCTGTAGCCTTTCAGGGATCTGCACAAAAGGGGAAATTGCCTGACAGCATCTCTACACAGCTGAAATCGTAACAGCTGCAACTACCACGGGCAAGACTTTTGCAGAGAATTATAGTTTAAGTTGACGGCTCCAATTTCACAAACACTCTTGCATTGGCAAGAGAACCCACGACCTCTGGGTTCCTAAAGGTTTACCCCTCAACAGAGAGCTCTCAGGTAGATTTCCCGACATCTGACAACCAGTGAGAACTGCTGCACAGCCTAGTTTCCTGAAGGTACAAGACATAAGGACAGAATAGACTTAATTTGTTTATTGCCTCTCATTTGCTGCCACTATAATTTACCCATCTTTTTTCCATTCTTAAAAAAAAAAAAAAAAAAGAAGAAGAAATGAGGGGGACACATCTTTACTTCCTTGCGGTTAACTATGTATCTTCTGCAGTCAACTGTAAAACCAATAACCACAAAAAATATACAAAATACCTGCAATCTCAACACCAAATTACCAAGAAAAAACCACCCCAAACCACTAATACTGCCTCTTCTCAAAAACCTCACCTACAACACAGTTAAAGCCAGATCTGTGTTTCTATATTTACAATGGGCTGCAAGACATGTCTCACCCCTCCACAAGCCTTTTGCCAGTACAGCGTTAGCATGTAAGGACCACATAACGCACAGTTAATCAACTGCATTTCAATTATGAGGACTGAAATTATCCTCGTAATATCAGTTGAATGTAGTCAAAACCCAAATGGGAACAGATACTAAGGCACATCTCCGAGGAACGCTCAGAGCCAACAGAGATTTCTCTTTGCACAAGCGATACTAATCATGAAAACCACAAATGGCACCCTGAGCTGTGGTAGGACTAATATAGAAAAGCCTCCTCATGTGATTTAACAATAAGCGTATAAACCAGTCATTATTAATCATGTCACTGGAAAAACAAGCTGCACAGGCGAAGTTAATTTACTAGCAGCAACCAAAGGACAGCCAGACTATGACTTGCTGGCCAAACGCAGATCACAGCCATCTTCAGCATCTGTGCGGACACCGTGCCCCGCCTGCAAAGGTCACAGGGGGGTTCAAGGGTTCTGAGGGGCCTGAGCATATCGTTGAGGTACATCTCCATCAAAGATTAAGGCCGAGGCAAACAGCAGATGACAGTAAGGCACATCCTTTGAGCAAGTCATGAGTGCAGAATCAGGTTTGGCATAGTGTAAGAGTACTAGGACAAAGGTGCATGCAAGCCCACGGATGACTCCACAGCACCTTAAATAAATTTACATTAGGTCTATAGCGGACCCACCCTACCTGCCAGCTACGTGGCTCTCCCACCTTCCCCTGCATCAGCGTTAGCATTCATACAACCCAGCTGCAAGGTAGTTCAAGGATCCAGGTTGCCGACCCACCCAAACGTTAACAACCTTCTTTAGTTTGTGCGTGAAGCACCTACTGTTGTTAGGTTTTGAGCCAAGGCACAGTTTATCATCGGACTACAAACCACCACTACCGGTGCAAGTCAGAGAGACAAGGGAGGGCGGCACAGCAGCTCCAATAGCGGGAGATGACCCATCAAGAGTCTACAGAGCCCACCTTCCTACAGAGGGGCACCTTAAGCTACTCAAGTCAGCGCTGTCACCCAGAGAATGGCCCTGCCCTCCACGTACTTCCCACCTTCATGCAATGAACCCTGTGAAAGGCCTGATCAGCGTTAAAGCTTGAACATTTTTATTTATTAATTTCTGGCTTCAGCCCTCTTTCCCCCAAATCTGGTTTCCTACATAGTCCCACAAGCATCTGAGGAAGGCGCACGGCGAGGCCAAGAACAAGCGTTTCTCCTGGCAGCAGCACTGCGCAGGTAGAACTACGGCCCAGGCCAGCCCAACAAAGACTAACCAGCTGAACCACTTCGAAACAGTCGCAAAGAGCCCACTAAGAGGGACAAGGAAATTCGGTAACAACCTGTCAGATCTTCTTATTTTCAAAATCAGTCTTTTCAGCACAGCAACCAAGCTGAGCACCACTCAACTTAGGCGACACGCTCTGACGATGCAGAAGCACGGCTTTTAGCTCAGTTTACCATCTGATTTTTTTTGCCGTTATTGTCCTGCCTCACGTGACAGCTCAGTTCAGCTTGGCCCTTCCCAAGTTACACCTTTTGCCTCTGAAATACTTCCTATAAAACCTCTCCGCTGAAGTGGGAAAGAAAGTGAAAGTCTCCTAATGACAAGAAGTTAAAAATGCAATGGGAACAAATGGTTTAATGTTAATAGCAACCACCTACAGAAACATAAAAACCCCATGAAGGGTAGAGGGTAGGGTGAAAGCAGGCTGCCAAGTCTCAGGGATGCTTCAAACTAGTCCTATGGTCCCCTGTTAACTGTGTAATACTGATTTTAATCTATTGGAAAATAAGTGCTCATGCTAATAGCGAAAGTCAACAAGTCACATCTTTATATGGAAATTAAAACATATTATTGTTCATCTCCGTTCTGTTTAGGCAGCCTGTATTTCTCCAAACAGCACGTCAATGTGCGTATTACACACTGCAAGCATGAGAATGAGAAGCACAGACAAGGAAGATGCACCTGACCTGAAAGCCCTCGTTCTTGCAAATACAGACTCACCCAGGAGGAGAGCCCTAAATAATAATGTTATTCTTAAATCTAAGAAGGCAAGCAAAGCAGATCAGGCTGCAACTGTACCCTCTCATTGTAACTTCATAATTTCACTTCTTTAAAACTAGTAATTCTAAATCCTTTTTGAACATTGCTGTTATCAAGATCTGCTTTCATTCATTTCTAAAATCCATTAGAGTTTGCGAGAAGTTACACAGAAGAACACAGTTCATTTCAGAACAGCTATTCCTCATTACGAGATAGGTATACAGGTACACATATGTTTTCAGAAAGCCTCACAGCCCAGTGTTGCCCAACTAAAGCACAGGACAGTGATGTTTCATACCTTTGGAGCTCAAGCTGGGCACTCCCCTTCCTAGACTGATTTTCAGGAACACTGGGTTTCTCTAGGGGTATTCTTTTGGGGGGAGGGAGGAGAATATAACTAGAGCCACCGCTTAAATTAAAGACCATTTACTTAGTTCATCTTCTGTGACAGCTTTGAAACTAATTTTGGATGAAAACCTCCAACTATATAGATAGAATTTACCAAAAAAAATTTAAATATTTGCTATAAGACATTTCAGTAATTCCCTTAACTGAACAACCAATCCTCACCAAACACTTCTCCTCAAGTTACACAACTGCTCCTGACATCCCAACTAACCCCCTTCCCTGATTTTGCTTTTTGTAGCTTTAAGCAGGTGAGTCGGCTCTAACTTTTTACTGATATCTGCCGAAATGAGTCATCAGCTGCTTTTCTCCAACAAACAACAAAACACCCCTGAGGTTGCTATGCCATCAATTGCACACGCTAGCCACAGAGCCTGCACGTTACTCCTTCGGTGCCAACATTACACTCCTTGCTGCACAAGCCAACAAAAACTAATCCCTTCATGAAGAAGTTTACCGCGGAGAGCAAGAACTTAAGCTCTATTGTTTTAAATTGAAGATGGCAAGAGGGACAGCGTTAAAGGGTTGTAAGAAAATGTTTACGCAGTTTTGGAAGAAGTTAATTTGAAGAAAAGGACAAGTCTTTGGAAAAGACTTGTATTGGAAAAGAGGATTATAAAAGCTCAGGAAGAGTGAAGCTGGTCCTGGAATGAGGACAGAGATGGGAAAGGTGGCCACAGAAACAAATGAAATAACTGAAAAAAAAAAAAAATTAAAAAGGGGAGAATAGGGTGAGTTGCGAGCAAAACTCTGTGGAACAAAGGGCATAAGGGTCTAGGACAATGACAAAAGTAAACCCAGGGATAATCTCAGAAGGAGACCCAAAAAGCAAATAGTTCCAGAAACTGGCAGGGGTGAGAGGACAAGGCAAGGGTCTTCACGCTTGACAAAAAGGGGCAACGGGACAGAGTAGCCGCTTACTTCTACATAAGAGCCGTAGGACTATGGGATGCACAAAATGATAGTAGATGCTCTTTGAACCAGAAGGCATCAGAGAAGGAAAAACCCAAATCAAGTTTTCAGAAGCCAAACACATTTTAAGCCTCCAACCAGAGCTAACATGATACAATGAGAGAGTAACCCCTGTACACCTACAGTCCCAGAACAACACACATTCCCTCCCGCTGTTGGGCAGCAGCTGCTGATCTCTTACCAAGGTCAGGTAACTCTAAAAGCGTGGGAATTTTTTTTTTTTTTCATTTTTTTTTTTCTGAGCTTCTGCTTAGCATTATCTCCAGCTACCATTACTAAACAGAAGACATAATCCAAAGACTTTCATTGCTTTACCACCTAAACTCCATCTCTATGTCACAGAAGTACAGAAAAACCCACCTTCCTCTACCATTTTACCATACCCCTGATCAACCAGGAAAAGAAATAGCCAGAAATAAACAACCAGCTTTTTAATAGCGTAGTCAACCGGCAAATTTGCTTAAGAAATTCTTCTTGTTTTTCGCCACCTCTTCAGGATATTTCCTGATCAATATTGTCTCTTGCTACAGCCAGGTCTGCATTCTCAGCAAGTCTTCAAGTCAATATCCAAATAACAGCGTCTTCTAAATATCACAGCGGGGTCACTGTGCACACAAATGCCTGAACTAAAGCATGCCCACTGGCATTAAATACCAACATTGTACCACTTTACTCCCGGTTCTAAAAGCAGCACGAAACTTGCCTGCTACAAAGAGCCGCAAAATCACAGCAACTGTAAGCAGCCCTCAAAGTTAGCAGAGGACCACATCTCAGAAAACAATTTTTATTAGAGTCACGAGACCAACATTGTGTCATGTATCATGATCTTAATTTTTATCATAAAGCTGCTATCTCAAAAATACTTCTGTACAATTTGCAAGGATTTTGTTAATGCTCCAAAAGATAAATAAGGTCCGAGGGTAGGCAAAGGCTTGGTCTGTCAGCATAAGGACACAAAAAAATCATCGTAGCTTGAACAGATGCCAATCTGAAATAAATATGGTTAAGTATACTCTAACTCCTGGTTAAATGCAGGTTTTCTCTTCCTAAATACACTACACCTTTTGGGACCTCCAATGAAAAGGTCTCCAGTAAACCCTGCAAAATGCATTGAAGAAACAATGTAGTGACATTTTCCTCTTCCTGAAATGTACTTCAGCCTCACCAGATCAATCTTCCTTCCTATCCTCCTCTCTCTGGCCAACTCCTTGGTAGCTCTTGCTTTCGCTCTCTGTGTAAGCCTCGTTATTTCAGTTTTCACGTGCAGGCTCCCACAGACCTTTGCTTAGGTTTTTCAGACTCATTCTGTTACTGCCACTCTCTGCAGGCTGCCTGGTTTGTGTACGAGTTTAGTAATCCAGCGCACAAGGCTTCGCACATATTTACTTGTCTACTTCTCCATCTCTTTTTCTGTTAAAACCCCCGCTATCTACAGGCAAAATCTTTGTGACAGTCTATGCTCAAACTTTCCTTTCCACATGCATAACTGCATCCCCAGTTGAGAGCTACAGCGTAGATAAAATATGAAAGATCACAAGCGGTGCAGCCACTGCATTATCTATGCCTATAACTGGAAAAGTCAGTAACTGCACACTCCTGAGAGAAACGAAATCATTTTGTCCATCTGTCTGTCCACCGTCCCATTTTGTTCCTTAGTAACTTTAGAATCCATTACCTACTCGTTCTGCCAAATTTGTCAGGGGAATACATGCCCAAGCTTTACAAACACAACTGGCCACATGGAGGACAGAAGCCTCAAGAAGCCAAGGACAACTCAGTATATATCCTCAATCTTTACCAGCAGCCGGCTGGCTGCTCAGCAAACAGCAACACCTGACTCAGCTGGCTGCACAAGTAAAGACGGGGAAGGTCAGGATATGGGCAGCACCTGGGTGCAGTCCTGGGGAGAGGCAGGCTACCGGGGGACTGAGGGTGGCAGGAGACAGGCAGGAGTTACTACGGTAGGATGTGGCAAACAGGTCCCCAGGAAACCAGGCTTCATTAATTCTCCTCACAGAACAACTTCCCTTCAAGCGCGGTTTCCTATGGAAACAAAGTTTATATAATCACACTTTTCACCAGTAAGCTTTTGGATCCATCGGCTAATTTCAAATACATCTGAGAGAACAGTAGATGTTTTGAAGACAGAGTTTATGTGTTTATTGGAAATTGGCAGCTGGGGAGCGCTGAGGGAAAGGCTGCGGCGTTAGCTCAACAGTTGTCTGTTCGCCTTGGCCATCTGGGCAACCCGCGTGCGCACAGCTGGTGCACGGAGGGAGCTGGAAACACTGCACGAGAAGGAAAGAATTGAAAATACTGTAAAGTGGAACGGTAAGAGACCCGGGCAGGAGCCCAGGGTACCGAAGCGGAGGGTGCGGGGACCTGGTCAGAAAACAACAGAAAACACCAGTTTCAATCCTAAGGAAATAACCGCCCCTCGCCCCCACCCCACTTACTGAAGCTCCACTTGACCCTTGTGGGCAGGCACACAACAACAACAAAGCGAGCTGGAAGTGTTTTTAAGGAGCCTCGTTCAACTTGGAAGCGAAGCCAAAGCAGTGAGAAAATCCTGTAGTTTTTCTTCTCAACTTGATGTTCTTATGTTTATTCAGTTCACGCCTAAGATGGGCACCAAAAACCTCAACCAGGGTCTGTACATCCATCTGACATTTAGCAGCAAGAAGCCTGTCTCTGCTATAAGATAGCGCCAATCAATTTCCCTTACTCCCAAGGGGAGATGCAGCAGACAACGAACCAGAGAACAGGAGATTTTGGTATCAGAATTGAGCTGCCAACTTTGTTAATGTGTGAGAAAACAAAATCCACCTCATCCTCTTGAGATTTTGTACTGCAAATGGAGACAAATCTTTTTGCAACTAAGTAGGTCAGGCTTAAGGACATAAGGGGTGCATGGAGTCATTCTCAAATTAAAGTAAGGCTATGGTACTAATGCCCTCTTCTGTAACAATTACCAGGTGGGATCTATTCACATGGAATTCACCGCCAGACTAGCATCTACGTTTTACGGTCTTCTCTGTTTGCTCAGACCCTAAAGCACGTACGTATGTTGTAGGACCAGGGCCTCAGCTAGCACAAACCAAACCAGCTGCACTGCTTATACACAGCTGTATCCAGAAGGGATCTAAAGACAGATGTCCTTTAAAAAAACGGTTAAACCCACAGCTTTGACGACTATGGTCAGCGTTTCTGCTCAACAACGCACGTCTTATTTTTCCCAACCGGACAACGACCTTAGCTGAGCTGCAGGCGGTGCTGGGTGAGCTGGCCCGTTGTGCAGAGGGCTATTCGCAAGCGGGAGCACATCACTAGAAAGGCAGCGGGGTTCACAGCTGCGCGGGGCTCTGTTCCCATCTGAAAGCGGGGATCCAGAAGAGGAAGGAAACGTAAGAGCGCAGATATACATTCACGTCCGCAAAGTCCTGAACTGCCCGCGGATGAAATGGGGCGGTGTTTTGGGAACCTGCTCTTCCACGGGCGGAACCCGCAGCGGTACTTCCAGCGAGGCAGACCTGCCCCGACCCCAGCCGCGCTCCCCGCCGCAGGCCCCAGCCGTGCGGACTTCAGCTAACGCCGACCGCCGAGACCCGCGGCGCCGCAGGGCGGAGCGGCGCAGCCAGACCCGCGGGAGCCCTCCCCGGGGCGCAGCCCGCCGCCGCCGCCGCCTCCCGCGGGGCAGCCCGCCAGGAGGCCGCCGCCCCCTCCCCCCCGCCAGGCCCGGGCCCGGCGGAGCAGCTGCGCACCTGCGCGGGCGCGGCGCGCCCCGGGCCAACGGCCGTAACGGTTCCAACGGCCCCTCCCTCCCTCTCCGCGGGGCTCCTCAGCGGGCACCCGGCCCCTGCGGCAGACGCCCGACCCCCCCGCCGGCCACCCCGGCGAGCAGGCCCGGCCCCGCAGCCGCCGTGCCCCGCAGGGAGGCGGCGGGCTGCCCCCCCTCACCGCCCGCCGCCCCAGGCCGCTGCCCCGGGCAGGGCGAGGCGGCAGGGGCGTGCCCGCCCCTCAGGTGCCACCGCCCCGCCGAGCCACGCAGGCAGGCGCGGGAGCGGCCTCCGCCGGGCCCCGCGGCCCCCACCGCCCCGCAGCCCGCGCCGGCCCGTCCCCCGCGCCGCGCCGCACTCACCGCGCCCGGCGCCCGCGCTCCATGCCCCCGGCCGGCGCCGCCGCCAGCCCCCGCCAGCTCCCCAACATGGTGCCGCCCGGCACCCTGCCCCCGCCCCGCAGCCAATGGGCGAGCGCCCCGCCTCCCCCGCTCCACTCACCGGCCCGCCTGCCCACCAATGAGCCGGCAGCCTCCCCCTGGCCGAGGGGACGCGGCGCGCCCTCCCATAGGCCGCCTGCGAGCGCCCTCGGCCTCCCGCCTCCAATAGGAGCGGCGGAGGGAGCACCACCTCCGGCCGGCCAATGGGCTGGGAGCGGGGATTAACCCCCTCCTGGCCAACGGGGAGCGGGGGCCGCGCTCCGCGGGGAGGGGGGCGGTCTGGGGCGCGGGATCCAGCAGGCTCGGGGGAAAGGAGAGGAAAGAGGCATGCTTTAATATATTAAAAGTACCGCTGCGATAGAATATATTAAAAATACAAGCTGCATGCAGCTGCGCCCTGGGGCAAAGGTTCCTGTAACAGCACACAACAGCACGGGGAGGTACTTGGCTCCGGTGAATTTATAAGCATAGCTCTGTTACACTACATTATAGTATAATAATAAGACTTTACCATATATATTATATATTCGGACTATATTTAGTCCTAAACACTCACCTCCTTTTAAAATCCATCTATAGCATGAACAGGATTTGTATATTTATGCCCATGCTATTGCAAAAAATACATTAATTTCATTTTTTCCCCTAACGTTTACACATCCCTAATAAAAAATAACGCTCAAGCGTCAAATTAATCTAGCAGCATTACTCAAAGGTTGGGGGGGAGGCGCAGCTGGTGCAAGGCCGACCTCTCGCAGCAGGAGTCACCACTGAACAGCCCCGAAATGTTCTCAGAAAAATATTACAGCAAGGAGAAGGGGGGAGCGGGGGGTTGAGGAGGCAGAGCTATTGCGGTCACGCACACCCCCGGGGCATGCAGGCACCCTAACTCCACAACTACAGCCTATACACCCTGGTCCTCCGCGGCTCCTCGCTATCCAGAACACATTCTCCATGGGTTCTGCTCCGGGTGCTGTTCCTGATCATCCTTTGGCCCTTTTGCCCACCCTGTTTCCACTTACTCCTGCAATCAGTCCATCAAACCACGGAAGGTCACTACTCCCTGCCTTTCTTCCAACCTCTTGAGGGCACCTCCCAAAGTTCCGCACCAAGCTGGTACCCACCATCCAGCTCTCCCTCAACTGCATCTTGCTTTTTATTGCACAAACTGCTGCTGAAGACTAAGCGCCACGTTTTTTTTCTTTAATTTGGGTGGGGGAAAGAGAAGAGAAGTCCTTTGCATATCAACTTGGAAGACTCCGACACAAACCACTCCCTACCCTTGGGCGAGAGATGCCCGAATGAAGCGGGGCTGAAGGCCAAGTCAGAAACGGGGAGCGCCAGATCTCCGTTACCGGGGCAGTGAGAAGTAGTACAGGATTTCCATGGTGGAAGTTCATGGTGGAGGAAGCGGGCTGCTGCATGGCCGCCCCATCCCTCCGCTCTCCTCCTCCGCGCGGCGAGGGAAGGATTTCATCGGCAGGCACGGGGTCGGCTGTCAGGGAAGAGGGGAGCTTGTTGAGAAACACATTGTGGTTACGTCCCAATCCGTTTGGCTTCCACCGACTCCTTCCTAAGCCGAAGAAAGTTTCTTTCTGTGGGGCTGGAAAGCAATCCCTCGCAGAGAGAGAGTTTGGTGGGGAGTTTTTCATCTTGCACACGGATCTGACCTGTCCGAGGCAGAGCATCCCGGATTTGTTTGGTGCCATGCATCCTAACAGCACTATTTTTATTATCATTGGCTCGCTCTGCCTTCATAAACACAGTTGAATGCAATACCTTCGGCTACTTTAAGACTGCAACAAATACTGCATTTGCAGACTGGCCTGTCTGAAGTGGAAAATAAATATATTTCTTTCCAGGAATTTTCCCCTCCCCTCCTCCATTTTTAAGCCTAGGAATGAAAACCTTTTTTAACGGGACTTTTTAAAACCCCTTTGAAAAAAAATCATACCCAGTACTTTATGACTTCCTGCTCCAAGCTTCCAAGCGTCGCAAGCAAACATCTTCACAGACATCCACACACAGGATACTTTTCTTGAGCAGTGTTATTGCTAGAGGGAAAGATACTTAAATATATACAGATTAATAGCGCCGTTTCATTGTTACGGACTGCATCTCTGCCAACTCCTCATCGAATTAAAATTTTAAACCCAACTACAATTATGGTTTTCATTATTAATTAGCACTTTAATATTGACGTGCTGAGCACTTGACTGCAGCTATAGAAACATTAAGAGCTAGAAGTGGCCAGCTGGATTAGGTTATGGACAAGCCATGGAGCTTGCAGATAGCAGAGGGACCAGGAGGAGACAGGGTAGTCGCGATGGGCCATCATCTCCCGAAGCCGACAGGCAGAAGAGCTCCGTTATCCCTTGCCAAGGAGACAGCGGACTCCAGGAGGATCAAGAAGAAGAGCTGATAGAGCTGGGGCTGCCTACAAAATCTGTAGGTCACGGGAACAAGGACTGTCTCAGGCTGGAGAACAAGGTCTGACTGGGGAACAGCAGTCAAAGGACCATCTCAAAAGCTGGGGCTGGTGTGGGAAGGAAGCCAGAGAGGCTCTTAAATAATTCTATCTGCTCCAGGAAAATCTCTGCATGCTCAGAAGGAGAAAGCTTTAAATCAACATACACATTGTCACCAGATGCTGCACAGATCTTCCTATTCAAAGAGGTGTGTGATCCTGGCAACAGACTGAAATCGGATTTATACAGTACAAAAGAAATTCCTGAGTCAAGAACACCACTTAGACCCAGCGAAGCACGTGAAGTGTTGCTTTGCAGAAGACCCCTATAAAAAAAAAATAAAACCACGTGCCAATGGAAAAAACAAGCTAAAGTTACAGAAATGATTTCAGACAGGGTGACACTGAGGTCGGGTGTCAAGCACAGGCGCTCGGATAGAAACTCTCCAACAAAATAGGTGCTGCCCCCAACTCTGTATTTCTCCCTGCTAGGCAGTGGTGAGAAGAACAGGTATCGATGCCTTGACTTACCTCTGAGGAGAAGTTATGGGATATTGTGCAACAGGAACAGTGAAAGAACCTGAAATAGCGGGACCAGCTCAACGCTTGTGGGCAGCAAAGATGAGACAGAGCCTGGGGAAGGACGCGGCAGGGGGGCTGAGGAGCACTTACGTGCATGGGGTCTTCTCCACCTTACCAGGCTTGGCTGCATCTCATCGAGTTAGTACGGTGGTTAATGCAACCTCGTCACCATCCTACCTACACCCTCCTTGGGGTGCTACCTTTAGGCAAAAGGAAGGGCCACAAGGTCATCGTTTTTCCGTGGAAAGATGCCACAAGAAAGCTCTCACTGTGACTAGAAAGTGGCAAAGTATATAGTCAAAAAGGCCAGATCCTTAGTACTGGGATCAGCGGGATGGGACCCGGGCTTCGGACAATGTATAAAAACATGCAGGAGTCTCCCAAGCAAGCAAGAAAAGCAAGCGTGACACATGACGACTCAGTCAAGGTGATCTAATCAGTCGACAGCAGGCACCCGCGGAGCAGACAGGCCAGGCAGGGCTTGCTCCTCTCTCCTGGACCCGTCCAGAGGGAAGGAGGGGATGCTACTTTGGAGAAAGCTTCTGATGCTCCCCAAAAGCCAACAAAACTCCAACTGCTTGCTGCACACAACAGTGTGCCTAAATTAACACCTTGTCCTTACTTCTGGTGTTCAAACTGCACCCGATTCATGCTACGATCACCAAATTCCTGCCAGCTGAGAAGTTCTGCATCATCCCTCCCTAATCCGCTCCAGGGTAAAAAAGAAAAGACAAAAAAAATAAATTCAACAGGGCTGGTTTGTATAGGTGCTTTGAGCTACCGTGGGTGATTTTTGCCTGAAGCAGATTCGGACACGCGTGCGCACCCCAGCCGCTCCCCGGACAACGCTGGGTAGAAGAGTTGCAATGAGAAACCGCACGTGTTGGTATTTTAAGAGAGCACCACACCCTGAAGCATGAAGTTAAAGCGGTTACACGAGAGACTAAAAATCCTTTTTATAGTAAGGAGTGTCAGGCTTATTTATACAATTAGACTGTAATTTTTATAATTAAATATTGGGGATTCTTTTTCCTCCAAAACTTTGTGTTTAACTGGAAAGGCAAAAGCAGACATTTAACATTTAACTTCCTTAATTGCTTTTAAATGTCACTGCAAACTGACCAGTGTTTATTGGCAGTAGAATGGACAAGCAGCACTAAGACGTGTCACCTCTCCACCTGAGCAGGAAGGCTGGTAAGGGAATAGCACCGCAATAAGAATTTGCGTCGCACAAGACCATTTTACGCTCCCTGCCTCCCCACCGGCACCTCCGTGTTCGCATGTACCTTTGACGGCCCCGTGCCTGCTCCTGCCTCTTTTCCCGCGTGGGAGCTGCAGAATCCCAGCCTCGTCCCCCGGAGGAGCAGCAGCCAGCTCGCTATAGACCAAACCTTCTCCTGGCAAGGGGGAAGAGTCCTGCGCTCTTGGAAGAACAAAACAAAGCAGTTAAACAAAAGGAATGAAAGATTAAATTTTTTATTTTTTTTTTGACTGGGAGTGTTTTTAAATTAAACCGCAAGTCCAGTTTGGTTCTTTCATGAAGCATCAGTGGCCAAAATCCATTTTTGGAAGGTAGAAGTTGGTGAGTAAAAGCTGTATGCATTATTCTGAGCCTTGTTAAAAAGATTAGGGTTCAGCACAGCCTGGGAAAAAGAAAGGGAGAAGAGGGGCTGCCTTGCTTGGAAAACAAACTCCATAGAGCGAGATGGTGCCAAAGAAGAGGAGCAAGACATACAGTATGGAGATTTCCCCTTTCTCACTAGAAAAAATAGAAGTGTTAGAGAGATTGCATTAACACAAAATTATTCTCAAGCTTCTCATAACAAGTCAAGCCCTGTTCAACTGAGAGGCTGAAACAAGTCGCTGTGCCACAATAACATGCCAGCCAGGCTTTCGTATACCTTTCTTCTTCTCTTCTATGTGTGTATTAGCCTGAAATCATTCAAGATATTTAAATCATAACTAGCCGACTTTAGAGCAAAGCAAGCAAGTCGTACAGAGGCTCTTATGGTTCTTCCTATCACTTTTTCAGGCTGTCAGCAGTCACATAGATATTTTTTATCTGCATGACTGTTTTATCTGATTCCCAGTATGAAAGTCCTTCATTCTTCACGTGAACCTTTTGAAAGCATGCTCAGCTCTTTTGAGAGAGGTCAGAGCAAGGATCCTAAACACAGGCTTGAGAACCGACTTGGGGAACTTATTTAATCTTGACCCCAACTTGGCCACTTACACAGCAGCTACAGTTCTAGGACTGAAAGAGAGGTGCTTTCATGAAAAAGGCTTCCAGTTCCTCTCCTGGCGAGATGGGACATCACCCAAACTTACCTGACCTTTATTTAAAAGGGGCGATTGATGCTGTTTGTACTCCATGGCTATGGCTTGAAACAATTCTTTATAGATAAGCCTCTTGATGGCTTCTCTTCAGGGCTGTAGGCAACTGTTGCAGAATACGGGGTGAGTTTCTCTCCTTTTCCATTCAGAAGGCGGCCGTAGCACCCTTCGGTGGTCATAAATTCAGGAGACAACCGAGAGGACTCGGGGCCAGAGTCTGCTTGGCGGAGGGGGAGCCCGCATTACCCCATCTGCAGCTGGCAGGGCTGTGGATATTGCATCTGGAACACAACCAGGAGGGGGTTTGGGGGCTGGGAGAGAGCAAGCCCAGCCATTTGGGGGCTAAGCTATTCACATGTTGAGTCTTTAATCCTATTTCCATGAGCGTTTCCAGTCTTGGAAGCTGAATCTGCCTAAGAATTTTTTAAGTGTCTATAAATACTTTTCATCTCCAAGCTTTTTACAAACAGACACGCTGGGTCTGCACAGAAATCCCTTCCCCGATCGCCGAGATAAGGCTCCCGCTTGTGACTGCTTGGCCAGCTTGCTGCTGCCCCATGCAAGAGCTTTACATAGCATATTAAATATCGATCTCAGCAGAGGTGAAAAGTATGGAGCTCGAGGGAGGGTTGACATGGCTAGCTAGTTAAGTAAAACCATACTGCAATTTGGCCACAGTCCTGAAATAGCCATTATTCTGAGAAGTGAGATGGTATCTTAAAGGTACCCTCAATACACTAGAGCTTGAACCTCCTCTAGGACGGAAGGCATCTCCAAAGACGGAGCAAGGGTCTACACTAAGGCCGATCAACCAACGTCATTACTTCAGTGGCAAAATGATTCCTGAACACGGCACAACACTAACCGTATCCAACCCTGCTTACCCGCAAAACCGAAAGATCAACTTCTCCTCGCAAACCACTCTAGCAACCTTTGAGTTTATGTGACAACTCATTTCTACTGCGTATTCTGTCCCTGCTCAGCCCAGTCCGGCTCAGTTTTCCCTTCTGCAGACAACGCAAACATGAGAGAATTAAAGACGTTATCGTCCTTGTACAAAATTAATTAGGCCAGGCAATTCTCGAGGTGAATTATGCACTTCCAGTGCTCAGGTTCACTGGGTTTCAGACAGCGCATGAGAAACGGGAGTGCTCTCATCCTGCTGTCGGCTCCCGTGCAACGCCTGGCTGCACTCACATCACCAGGAGCCTCCTCGATAACCATCCTCTTATTTCTGATCTATAACCCTGCGTGTAAACGGGGATCCTGTGCTCAACTGGAGCGAAAAGGGAAATTGAACCCTTTTTAATTGGGATGCTCTCTGCCCAGAAGTAAATACAGAACACAAACACAGCAAGGCACCTTAAGACACACTCCTAAGAGGCGGACAGTCAGCGAAGTGACTTGCAGCGAGATCACGCAAAACACAAAGTTGTTGCTCTGCATTGAAAAAATGCATATTTACAATCAGATAAACCTTTTTTGCTCTTGCATTTTTAAACAACAGTCTAGACTGGAAGGGAAATGATTAGCGTCCTGACTTCACCTCGGCGTGGAACAGCTCCCTCCAATGGTTGTAGCTTTGCAGAAGGAAGTCCTTTGGGAAACAAAACCCATTACAGGTATATTCTTCAGATCTTATAGGATACTCCTCGGCAGCCTCTTTTTGGCAAATGAGCTTTCGTGGTTTTAGCTACAAGATTTTAAAAAGTTATTAATTATTTCTAATATAAAAATCCTTTATATATTTTATTTTTTAATTAGATTTGTAAAAAGATGAAACCTTTCACTGGAAAAAAAATAATTAAAGTTTCCTCTAAGAGAGGACACGAAGGAATCTAACTACTGGCCTACAGTATCAGGAACAAGGATCTGCGAGATCTGCAGAATGTCCCTCCGCACGTCTCCACAGGGTGTCAGTGTTATTTCAAATTTGGGTCATTTTACACTGGAATCAGACTAATTTTCTCACCACATTATTTTTATGAGTCTGCTCCTCAGAGAGCTGCTGCCACCACTGCCTGCTTGTTACAGAGCTCCCCCTTCCCTCCCATAGCCAGCATTAAAACGAAATTTCTTAAAATGGGGAGATAGAAACACATAGTCATGGTGGTCTGGGAACAACGGGAGGATCTCAGAGATCTGAAACGGGTTTGACATTCACCACTCCAAATCTGCTACCAGTTCGCTGGTGGGATTCCCAGTTCCTGCTGGGTGATGATCTTTCAGCAGGTGACCCAGAGCTCTTTCACGTGCACCGACCCAGGGCTGTACCTCCTTTCCCCGACAGATACATAGCCGCAACGAGCATCTCCGGCGCTTCAAGAGACGGCTGCAACCCATTCTGTGTTTTAAAGCCATTCGAGAGCTGACTCTGAGTCAGAATAAAGCTGTTTAAGTTGACCCTTGCCAAAAATTATTTTCCAGACATGTTACTAATATGGCTGCGCTGAAACAAGGTCCCACTGTACTCTGGCAGCTGCGGCAGCTGTGTGGTGCGACACACAATATCCCCACCGACCTGTGTATTCCAAGCGACCGCACAAGCCAGCTTCAGTTCTTCTGCAGGGGCTCTGCTAGGATGCCCTCCCAACCAACGCGCTCATTCTCAGTGGCTTGCTTCAGTTTCCACCAGCCTACCTTCTACAATACTTCCCATACAATAGCTCTCCCTGTAATTTTGGGAGAACCGTTGGAGGCACACCCCAGTTGTACGTCCAACAGGGAAGAATCATGGGTCAGGAAGTTTCTACAATTATTAACTACTCAGCATTTCAATTCTTTATCGTATTATTCTAAAATGGGCCATTTCTTGTCGATATTAAGGACTTCATCCCAAAGCACTTTTCCTGAAAGCAGTACTCAGGAATGTGCTTGTATAGGGACAGGCAACAAACAGGCAGCATATTGTGTGCTCAGCCCTGCAGAGGACACGTTCTGCCTTAGATATTAGGCAGCCCACCACTTTAAGTTGTCCCCGCCATGCTTCTCACTATTTATCCTCCCATCCCTGTGCCAGCCCTTCAGTTGTGCCAATACAGTAGCCTGTGAAGCCATGCAGTAAACTGAATTGCAGAATTGACCTCGATTAAAAATAATCTGGCAACAAAGTAAGGAAGGATGTATTTAACCCAGATTCATGATCCCATCTGATTCACCAACCGGCTGCACAGTAGTTGTGCCACCAGGAACAAGCATGGGAGGAGCGGCGGGTGGGAAGGAGGTGCTGGCCACTCAAACCAGCGCTGTTGACAACAGCGATGTTCAGTCTATACTCCTGGAGTTTGACCTGCATTAGAGTAACAAAGAGATGAAACCTCAGATATCCAAAAATACCTAGGGGTCCAATTTCCCATAGATTTCAGGGTTTTCTCTTCATGTTCCTCCTATACAAGCAACCAGCTTACTTTCTCCGACGAATCTGTCCCAAGCTCTGCAAGCAGACAAGCTCAGAGGTTGGGAACAGGCAGCTGGACTCCTGATCTCCAGGTCAATACTCACTTCACAAGCTCAGCAGCTCTCAGATGGTCATTCACAAGATTACAGTTAGTCAGAAGCTGGTCGGTGGGTCCTCTACTCAGTGGCCAACCTTCCTTGCTGTAGCCCTTTTCAAGAGACTCTTCTATAGGATGACCACCACCTCTACTAAATTATGACTACTTTTTCAATTTGAAAGAAGCTGGAGGAGTCGGGAGGTGGCGGTGGCAGGTCACACAAGGGGATAAGGACCTTGCGTTGGACAGATGACCTGATGGAAGGCCAGGCTCTGCGATCAATGCCAACTATTTCCAGCACAGCGGCAAGAGAGGAGGATATTTCCTCTAGCTGCAGTTCTCCAGGGGAAAGCGAGGAAGATCACATGCCCCAGAGAAACTCCAGAACACGAGAGCATCTTGCAGACCTTCACCAAGACTCCAGAGCAGTCGTTGCACTGTGGGTTTGCCCTGGCTGGACTAAGACAGCTGGTTCTTTCTGCTACCAGCCTCACAGCAAGCCCTGCTCCTGCTCGAAGCTACCTGGTGGTCTGCAGAACATAAAAAGATTTTGGAACAGCTGCACTAGATGATGGTGGAGAAGGAATATTGACTGGGACCACTGTGGCTATTTCTTAAGTCTTTAAAAAAGAAACATCATGGCAGCTATTTAGTATGGCTTTTGAAAATTCAAATATTGACAGAAGGAAGTTTTCCAAAGGACGCCAGCAGCTTTTGCAGCAACCCCAGTAGTAGAAACACACTGCGGCGTCAGATGTGGGCTGTAGCACAGACCAAACCCACAAGCTCCACACAGGCGGGAGAACTACCAGCTGAGCCACAGCAGCGCTTCGCCCTGCCCTAAGGTGTTCCACTGGGCACTGGAGCAGGGGCTGGTGAGGGTTGGAGGGTGGAAGGGAGAGGCGAAAATGCCCCGAGGAGCTACAATCGCACTTGCCAAATTCTGCGTTTTACTGGGAAAGGGAGAGAGTGACTTCACTTTTTACCTCCCCTTCCCCACTTCCCCTGCCCCAAACAGACAGATGTGGCTTTGCAAGAAATTAGTTACAGATGGAGGCTAAAAAATAAAAAAAGGGGGGGGGGGGGGGGAACCCAACCCCTCAACCACAAGGCTTTTTCCTCGGCAGACTTGAGGATGGATGGGGCGACCTGGGAAAACTGGCAGATGGAAAACCCATTACAGATGTAAGGTTTGGAGAATAAGGCTGAGGGACAATCTGAGAGTTGTAAATTTTAAGTTTGGGGGTATAAATGCATTGCTTAGCAACAAAAAACAAATAGGAAACAAGAAGCCTCATGAGAGAGACGCTTAAATATTTTAGAATCCCTATTTGAGGTGAAGACTACATTACCAGAGACCTGAGGGGCTGCTATTCTCAACAGCTAGAGCCCAGATAGAAAGAAAATGAGGACTTTAATCTCATTTCCACACAGAAAATGTTTTTAACTTATTTTGGGCAAGAAAAATAGTTATCTGTTTGTTCCCATGCATGTTTTGCACAGTGCGTACCCGATAAGATCGGACTACACGGTGTATCTTCAAGCACTTTGCTACCCGGGAAAAGATTTCCCATAATGTGTTCAAATATACGCAGGGAAGCTGCTTTACTGGGGTCTACAATCATTGCTACCATATGGCTGACCCTCGCTACATGGTCCAGTGCCTTTTTCTGCTGCTGCATAAATCTTCTCCTAAAATCGCTGACATCTCAAAGGATGGCAGGGGCCTCCAACCTCAAGGGAGAGAAGGAGAAGGGTGAAAAAGAACAGATCACCTGGAAACAAATGCTGAATGTTTTACACTATTTTCTTCACCATGAAAAGACGAGGATAAAGGGCAAGGAAAAAAAAGACATTACCAGCTTTGGAAGGTCAAACGTTACTGCTTTTGCTTTTTTTGATCCATTGAAACACTAGAAATACCACGTAAAGCAAAGCAGAAAGCTTCCAAACGAGCCTGCGACCAAAACCTCACCTTCTGCAGCAAAACACTAAGGGAACTCATTAAAGATTAAAAAAGAAATTCACAAGAAACCAAAACTCCCTTTAAAAATCCTTTTTCTTCTAAAAGCCTGTAAAAGTAGTTCTTTAAATACATACATACACACACACACATACATATACATGCATGCACATATTTATATACAGCAAAAGTAACCATCAGGTAGTCCTTTGCCTTATTATGGGGTATTAGCCCATGGTATTACCTCTGGGGTATGCTGAATGGTAGGAGCATGCGCTGATCCTCTCCTGCACTGCCGAACATGACATCATTCTGTTTCCTTCATGAGGGAGGTCCACATTAGCGGAGTTTGGAAATAACCCAGACATTCCCATTTGGTTTTGCTCCTCGACCTAAAAGGGATGCTGCAGGCCCAGGGTTGTTTTGGTTTATTTTTTTCTTTTGTTTTTTTTCTTACCTGAAAAAAGCCCAAGCACAACGAAATAACTCTTGAAATATCTAACGCTTGCAAGAGTTAAAATCAGTAGGAAGGTTTCTTGGCAGCTTAGAACTTCAGGCTAATAAAACCAGCTGTTTGGATATATACTTTACCTTCAAAATGAATGAAAAAAATAGAAGTGGAATGGACACAACTTGTTTAATCTACTGGCCAGAAATCAGGAGAGCAAACACCACTCAGAAGAGGCATTCTGACATAAAACAAAATAGTTCACCACTCCCGCAGTTCTCCTCGTTTGGAGGACTCTAAGAGTTTTATAATTCTCTAGAAAAGGAAGACAGAGAGTGCAGTATCAAAGAGAACTGAAAATTTTGCCTAGAAATGCATTCAATTGCAGACTTCGGTATACTAATGAAACCAGTTCTGAGTTTAAAAAAAAAATATCCAGGAAATTTGGATAATGATTATTCTTTACTTTGATACAAGAACGAACAAGGCCTGGAAGGGCTGCCCTGGGTCACTGCCTCCTGTCCTCTTGTAGCCCTGGGATCACATAATTCTTCTAAGGAGTGCGCTTGGCTTTGTTTGCTGTTCAAAAAAGATGAAGTAACAACATATAGGCCACCTGAAACTGAAAATGTGAAGAGCTAACGTGACAAACATCAATACATTTTGAAGACCTATCAGAATATTACAAGCTAAGGCTAGCTTTAAAGATGAGGGAACTAGGTATTTCTATACAGATCCTCAGTGGTTTTATAAGTAGCACTACATCAGCTGAAACTACCAGATGCAAATAGCATGGACAAGACTCAAAGAACCGACTCCAACTGTGGTTAATCTCCTAGCATTACGAGATACTCAAAATCCAACTGAATATCATTTTGCAGGCGTGCTATGAAGACGGTGTAAATCAGAAAACAGTGTCTGCTGCTATAGGTCTGTACACCTGACTGAAAGCCAACACTAAGCCTGTCCCGGAAGACAGGCTTTTGGGAAATGGCTTGATGTTTGGCCAACAGAGTCATGTCAGAAAAGCTCATATAGGAAAGATTTCAGATAGATAGTTTTAGCTTGGCCTGGGACAGGAGCAGAGACCGTAAGCAGGCTGATGGTAGAAACACAGTGTGTTGAAGGTACACGAGCTCATGTTCCCCTTTCCCATCTCCCCATCTAAACCCATGCCGGCAGGACTATCAAGACTTCTTTCCTCCACTGTCCTTGCAAGACCTTTTTTTGCTTTGCAGCCCAAAGAAGCGAAGGGGCATCTTTCCAGGCCCCGAATTAAAGACTAGGTTATTAAATCACCCACAGATCTCATTTACCAGTCTCAGTTTGAGAAAATGCCTGCTGCAGAAATCGCTTGGTAGATCAACACCAGCAGATGACCTTAATCAACAAGGCCCTAGCAGCTCCCAGTGTTTTTTCTACCATCAGTTAAAACTATTTGACATGATGGTAAATACATGCCAGAAACTGCTGGTCTCATCTAAGCGCAGACTCCCCGCTGCTGCTAATGCTAATAACTCCACTAACCCGGGGTAACATAAGCTGGAAAGTTTTACAGCGTTCCCTCAGATAGCCAGGGGTCTAGATTTTTAGGATTAAAAAAGGCAAGAAAGCCTGGGATCTTACACAAAAAAAAAGCCCCTGCCATTTCCTCTATTTTCCTCTCTCCAAAATTCACATGGGTCTTCTCTGCGCGACGCGAGGAAGCAAAATAAACCACAAACTCATTATTCCACCTTTGCCAGCTGCTTTTCTTGCGATGAAGCTTCTTTTTCCATAACGTTCCCATCACAGACGCGTTTGGAAGACTGGCCTGCTGCAGCACTGCCGCCCAGCCTGGCTTGCATATTTTTTTGGAAGAGAGGGGCATAGAGAAGGCATAGTGAGAAATGAGCCTCGCTTTGTTGGATTCTTTCCTGGATAAAGGTAGGAACTCCTACCAAACCCCAACGCGCCTGTGGCCAAAAGCATTCCCCCAGCCAACGATGTGACACCAGGTCACTTGACGCAGGGAGCTTAACAAAAGGGAAAAAAAACCGCAGAGTTTACTCGTACTCGAGTGAAAACAGGCTGCTAAAATTTGCGCTCGAATTAAAGAGCGTTATAGTGTGGAAACTGAAATCTCATCAGATATTCCACTGGAAAACAGAAGGAGCAGCTTCTCCAAGCGCGAGACAGCGCTGCTGCTCTTGGAGAGCGAGAGGGAGGGAGCAGCCAAGGGGCTGGACAGGCTTGCCCAGCTGAACAAGCCTCACTTTTTTGGATGCTGCTGAAACTTGCCGCTGTTGCTGAAACCCTGGCTTTGATATGCGCTTCACGCAGAGGAGATAGATGTGGGGCAGGAGAGATGACGGGGAAAGGGAGCGCACAGAGAGATAGGAAGGGAAAGGGGCTGCTCTGTTCCCGAAACCCCTGCCTACCCCATCCCTCGTGAAAAGGCTCCTTCAGCCAGACCTATCTGTCAGTCTCCGATCTGCCTTTCAAGATTATGATGCTCTTTGATTTTATTCATTCCTGCTGGAGGTTTTGCTTAAATATAAACAGCAGAGCATTTCAGCAGGAATTAAAAAAATACAAATAATAAAAAAAAAGAAATAAGAAATTCCCCAAACCTCCAGGCACATTTTAAAACACATTAAAAAAGACACAACAGTAACAGCTTCATACATACCACAGCTGCAGTGATTTGGAGCAAAAGTAAGGAACATTGAATGTGCTAGTGTTTTGTTTTAAAATATGGCCTATAGACTTCACATTCATGCGGGAGCCCTCTACAACACCCAATTCTCCCCTTCTTCCCCCTGAAGGAGGGTGAGAAACTCAGTGATTGCCACTTTTCCCACCTTCGTTTCTGCTCCTCCATCTCCTCCACGTGCCGGGCAGGCTGGACTCCGGGAGAGCAGAGGCTTTTGTGAGGTCCCCAGGACTCCGGGAAACACAGGCAGCTTTACATTAGGATTTACAACCAGTAGGTGAAGAACAACTCAAGAGGTGTTTTATTACTTGTGATGAGGGACTATCAAAGAAGCCACAGGTTACTTTGCCAACCGTTTGGTGTTGTTTCTTTAGTTCTTATTGGCAGTGGTCTTGGTTATTGCTCTATTTTTCTTTCCCCTCCCACTTGCTTATCTTTCATCTTACAGCCTCCAACATTGACTTAATTGCAATGCGCTGTATGTTGGAAATCAATCCACACAAACTCTGAAGAAGTTTCAGATGCTAAAAGAAAAAGAAGAGAGGCAACAGCTCAAGCTCCTGACACACACAGGCCGAGATACTGCTCTAGCACTTTATCACAGCACTGGTTGTGCAAACAGAAAATTAAATCCCGGGGTTGAACTTCAGGGCTCCCAGTAATCCTGAGCCAAGGACGCTCAGCTCAGTAGCACCGCTCTTTCGATTCTGCCCTGCCAGCATAAGGGCTACGGCGAGACAGAACAGGAACCCGAGACATGACCCTTTGGTTGACCAACCCACAATCGAGAATCTCCCCCTGTAAAAGATGAGGATGACCACAAACCTATGAGCTATGTTCCTTTTTAACCTTATGCTTTTTAACCTAACCTTTTTAACCAGATGCTTTTTTATTTCCTCTGTTCAGGAGAGGCAAGCACACTGCCTTTGCCTAAAGTCAGCCCTGCAAGTCTCTTGAGCTACCAGCAAAGGCAGAAGGCTCTTTGGCACAGATTTTGACATTTTTATTTTCTGGCTTGAAAGGCGGCCAAAGGATGAACAGCTTTTTCTTCGGTAAGCACAGGGCTTTAACAATATGTCCTACCTTGCGATGAAGAGTAATGTCTTGGTTTCTTGACTCTTTTCACATGAAGAATGGAACCAGATAACCTAACAGACAACATGAGGAAACTATATGTATTCACCATATTCTTGTGCTTTTAGCATTTCTCAAATACGGCCCCGCCCCTGCCAAAAAAAGCTCAGACTTGCACGGAGTGGCACGTGTACAATCTCTGTGAAGGACAAAGCAATTTATCAGTTAAAGAAATGTAGGTGAATATCTACTGACACTCATTTGCACTGTGTGCAAATAAAGGGGTCCAAATGAGGGCAGTTATGTTTTATAGCATCACAAATGTCAATAGAGATGGATTAGCCGCCTCTGTAACTTAAACAAAAATGAAGAGAGAGAGGTGGTGTACGCTGTTAATCTATGCTGGAGGATTTAGAAGCAAATAAACCTCTATTAATCTTTTCTGGCTTGTATGTACAGATGTTTTACTTTTTGTAACACTATTTCAAGTTAGACCCAGATGTTGTATATCAAGCTGTAATGCTCATTAAATATAAAAAAAGCATTTATTCCATCCCTTCAGCATTCCAAGCAGTTCAGCAGGGCAGAGCACCCACCCTCTGCAGAGAGCGCAGATGGCATACTTGACCCTGGCAACTACACACAGTTCCAGCAGCGGATCTCTTTGTAAATGGCTCCTCCTCGAGCCAAGACAGAGACTTCCAGACTAGTGTCTCTCTGAAATAGGAGGCACTGGTGTATATAAAATGCACCCACTTTCTGAGCTGACAATAACGACAAGTATTGGACCATGTATGTAGTTGTTCTTAGAATCAGATATTATTTTTTTCCCCCCCTCCATTGAGAGCTACAAGGCATTTTGGATACCAAAACTGAATTTAAGTACCACCAACAATTTTTCTTGCATTTTTTGTAATTTTATCTTCACCAAGAATCCTTTATGTTTATGAAATTCCCTATTAATCTTGTCCATAGATTACACTGTTTGTAGTGACCGTTCACTTCTATACAGACTGCTATGTAAGCGACTAGTTAAGCCCAAGAAACATTCACCTTGTTTTTCCAATCCCACCATTACTTTTGTATTTACTCCTGTTTATTTTCTGTTTTGCAATGCCTCTTCTTGGCCTTACAACCATATTAAATTGCTACTACAATCTCTTCTGTTACCAAATTATTTAAAAGAAATACCTATTCTTTTATGTAATAAAATGTGAAAAAACCCAAAAGATAGAAAAGTGCAGTCCAATGTAAATCATGATGGGACACTGATAATAAACAAACCTTATTCATGCCAGACAAAGCAACAAATCCTCATTTAACACACCAAATAATTTATCCTCAGCCAGAAAGACACTCAGTCGGACATTCAAACAGCCGTCTTTGTACGTACAGAGAAGCTGCCAAGTCTCCATACTTGAATGATCTCATAGACTCTGGAAAAAAAAAAGAAAAACAAAACATTTTACCATGCTAGCTGAATACACAGGGGCATAAAAGGATTGACTTTAAAGCATTTTAGTGGTTTGGGTCCTAGTACAGATCTGTAGACAAGCTTTGGGAAAAATTATGACCACAAAGTCACAGAAAAATAAAAGACCTAAGCAAAACCTCCTTTACGTTTTCTCGCCTACAATAGCGCTAATGATGAAGGATAACCACCCCTAAGTATCTGTTGCTGTTCTCTCCCCTGCTCATACCAAGCACAACTCCTACTTGATCCACAAACAAGGAAAAGGTACGTAACAAATTAGAACTACTGTTGGAGAAGTTAAAGTGTAAAGGCAGTAATGTTTTTCCCTGAATCATCAGAAAAAGGTGATCAGTTTTCATCTACGATGCCTTTCCCTTTCGGTGAGGCATTGCTTAGCTAGAAGGGAAGGGAGAACAGGGGACGACAAGGCTACTAGCGAACAAGAGGACATTGATCCCTGTGCTGCTACCTAGGAGAAATATCTGTGTGCAACCCAGCTGGCTTGGGCTTAGTACTGAGCACAGATAGTTACTGAGCTCAGCTTGGTTCCCAGCTGTGTACACTGGACCTGATCCTCTACTTGGGTAAATTTCCGTAGTTCAATTAGGCTGTGAACGATGACAATTTTACCAGCTGGAGACTGGCTCCATCTGGGGTTTCTGAAAACACTGTGGTGCCTTTTATCATGCGACTGCACATGTGAAACCAACTTTGAAAGAGCACACGAGGTACGGCTTATCATGCTCAGACGAGACAAAGCCAAGCAGAAATCTCAGGTTTAAATAGCAACTGATAGGTTGGGATTTCTCCTTTGCCAGTTGCTAGGTCAGGATGGGCTGAACTTCCAAATGTGCCTCATACTCAAACTCCCAGTTGACAAGAGAGACTCAAACAGTCCATTATACCACTGAAAATTATGTCCCTTGAAGTGTTAAGCCAGGCACCAAATATGCATAACCGATCTTAAAAAAACCCAAAACCCAGGCATAAGTCACTTGCTTTGCCTCACATAGTGCATAAACTGCGCAACACGGAAAAATAGCAGGGAATATTATGGAGAGATAACGTGAATTTTCTTGAAGTCTTACATACAGTTGTCTACAGTTTAACTTAGTATTTCACCATACTGTTTCATTGCTGCTTTTTGTAAACAAGGAAGGCGACGTCAGATGCAAGAATCAGGTTGGAAACTGTCTCAGCATCCCTCGCTCCCTCTCATCCTCTCTGTGCCGCTCCCATGCAGCGAAGTCTCCAGCGTTTCACAAGATTCATCCGCGTGACCGAAATGGCACCGATACTGCCTCGTTTTGTGCATTTGAACATGTGGTGTATAATCTCAGCTCTGTTCGTCTACGTGTGGGTACTAACCAGCGTAGCTGTGTATGTATGGAGCAAGCCGTGCCGGGCTGTCGTGCCCCGCTGCACACCTGCAGGTAGTTCACACTCAGCGTACAGCTCTGGAATCTCTCTCTCTAGTCCTCTCTGCATAAATCAAGCAGCAGGGAGGCTCAGAAACATGACGAATACGTTGGCTAGAATATCTCCTGCTGTAAAGACACAGGGAGGAAGGGGGATACTAAACTAACCTTGCCTTGGATGGAAAAGCAGCTGGAATTTAATGTTCTTGGAAGCCAGCCCTGGCTGTTCAGACATGGATCTGCCAGGGAAGTCCCCAGCGGAGGCATTGCTCATTCTCCAAAACTAAAATGTCAAGAGAAAGCACTGGAAATCATTAAGCACTCCGTTCAACATTTCTTGAACAATCTCAGGCGGGGGGGGGGGTGGGAGGGGAAAAAGCCTCTTGACCACAAACAAAACAGAAACAAATTCTCAGTGTTAATACAAAACAGAGGGGGGATCATCAGGAATCTGAAGCAGGATTTTGCTTAATCGTGTCAGCCTGAAACGATACAACATCAAGCCAGCCTTAAAAAAAAAAAAAAAGAATTGACAAAAAGGAAGAGAGGAGAAAGCGGAAAAATAAGATGAATAGCCAGAATTGTGTTGGGCCTGGGTTTTCAGAGACTTCACCATTACAACCCACCTTGTGTGCCTGCCCCTGCATCACTACACCACCCCCATGTAGCAAGCTTTGCTTGGTCACCGGGAACTCAAAGTGGAAGAGAAATGATGGTCAAATAGAAGGAAGCAAAGAAAGCCTTCCCCTGGAGAAGCGCTAGCAGATCCCACAAAAGCTGTATCTCGCTGGCACAAACCCCATTTGGAAGTATGTCACTACTTTTCCTAGAGTTCAAATTAAGAAAAAAAGGAGGTAATTTTGCCATCTGCTATAAAGTGCAGCTCTAGAAAAAGCGCGTGTGAGTTTTAATCCTATACCAATTTAGACACACATACCAACTGGCTATTATGGAAATATGTTTCTGGAGTTCATACTTCCCAGCCCCTTCCAGGGTGAGATTTTCTTACAGATGTGCTTCTCCTCCAAACAATTCGTTAGTGAGGTACCTTCTAAATCCCTGACAGAAAGGCATAATCAGTCCTGAATTTTGGTGCCATGCTATGGAAATACACAGCATGGGAACCACCACCTTTCAGTAGAAATATAAATGATTAAGTCATGCCCATTGAAATAATGAAAAACCCATTGGCCATTTGTGCAAAAACAGCAGCAAACTTGGTTAAGCGGCAGGTTAAACTGGATAGGTTTTTTTGTTTGATGGAAGGAGATTTGTACGTCCTAACAAAATAAGGTTCTCTATTTTATGAGTTGGGTAAACTGGTTGCTTATTGTCAGCTGATCCAGTATGTGCCACAAACGATTTCTCTTTTTCTGTACGATCTGTAAAGCATTTGACAATCCCTTTTGGATGAGAGCTGTATCAAGGAAAAAAAAAAAAAAGAAAATCACTATTGGACTCAACTGAAGTGTTAAATACTCAGCTGAGGAAGTGCTCCACATTAGCCGAACTTGATTATTTTCTTTCAGTTAGGATTAGTAACATTTCTTACAATGCTGGAAAGCACAGGTAACAACATTTTCCTGAATGGTCCTACTGAGGACCACTATGCGTTGATGAAGCATTTAGTCTCATGGCAACAGAAAAATGGACTTTATCCTATTCCCTGAATGCCTGGAGAGGTTCTGCCTGAAGAGCTGCTACGGGGCAGATGGAAGGGGCAGGCTTTGAAGCAGGCTAGGAGAAGAGTGCCTCTGCCCAACAGTCTGCTGAAAAGCTCATAAAGACAGAGCACAAGGTGTACATGAATCACAGTATCACACAGAATCACATAATCATTAAGGTTGGAAAAGACCTGTAAGATCATCAAGTCCAACCACCAACCCAACCCCACCATGCCCATTAAACCATGTCCCGCAGTGCCACGTCCACACGTTCCTTGAACACCTCCAGTGATGGTGACTCCACCACCTCCCTGGGCAGCCTCTTCCAATGCTTCACCACTCTCTCAGTGAAGAAATTTTTCCTAATCACGCACACAGAATCATTAAGGTTGGCCAGCCTAAACCTCCCCTGGCGCAATCCCGTAGCTGCTACTAAGGAGCATCAGATGGGGACCAAAAGGATCCCCAAAAGCAGTCCTGAGGGTAGCCTGGCACAGCCGCGCGACTTCTTTGAGGGCTAGGGAAGGAAACAAAAGAAGCCGAAATCTGAGGTACAAGAGAGGATTTCCTGAATTTGTTTATACACATGTATTAATGGACACGTTCCAGCAGAAAAGATAGATATTGCTTTAAAAAAAAAAAATCAACAAAATGAGAAACAGCCTTTGTGCATTGGGATGCCTCTTCCCAGAAGAGGCTTCCAAGCAGAAACGAACCACATTTATTCCAATATCTAGCAGCGTACATTGGATTTAAATTGACAGAATTAAAAAAAAAAAAATTTATCCTCCCACAAGCTGACTGGTATAGCAATTTTCATCTAAAGCAGCAGCAGATCACCAAGACAAACATATTCACAGGGATTTCCTGTCAAAACTCACTCTAATACAAACATATTTTTACTGGGAGAAAATAAAGCTCACTAGTGACATCAGCAAAAGACTATTTCCATTTAAAATGAACAGCGTGGCAACTTCAGTTTTAATGGAAATTAAAGTGTGCTGGCACTGTCAACTAACTGTAAAGCCACTTGAAGGTTTTGTTTAATTTTTAATTTAAAAAATAATACTTTGGAACAGGACATACTGTCAATACTTTTACAGACCCAGCCCCACTTTCCGTGTGTGCTAATGGAACCCTTACAGTTCTCGATTCACATGACTTAAATTTCGGTTACCACAAGAAATGTGTTACGACTTCAAATCTTTAGCTTGATCGTTTAGGGAAAATTAAAAGAACATTTTTCCATAGTTCGTAATTACTTATGTACAAAATATCTGTTTATCCGTTGTTCTGATTAATCTTTAATACTAACAAAGGAACCAGAGTCCATCTTGGGAGAAGTTGCATCAGTTAAACTTGCGTTTTCAGAGTAGCCGAGACCCCCACAACTTAAATTAAGATAAACAGAGGCTCATAGGTATTTGAAACCTCAAATTCTTTGATGTTCAGACATCATAACTTGAAAATTTTCATCTTCCAAACTTGACTTTTGATAGAAGGCATAACCTAAGGAAATTCTGGGCTACCCTGTCAGCTCCCAGAAAGCGGCAGATTTCAGTAAGAGTTGCACCATTCTAGCCAGGCATACTTGTCCCTGCAGTACAATTGGACTCAAATTAATGTTTTGTACCGCTTACAAACTAGAATTAATACGATATTTTAAAAAGTACCTTTAGAAGATGACACACCCTTCAATATTTAACAGTCTCTGAGGCTGTTCATAAGAGACTGCAGCCCAGAAGAGACTCCCTACATCCCTAAGTGCTGTCTCCTGGTATTGCAGACATCTACTACACAAGTAGTAGTAGAATTTCCTTCATGATCTGATTAAGCCCCCCACAAAACCCCACAGTTAGAGGCTTGCTCCCCACTGTTCCTTTGAGAAGCTGTAACAGAAACTATCCCTCCTTGATGGTGCAAAACCTATCTTTTATTTATAGCCAGTTTATGCACATGAATAAATGTGACAATATTCTCTTACTTTAGATGTTTCTTTTCCATTTCTTGTGTTCCAGGATACGGGTAAAGAGCCTCTTCAAGTTTCACAATGTGGGAATAATATATTTTTGAAATACTAAAGTGAATTAGAAAGTAGATTTAAAACAGTAACATAACCTTAAAATACGGAGTGTTGGGTGCCTAAAATGAAAGCTCTTTAAAACGAACCATGAGAAATTAAAATTCATCTAGTTACTAACATTCAAAACAGCACTGACTTAATCCAATTTGTTATTTCCTTGCCAGCAGCGTATTTTTACCTTAATCTAACTGCCTGTTACATTTTCTTTGCATATCCTTGACACTGAAGGAACAAATACTGGCTTGGTATCATCAGAGCATTCAATGTCATTATCTAACTAGAAATGACAGGCAGAGCAATATATTAAAGAAATCATGCTTAACTGAAGGTCTCGCTGAGCTCAAGGTGAACCAGTCTGATGCATCACAAAAGCCTCCTTTGGAAGCTCTTCATACATGCACAGCAGGAGGAACGAACCCCACTGGATTTCCTCGTTTACATTCAGCATTGAAAAAGAAGCACCTCAAGGATCAAAAGGCAACACAAAGCACTGAGTTCTAGAAAATAGTAAGCATATCAGCCTTGCAGGATTTGTTACCTCCTTTTACTCTTGAAAAAGACCATAATATGGGGGTGAATTAAGAGGTTTGTGTACCTTCCTTTTTATACTTGGACCTAATCAATCATTTTTTTCCTTACCTTTTTAATTTGAAGAAACTATCTTACTCATCTTTTCCCTAGCCACATTTATGCAAACAAAATGGCAAGAGGACCAACGGCTTACCCCTTCTGAGACTGCCAGAAGACTTAACAGGAGCAGCGGGCTATCTCACAGTCATCCAAATGCATTATTAATCTTAAGTAAACCACTTCTTGGGAGCATTACCTGATGTGCTATTGGAAAGTCTTCAGCTCAGTAAGCTTTGTCTAGAGACTATTTTCTTATAGTGGTTTTGATATTATAAGCTTCTTTGAGTGCAAGAGATCATTCAGTCTGTGTGGAGCCTCACTGAAATCTCTGGGGTTCCACTTCCATATACACCCATCCACAGCCCTGGCAGTACCAGGATTTAAATGATTTAGCTTGCCCAACACTTTTCTACGTCTGACTGTCTGAGACACGGCCAGGCCACCGATGGGCTTTACCTCCACACATCATCAGTGTCAAAAACTATGATTTAAATCAGGATAACGGATATACTTTTGCCAGAAACACTGGAGCAGATGTGCTCTGACAAGTTCTTGCTTGATTATTTTATGCATTTATGACCCATTGGAAAGTGCACTGGATATAATCTCAGCAGAGCTGGCTTAATCTCCAGCCTGGCACTATTACCGTTGCACACTGAGCAGAACACGTACTACTTCTCTGCTGTGCCTCAGTTTCTCCATCTGTAGCACAAGGACAGTATGATACCAGTTTCCTCTGTAAGGCACTCTGAGACCGACTGATGAATCCTGTGGTAAGAGCAGACATATTAACTGCTTGCCAGTATTAAGAACTGGGCAGTAAAGCATGACCACACTCCTGAGGAACAGCTCCCCCCGAAATCTTATAACCATCAAGTTACTTAATTTGACAGCTCTCATTCGGCCAGATGTGATTGGAAGAACAGCAGCACAAGGAATATGATTTATGCAAGATGCTGTTTAGTAAATATTTATTAGATACCATAGTAGCAAGCATGATATGTCTGTGTATAATGGCTAGCAGATATTCTCAGATAACCAAATGGCTAATACATTCATCCTGAAAGAGTTTCCTTATTCCAACACCTCACAAATTAAATGTAAAGCTGTGTGCAATAACCTTACGTGCAGACATTACATGAAGTATTTTGACTCCTAAAAATAAGTAGTAATATACAGATGTCTCTGACAAGATGTAAACCAAGACTTAACACAAAGCCCGGGGCATATTTCACATTGGCTCTAAGTTGGTGGGTTCACGCCACGTTGGTTCTGCTCTTTATCATCTTACCTGCAGAGCTTCAACCCCTTTTTCAAAAACATTCTTTCTAGAACAGGGACCAAAAGCACCACATCTCCCCTCCCTCTGTCCACTCCCCAAATACACTTTGGGATTTATAAGAAAAGTAAGCTCCATACAAAGGACTTTTTGTATAACCCTGCTTCCAGCTGACAGTCACAAAACTCTCCTACAGCTTTGGTGGTGTACAGTACTGCAGGCAAGAGACACCAGGAATGGATTCTCATTTCTCTGTAGCTGTAGCCTTCAGAGACTACTAGAAGCAAGACTCTAGGTTAAATTAAAACCGAGCAAGTATATGGAGAATATGATCCTTACTTTCTATCTGGCATTTTTCTAGTGAGTGTCAGAGGTTCAGTACAAAGGAATGCCAAATGTGCTGTTGAATATGGTCTCTCCAAGCCATTACACCCAATACATTTCAGGGAATGCTAAGGGAAGGCTATGAAGTATCTCGCTGTATATGACTCCTCACAAATGTGCAAAGACTGGATCCTTTCTATAAGGACCAAGATGATTCTTGAGCCATTCAATTGCTATCCAGTCTTCAAAAGATTCATTCTGCAATGGAAGGTGGGGCTGTCGAGAGCTCCCATGTAATCCCTTGTGCTGTCAAGCAAAGGCTTTTGGGTCAAAACAAGATTAGAAATGGCGTAGGTGTTACTTTTTTGTTATTTAATCTTACCTGAGAAGTCCCTACAGCTCTCAGCTGTGCTGTCTGTGGGCCTGTTTGGTAATCCAGATTACTGAAACAGTCAACGTTAGAAATTAAGCTTCTGGAGAAGGGTTATTTTAAACATACTTTTCAACATAGATCTGAAATATTTTTATTATCAGAAGTGTTTTAATTTTCATTGACATAAATTTTGATGGATTACGTCAAAGAAACGAAGAGATTAGCGGAAACATTTTCATTATTACAGCCATCATCATATTGGATGAAATTAAGAAAATGAAACTATAAAGCTTTCAATACGTAAGCCAGTCATTAATTGTCAGAAGTTACTTACCTTGCTAAAAATTCACTCCTCATCTGCATGTTGTAGGTTTACTCTTTCCTCTGAAGCCTCTGATACGGGTATCAGAGACAGGGTATTAGAATAAAAGCAGCACTGCTGTAACATTACAGATTTCATACTGATGGGGAACTGATTACTGAGGTGAGAGCGACTTGGCTTTAGCAGCTGCCTAGATACAGTATTTTGGATATGTCGTGCAAGTCAGAAGTTTGTAAAATGCTTGCCAATACCAAATATATTATATATCTTGATTTGGGGATATCACAATTATCCCGCTTAGACTGTCTCGTTTTGCCTAAACCTTAGGTACGTGTTTATACGCATTAAAGAGCATACTCCTGTTTCAGCATTGGGAACTCAGAATTTGCATATGCTTTTCCTAGTTCTGTCATGTAATGCTACTGAGCTATTCACAACATCATAAATTTTTCTCTAAGCCACTGCTTTGGGATTGCTCCTGTATGAGGCAATGGCTCCCTCTTCCCATGCTTGCTCATTGTATTTCCATACATCTTCACCTACAGAATGAACTGCTTTCTATATTCCCGACAGTTGTTCTAATACGTTAAAGAAATTCTGCACAGTCAGGTAGAGAGCAACCCAAACCACACTTTACCCTTGGCTGTAACGTGCATCTTCAACAAGCCACGAATGATTTAAATGTTTAGCTATATTATTTGACCTTGAAACAGTTCAGCTCCTTATCCCTTTTCCATAATGGAAGTGAAACATTTTCCTACCTGAAAAGAAAATGAAAGATATATTAGCACTTTGCTGCTGGCTGTATTCTTATACGAGGTCTCTCTTCAGCTTAAAAAAACGGCTTGGACTAATTTTGTGTTTTGCTTTTTTAATCTGAAAAAAATATGCTTTCATTTTTCCCTTGTCAATGTTTCAGAATAAAAATTGCAACATCTTACATGCTGGATCTTTTCATCAGGTCCCTGACATGCTCTATCATGTTCTACACACGACATACAAATGACTTCTTTTAAAACGCAAGACCAAGACATTTAGTAAAGGCTAGTTTTGCACAGCAGCAACTAACAGTGTCTTGTAACAGTTCAGGGAGTCAAGGAGAAGGTTTTACTTTGGATCTGCATTTTGTCCTTAAGTACCAAATTGAAGTAAAAATGGGGATCTGAAAGAGGCATATACCAGTGCAAAGATAAATATTGCCTATGTAAGGATGCATGTTTCAGCAATAATGCTCAATTTAAGTGAAAACTGATTAAAATATTACTTACAAGTTAGAAGCATGGATTCAATCTTCTGTATTCAATTTATTTGCTGTTACAAAACACGTATCTCCCTGCTGTTCAATCAAGGCATACAGTTCATGCCAAAACGATATCATCTGCTTACGTCTGGATATCATCCCCTTACATTTTCGTCACCTAACTTTCTCACTTACAAAAACTAAGCTTAATACAAAAAAGGGAAAAGATCATCTCTTTTTCAGCTTGCTTATTTCACATGTCTGTGGTTTGGTTTCTCTGTTTCTCCCCCAGATGCGAAGCCCCCTCTCCCCGCACTGCAGTTCCCTCACATGCAAAAAGAAAAAAAAAAAACAAACCGAAGATGAAGTTACAAAACCAAGGCAGTAGTTCATACTTCTTACAATTTCAAAAGGAACATTCAGTTGATGGACTCACTAGCATATGCACCCGCTGAAAAATATCCCAGCTGGGGAGCGAAGAAGAGATGAGGTGCCTTTCCCCTGCCTGTCTTCTCACTCTGCGGACTGGAGGCCCTCTCCTGTAAGCAGCAGTTCAAGAATGTAAGGGAAGAGGCCAAAGGAGTCCTTGACATGTTCCTTGATTTGAGAAAAAGAAAAAAAGGAAAAAAATATGCTTCAAAGAACTCTTGCCCCAGCCACTTCTCACAGGCACTGCAGAAAGATGCTAGAGCCCTTAAGTGTTTAAAGGCAAGAAAGTATATGACAGACAGAAGTCAGAGATAAATGATGGAGCTAATAGAGGAGAGCACCAGACTTGGAATCACAAGCACTGCTGTAGACAGAGATGCAGCTGAAACAGGGGAGAAAACGTCTTTTCTGAGAAGAGGCATCTGAACCAAGAATCACTTTACTCCGTCCTTGCCTCTCAACTTGCAGTCTCAGGCTCCTGCCTGAGAGCACAGAGTCAGCATTTGAGTTAATAAAGCAGCTCATCAGCAAATCTGTTCGCCCGAAACCGATGAGTATCAAAAAAAGCTTTGAAAAGGAACAAAAAAAAGGAAAATCGAAATCACCAGCTACTTATTTCTGTGTTTCTTTTTACACTATTAAGCACAAAGCATTTCCTCAAACTCAGTAATCTGGAAATAAAAAAAAGGGGGGTTACAAAAATCTACTTTATTCCTTCTCTTTGTAAGTACATTCACAATTAATTGTTCCATCAAGGAGGGGGGAGGAAAAAAAAAAAGAGAAGGAGCCAAAGGCTCACAATCTGACAAGCATTTCACAACCCGACCCCACAGCATTTCCCACTGAGGGCTGTATGATCCTGTTCAGTAAGGCTTAACAGAATTAAAAAGGCACAGAAAGGAGAGGAGCAACACCAAACAAAAAGCCAATGCAGTACAAGGCTTTGCATGCTATTCATTTGTTCATTTTTAGTTTATCTTCCATTTAGCTGCTCCTTAAGTTAAGAACCCATCTGCCTGATGACTGCTTTCAGTGAATTCATTCATCACATCTGTAAGTAGAGACACAGGAAAAAAAAATCTGATAAACTACCACAGAGAGAAAAAACACATCATTTAAGCGAATGATCTCTGAAACCAAACATACATCTCTTCAATGAACTGTACTTTCCTGCTAGTTTTTGCATTTCTTTTGTACCAGCAGACAATGGTATATATACATGCTACGTTTCAGAGGTTCATTGAAAAAAGCTACTAAAATTCCAGCTGATCTCAGTATCATTCTGAAAGACAGTCAAATCCCCTGTTGCAAAACCTGGTTGCCGTATCAATGCAGTTTTTTAATGAGAAATTAAAACTTCAGACACAGGCCATCTTTTAAATCATTTATTTCAGTAGGAAAGATTTTTGAAACCTGTACTTAAATTCATTTGAACTAGCTTATGCAAACACACAATTTTCACACGCACACACAGAATAAAGTATTAAAAAAGTTGAAGAAAAAGGCAAGCGGACAGCCAAACTGCACATCACTCAGTGAGATCATAGTGCAATCCCTCCATCCCTATAACGCCTCACGCCAGCAGGGAATATTAAAAATGGCTTGTGTTTACTGCATGACAACCTTGATCCCCCTTCCAGTGATGGTTGGTCCTTACAGGAGTATTATAAAACATATATATGATTTCCTGGTGCTTTTCACACTTCAGTACAGTAGTATTTGAATGGATATGCTCCTGTACACAAGGAGCTAGAAGTGCCTGTAAAGAAGACACCCTAGAACCCTTTATTTCAACATTTAATTGATTTATACCACTTTTCAGTTTTATCTGTGAACAGCTTTGGAATGGTAAGAAATATCTTCAGGAAACACATGGGAAGGCCAGAACCTACCCAAATAAAGAGAAATAATCTGCTAATCAAACACACAAAAGGAAACAGAATATTTACGACACTAGTCATTCAAGAGCAAGATCAGGCTAACAGCCATAACCATGCCATGATCTGCAGGAACTTGCATTTTGTAACATTTCATACACCTTTTTTCTTAGCAACGTAACTTCAAGGAAACTTGTCGGCTCGGTTCTGCAACAGGCATGGCTAAACTAAGTAATTTGTCTCTTCTCCTTTGACCCAACCCTTCTGTTATCTTTGAAGATTCTTAGAAAGCCTAAGATTAATCTTCAAATTATCCTCCCCTTTCCAGCATCTGAATTTATAAACACTATAGTAAAACTGCTATGTTTTTATAAGGATGTGTTCCAGGAAAACAAATACTTAATTGCTTAAGAACACCACATTCTTTCTTTCATTTCCCCTTCCAAAGCTTATAAAGTCTTGCTACTAAAACAATCTCTCGCAGTTGTTTCAGTGAAGGACAGTAGTCTCTACATAGTGTTGGCACTAGAAATACAATATACAAAACTGAGCTTAGGGGATATTAAGAAGGAATAAGATTTATCCAAGCCTTCTCTTTCCTCAAACAGTTTTTTCCTGTAGTATTTACTTTACATTAACAAAAAGCTTGTAAGAAAGAAGTCTTCTCATAAGGATGCTCTTCAAAAATCAAAACGGGAGAGAGAAAAGCAAGCTCCTTTCTAATAATGTGAGCTCTTAAGTTCATGTGGTCTAGACCATGACTTGGACTCCCCTCTTCAATTTCCCCCCCCACTAAATCTATTTAGAGACATAAGAAACCAAAAATAAATTAATTTTGAAGAACTCTGAGCTACTTCTGATAAAAGTCGAACAAGACCAAGCTACCAAATACCTCTGCATTTTTCCTAAAAAAGGCTATTCAAATACAGAAAGAAAACACTAAAGCAACTGGAGCCACAACTATTTTACATCAACCGAAACAACTAACTTCTGCAGAAATGTAATGACTGCAAGGAATGTTACCCCTTGGTACATCAAAGTATGCAAGTCTGCCATTGTGGTACTCTCAGCACTGAAATAAAGGAATTGGTCTTCAAGTTAATAAGGCACTGACAAAAAGTCTTCCTTAAATCCAAGCACTCACCTTCCTGATGCATTACAAATTAGAATCACGGTTTTAAAAAAAAGGATAACCCCTAAAGACAAATTCAGTGTCCACTCACTCGTACAGATTCTTTTAATGACAACTTCCCCAAGCCAAATCACCTTATGCACAAGCCACTTGTAGAGAAAAATTAAAGAAAAAGGGCAATATTTAAGTAATAACAAATCTTTTAAAACTTGTCCTTGTAGGGAGAATAAGCAATTAACTGATGTGATTTAGTACCAGCCCTGGTGTCTTGATGGTTGCAACAGGCAGCATACTACAGCCGGCCACGGAAATGACTGGAACTACTAATGCTGGCAAGTTCGCATACAAAAAAAAAAAGGAAAAAAAGACAAAGAATGAAGAAAAATGCCACTGACAGAGCCAGAAGAAACAACATCCCATTATCTATCTTATCTTGATTTAGACAACATGTGCTACAGTTAACCAAAACCACAACATCAATTTGCCTTTTATCAAAAGGGACCTGACCTCCTTGAGTGCCTTAGCAGCACAAAAAACTGCAACTACTTCTGCTGGAAGGGAAAGCATTTCCTTTTAACATTTGTTATGTCTGATACTAATAGAGGAGGACTATTGCTGAAAATGTATAAATGCAAATAGAGGAGGCTGATGTTGCAAGAAAAATTAGATTAGATGAATTTACTTCTGGTGAGGAAAAGATAACTAATAAAATCCTGCTGTGTTTTTTTATGCTTTCTTTTGCTCCCAATATGTTTTCAAATATGCATACTTCTGTAAACGCTTCTCTTGGTAAAAGTTCAAGTGCTCTGCAGTTGCGTTTTGAGGAGGAAAGATAATCAGCTGATTCCCCAAAACAGACACTGATTCCTCAAGCAGGAGGCTAAAACATCTGCCTAAGTAGGGGGCTGCTTAATACGCCAGCTGCAGAGTTGACAAATAATGTCTGCCGTTACAGTATTTTCCTTTTCAGATCTTTCTTAAGTAGGATATGATTTTCACTGTAATTTAAAAGAGCTAACAGTAACACAATTTTAAAGCTGAGTGCTAAAGCTCATTCATTAAGTATTTATATGCATTCATTTAGTATTTGTAGTTTTAATGCCTATAACTTGCACTTAAATACTTAATGAATCATAATAACCCGAGTAATATTCCTCTGGCGTGAAACGTCTGTAAAGTGAAATAAGTGTCTGGGATGAGCTATGTTTACTCAAATTACCAGAATTTTTCAAAAGTAAATCTCCTTATTTGCTTTCTAAGAACACTGGAATAGAAGTCAGGTTTGAAGAACCTAGGCAAAAGTAGTACGGATTAAGTTAGAAAGATAGAAGTTAGCAGTAAGTATTCAACGACCAGTGCGATGTTATGTATTTCTAATGCACTGCACCAATTTCATAAACCAGATGTTCCCTGTTGTTCTGTCTTTCCCAAGACCATTAGTTTAGCTAACAAAGCAGTTAGCAGTCAGCAGGTGATTAACATTTACATGTAAAGTCTTGCTATGAAGATCTACTCCGAATGCTTTTTGCTCATACGCCTCCAAAACAGGGACATGTAAGAGGCATCCTTAGTTTCAAAATCAAAACATTAGGAAATAAAGTGACAAATACTAGCTGAAGTATTTCAGCAGTTATTAATAAGATGAAGAATTAGAGCAATACATTAAAAATAAAAATCAAAGAGAAACTGCCAACTATCTGAAAGTAGTCCGGATGACAGTCTTACCTGAGTACCATGAGCTCGTTGCTGTCTTTGTTTTCTCAGCACTGGTTTTAGTTCTTTAATTTTTTTAACCCCTTTTTTCAAAAAAGGGCATTACTACTTTCTTTACAGTGTATTTGACTTATCTGAGTCTTTCCAAAGCTTAGCTGAGGCAGGTTTCTCTCAGGGGACAAAACCACCACTTCTTTCTGAGCACCATTTATCTCAAAATACGGAACATTTCAGCATTTCTGTGTTGCCCTGTAGGACTACATGGCTAAATAGGAGATAAACAATAGGAAAATACTGAACTACTCATTGTAAGAAGTGCCAATAGTGTTTTCTGTGTTGTCATTAATTACTCTGGTTATTCTGGCTACACATTTTAAGAAACTCCTCCCACAACATTCAATCTTTCCCACGAAAATCCAGCATATCTGAGGGTAGAAAAACAAGGAAGAGTAGGAGGCCTAAGAACAATGAAAGTTGTTAACAGCAACTATTTGCTAAATGATGATTTGTGAACTGTTTTCCCCACCATCTTCCTACCATAAAAACCTAACTCAAACCAGCTGGAAAAATACAAAATACCAGTAATAAATGACACCTTCTGACCTGGCTCTGTCTTTAGCAAAGCTGTGTGATGTCAGGCTGTGGCTCCCAGTTGCACATTTCCCTTCGCTAACAGAAGAACAGATACAGTTATGCTGCAATGAACCTATAATAGCTTATTTAAAAATTCAAAATCCACAGGCTATTATCCACAATGCTTAAAAAGAGTACACACATTGTTAAAAAACACTTAGTTGTTGAGAAGAAACACACATTAAGTAATTTTTAAAATGAAAAAACAAAACTAAAGTTGTGCAAAGTCTACTACAGTAACACTGCTGGCTATGAAGATGTTGTCTTTACTATACACCCAACATGGGTAAACTTGGGAGATGTGTGACTTGCAGAGGGATTCAGCACAAGCAACCCCTTCCCAAAATACATGGCTTCAGGATCAGAACAGGCTATTCATTCCCCATCAAAACAACAACAACAAATTGCAAAGGGACACAAATTCCCACGGTGCTTGTGGTGTAATTCTGACAGAAGCATCCTTCTACTGTTCTCTTTCTACCAAGAGCCAATTCACAAGAACAATTCTTGGAAACATAAACCAGCCTATTAACCTTTACTCTACATCACCAAGTGCTTGGGGTTTTTGTGTTTTGTTTTGTTTTTTTTTTTTTTTCCTGTGAGATTGGATCATCCTTCTTTTTTTGCCCCCCAGAAATTAATCATTTCCATTAAGAGATTAATTTGACTCTGGAAAAAAAACCCAAAAAGTGAATTTACAGGCTTCTACTCAGATGCAATAAACAAACTGTACATTTTCAAAATAACAACTACTAGTAGAAACCTTTATTAGATAGTCATAGAACTCTGCCACAGGCTGGTGGGTAGCTTGTTTCTTTTTAAAAAGGAGTACTCACGGTGGAATCTGCAAGAGTATTTACTGCCACTAAACCACAATGTCAATGGAACAGTTACTACTTTTTCCACAGACTTCAAAGTTCTGATATTGGAGTCGTATTTTGGACAATGTTTCCTTCCTTTACAAAGATCCTATTTTTGAAGATGAAAGCAAGGCTAATCATCCAGGAAACTGTATCTAGGTGATGTCAAGAAACCCTAAATAAGGCAAGAATCAAAGTCTTGAGCATAAAACACGTATATAAAGCATGGCTCCCTTTTTACACCCGTTATGTTTTTCTGTGAGAAATTTCAGTGACCAAGAATTATTCCTGTCAAGGATGGAGTTTCGATAGTCCCACACCTTTTCTCTCCTTCGGTTATCCTACATTCTAATAAATTAATTATTTGCCTGAAATCAACAGAGCTTCTGTATCTAAGGTCTGCTTTAGGCCATGTTATCAGTACTACACAATGTCAACTATTTTGTCCAAGACAGATACTAAAATCAATTATTGCCAAATGAGAACATGAAAGCTTGAAATTGTGCCTCTACCTTTTTAGAACATAGATCTTAAGTGATATTACAAAACACCATACACTAACAGTGGTCCCTAACTGATAATTAACAGACACCCAGAGAAGTAAAATGTCTCAGTGAGCTATACCCAGGTGTCGGGTTTTTTTGTCATTCAACCTTTGTATGTAGGAGAGTGACAGGCGTAGAAACAAAGGGGAAGAAAACACTCAGTTCTGACCCAACAGTGCTTTCAGTTTTGTCCCTTCCACACACACACGCCCAGGCCACCCAAACCACATGAACTACGTTTTTAACCAGGAATTAGGTAACAACGTACCAAAAAAAAGATTTTGGTGTGTAAGTGCCACTCGTAGGGAATATGGCTCCCATACAGTACTAAGGTTTGCAAGCTTACTGCTATTTTAAACTTGCAGTTGTTACATTTCTTATACTTGTAGGTCTGAGAGAAATAACATTGCTCCAGGCTAAGTGTGCCTGGGTCAAGCTCCCATCGAGAACTCCTGGTATAGTCTAAGCAACATCTCTAGAACGTGTAGTACCTCTTTTACCCGGTTCATACTTAGCTTTTGATACAACTCTTAAATACCAGTTTACTTGTGTTCTTAAGAATGCCTAAAAAGGTGAATTATTTTCAAAATTAGTATAAAGTTAAAAGAAACTCAAACTAGCTACAATCTATTTAACTCAAGCACAGCACCGCCAGAAGTTTCACACACACTATTTGGTGTTTCATGTTGTTTTTCCTTTCACTCTTTAAGGCAGTGGTTTCCACAGGTCAGTTCAGAGAATACAACAAAGCATAGTCCATGGCAATTCATGTTGCAACTCCATTTTTAATTTGGGGGACTCTACTTCCCAGCCATTAGTGGTTTTGTTCAGGGCTCCAGAGTTCAGAGATCGAGTTGACAGGCTCTGTTCTGGCACAGAATACAGCTGGCACATTTTTCATCAGGACCTCGTTCTCAATTATGAGATGGTTCAAATCGTTCCTTTTTTGTTTTGAATTAGCCTGTTATTCAAAGGTCATCAAGTTGGCAGGAACCTGAAGACAAAAATATAAATAATAGCAGATTTTACTTTGGGTAGTAGCTACTTGCAGTCCACTGTTTCACAGACTAGCCACCTGTTTAAATGCACATCATTAACACTCATTCTGTCTCTAAAAAAGGAAGGAGAAATGCAACTATCATTCAGCAGTACAAATATACTTAGAGCTGCAGAAAACCCAGGTATAACCAAAATATTAAACTGCTGCATCATTTATAATTTTATTATAGGGCCGCAGATCTTATTAATTTTGATGACGTTTAAGATTTAAGTTGTCGGCAAAACAGCCTTAACATGATAAATCTCAGCACAAAACTACACAAGCAGAACCTTCTCACTTGAGTCCCAGCTAGAGAATTCTTGGCACACAGGTCAGTGATTGATGTAGGCCCTCTAGTATTTTTAAGACTAATTTAAAAAAACGAGGCATAAACACTTGCCTGGGCTTTTCCCATAGGAAACCCGAATGCCTGCCACAGACATCACCCCTTTCATGAAGATTAAAGCTAGTTTGCATTACATTAGTTTATATCCCCATTTTCTCCCCATCAGGAATTTGCCTGACAGCAACATCTCTTGTTTACTCAGGTTATTAAAGAGCCACTACATTCCCGATGACTGTCAATAAATACCCAGTTTGGTAAGATTTGAAGCAAGCGTTTCTTGTTTTGCATTTCCCATTTGCCTGTAGAAGCAAGAATGATCAACTGGGCTAAATTTCCACCATTAAAATTAAAAATAGTATCTATTAAAATAGTTCCCAGTATTATTCAACTGGGTAGATGTCTATCACAAGCACATTTAAACATCCAATCTTTCTTAGGCAGTCATACTGTTAACAAGCAAACAAGATCGTCCATTTTAAACAGTACCATAAGGCATGTCTCTGGGGAAGGCACTGCTCAAGAGTCAAGTCACAATCAAGAGAAAAACTTTACAGGTTTTTTTTGGTGGTTTTTTTTGTTTGTGGGTTGTTGTTTTTTTTTTTTTTTTTTTTTTTTTTTTTTTTTTACACTCACTTGGTAAACCAACCTTTGTAACCTAATGTTTGTGTGAAGCACTGCTTCTTCTATGGGAGCAACTGTGCTGCAAGAACCCATATAGTACAACTACGCAACATGCCAGAAAACAGGCAACAAATTATGGTAGCAGGGGTTTTGGCCTCTTAGTGGTAGGTTTTTTTTCCATTAATCCTCGCCTACTTTTTTTCTTTTAAAATCTCCTACACTTATCTTCACTTTGCTATCATATTTTCCACAGGAGGCCCCACCAAGATCCTTAAGCCTGCTGTTTTTGCACAAGCTAGGGGCTGAATGCTTTAAACAAGTTTGCATTAAATAGTATTGTTAAGCCTTATTGAATAAAAGCTGTCCTCAGAGGGCAGTTTTCAGGCTTGCCTGGAAGTCACCACTTTCTTGCAAACTCTTTGCCTCTATTTGCTACTATTCCCACATTCTCCAGCCAGGAGTAGTTTCCTCTCCTTTGCACTGTCTCAAATGCTTTCAAGGGAGCTTCTGCAACCCTCCTTACTCCTTAGATTTCTCTCAGAAGCAGAACCGACCAAGAAAGCACAGAAGGATCTGGAAATTGAGGTAGTACTTTTGCTCTGGGAACTCCATAAACAAATGTGCAAAGCAAAAGGGAAATTTCAGGAAGACAAAGTGGTAACCTAAAAAGGATTTTGCCGATGAAAAAGGTCAGTAAGAATTTATATGGGAACAGAATTTAATAGGGGTTGGAGTAGTCTTATCTTCCTTTTTGATTCATGGAAAATTCTACTTTTGCTTTCCAAGTCTGCCAAATGTACCCAGGACCAAACTTTTTTTATACAGTTTAGAAATACATACAAACAACAGAAAACACGCATGCCCGAGACCTGACAAAATGGCACTACGCGAGAGTGATCTGGAATTGATGTTGAATGCTACTGTTTACAACTTTTTTTGTAACTGTAAAATCGCCTTTTTAAAATGGGCAATGACAACAATACTGCCACTCGGACAGATATTTTAGAGCATTCCTTCCATTTCCCCAATTGCTTTAAGTTAGCCTCAAGATAGCCCCAAATCTTTCTTCATTACCACAGAAGCTCTGAGGACTTGTTTGCAAAGGGACAAACAGGAAAGCTAAGGCAAATCACTAAGCATGTGATATCGATGTACAGGCTGCTCAGAGTAGAATTCTCTTCATACACAGCAACCCGTTACAGCTCAGTCATCTTGAAGATCTATCAGTTCTGAGCTCTTAACAGCTCATATTCCTTTGCAACACCTTGCTCTCACCTGTTGTCTGTTGCTTTGGCAGGCAGCACTCAGGTGTTTAAACCACAGCATTGCATTCATTCTGTTTCCAGCTTGAAATTTGTATGAATTTCCTAAGTGAGGAAGGGAGAGAAAAAACTGATAAAGAAACACAAACAGTACTATACACTTAAATCCTACCCATATTCAAGTAACTCTAAATTAAAACATTATGAAAAGATTTAATAGCAGAAGGTTCATATAACTTTACACTTTGTCTGGCATAGGTGCAACTTAATTGTTTGACCTAGTGTGAGAGAAGTTTCAGCTCGCCTGTTGTCTTTTCCAACATTCTAGATTTCAACTAACACCAGTGTCAACTTGGAAAGAACAAAACATTTCTCAGAACCATACAACAGAAATGTTTTTGTTCATTGCCATTATTGCAATTTGTTTATAATATAATTTCATAATTTTTTAAATGAAGTGCAAGAAAGCACTGAAATGCACTCTAGAAACTAGCTACATTTGAAAATATTTGAAAATTGTTCCTAAACATATTCATACATTTCAGACTAGTATTTTCAGTGTCTGGTGTTATACAGTGCTTGCTTGGGTTCAGAAAGGCCAAGTATTACAGAAACATTTCAGGTTGCTGCTGCTGAGCTTAAGTCGACAAGCATTCACAATTTACACCATGTATCAGTGGTGCTAGAATAGATGCTCAGAAATAAAATGTACTAAGACTTGAAATAGAGAAAGCAATAAATAATGTTAAGCTCCTTTATCAGAACTTCTAATGATGCTCTTTCTGCATAGTCTGAAGTGCTATGGAAAAGAAACAATTTCTTCACAGTTTAAACTGAAACCAAGGTGCTACGTTGGAGTAATGGAAATCAAGGCTTCTCTGCCAAACAGTCAAGATCTCTTAGGGGTTTTTTTTCCTGGTAATAGCACTATATTTGAACAGATGGTTTGGTGTGGGTTTTGTTTTTCATTTGGAGAGGAGAGGGGACTGGTCAAGCACCTACTGTTAGCTGAATATTGAACTTTTTTATTCTTACTTACATTTTCACATATGTGAAAATGCCTCTGAGTGATCTAAATATAGTTTAAAAGAATGCAGATGAATACTTCCAATAAAAATCACAACTGGAGTTGTTAGAGTTTGGAGAGTTCTTGGAACTTAATGAAGACTTTAAGGATTCTCCATGGACAACTGTTCCCAAGGCATTCTAAAGGCAAACGTGACATGTTGGAGAGCAGATGCATAAGTGAAAGGTAACATCCTTCCAATTTCATTTAGTTGCTTATGAATACCTCAGCAAAGCAAATGTTTATTCGGGGAATCACTGCACTCTTGGTCCTAGCATTGCTTACCCTTCTCAGAATCAGTCAATAAGAAGAGATCTGGATGCTCAGGGTCATCTGCCATCATCACCATCCAGCCCACCACTGACACATTCTTACTCGGTGTGGATTTGAACTGAAAATACAAGCAGAGATGCAAACTAAAGTAAAACAAGCAGCTTTAGCCAGACTGACTGCAAAGAACAAGTATTCAAAAGGGCAGTTCTTCTCAGTGACACTGTTAAAGACACAGAATAACTTCAAAGGAAGCGTAGCACTTCATAAAGTTAAGAAAGTTTATGAATTTTATATGGAATTAGTGAACAGAGCTTACCACAATGAATGATATTCAAAACAAATTAAAAGGAATATCACAATCCCCCCAAATGTGTCGACAGACATCTAAACTGCACTGTATGAATACAATAGCATTCCTCACCGCATTCTTGCACACATGTACATATACTATAGTTCAAAAAAGTGCATTAACACATGCAAAGCTAATCCTGCCACTGTTAACAAACAGAAGAATTAAACTTGTCTGTGCCATAATTATTCGAAGTTAACATGTATTAATTATTATAATAGTCTGTAATTACACATAACATGAGTCCTGTGGACAAGGCAACACAACTGTATAATTAAATATTATGACCTGATGAATGAAATGGATTAAACGAGGGTGTAGATTCAATAAACAAGTGCGCAGAACATAACGTGCTCGTTTATCGACAAGATGTTCAAACCGATGGGGTTTTCCTGTTCAAGGTGTTACTTACACACTAACATATAACTTAGGCCTCTTCTAAGCACAATACCTGTCTCTGCTACACTAGCCCCTCTCCTGACAGCTCCTTGGTCCCACTCTCTTTTTCATTCACCTGGTCAGTATTATTTTCTACTTCTCAGGCTGCTTCTCTCAGTTCCAGGCTACTCGCCCATTAAATCCAACTCATTTCCAAACCACAAGCTTCCTTCTCCCCAGTCTCCTTGCTTATATATTAGTAGACCCTCACAATTCACCTCTCCTTACTTGCTCAGGCAGTCCCATTTGCTCCCCGATACCTAATCCATTCCGTTTCTCTCAAGTCTTCAGTTGCCAGATCTCCTCTTCCCACATTCACGGGTCCGACACAGACTTTTTTCATCAATCCTAGCACTCTTATCCTCTGCAGTGCTTCATGTCACTTCTCTGCACAGAAGGTCCAACTCTGCTATGTGCTGGTCCCTGTCAGATGTGTCTTCCACCTGTCTTGTGAAATCCTTATTCTAACCTCTGCATTAGGACAGTAATTTTGACCTCTCTTTAATTACATTATTAGAAACAATAAAGATAAAACAATCTCGGGGACATTTTAAGACATTAAAATGAATTTATAGTTCTAGAATACTTTCATTCTTCATACTAATGCCACATAGCATATTTGCAACGTTAAGCATCAAATGTCTTCTGTTTCATTTCAGAAACACTGCTTTACCATTACAAATCTAGAACTCTGGTTCAGCAAAAGGAAGCACTCTTGCTAATAAGTTTGAGGGTATCGCAAGCAAAGTGAGAGTTTATAATAATATTCTCTATATGGTAATATAATTACTTTATAAATAAAATTCCAGTGCAAGTCTAATGTTAGTTATTCTACTCTATGCCACAGATTAACTGGAGACCTTGAACGTCCAGATAAGTTTATCTGTCTGGGACTTGCGCAACAGGCTACGTTTTAAACCTCAGTTTAAAATACGTTAGAACTTTAAATGAACAAGTGTTAGACCAATATTTGAAACAAAAAGTATTTGAACCAAGTTCAAAATAATTGAAGAGTCCAGCCTCTCTGTATCTTACAAACTTTTGAGTTCATCATCTGTGTACTGTCCTCTTTATGTCGCTATAGTTACACTTGCAGGAACCATTCCATCACAAGTTCCTACCAGTCATGTTCAGCTGACATCTGCGTAACATCAGTGGAAATATAAAAGTTTGGAAACCTTGAAGGGATGCTTGTACAGATAGCTTAAGCGTAAAAGTGATGATGACTGTTCTTAGGAAAGACTTGCCTGCCAAACTTCAAAATGGATGCCTTTTTTTTGATATTATTATGGGTAAAGACATGGGAAAAGGCTGTTCCTCATAAAACCTGTAGAAGCACATATACTAAAGTTAAGTAACTCTACCTGGAAGCATTCAAGGTCAGGCTGGATGGGGTGCTGAGCAACCTGACCCAGCTGAAGATATCCCTGCTCATTGCAGGGGTGGTTGGACTAGATGACCTTTAAAGGTGCCTTCCAACCCAAACTATTCTATGATTCTACTGCCTTTGGGAGGTGGACAGATTTGGTAACACCTCATAAGAAGAGGAAGTACATTATAAAGCTGTATCAGACAACATTTCATTACAGTGAGGGCTGGATAACATAACTTCTTTCCAAATAGAAACTATAATTTCTTTGAAGATTCCAGTCAGTAATGAAAAACACTAAGGAATTTTATCTGAAAGAAGGAGTAAAGAGAGGGAAAGGGAATAAAATAAGGATATAGCTCATGAGTTCTTAAAAAAAAGAAAGTATATATTCAGGACTTGCTATGGACAACTGAAGATACTGTCTCGAAAAATAACATGACACAACTTGCACTTACAAGGGATCTGCAAAATGCAAACTTCCAAGTAGTCCTACCAAGCATTAATAGGTCATTTTCACATAGGTGGAAATTTGAGTCACAAAGCAGTTTTAATAGGTTACAGATCAACAATGTACCTCGAACTGCACTCATTTCTAAACTTTCATGAAAATGGTACATTTGCACTTTCCTATCTTAGTTATATGTATTATAACAGTAGGTATACAATATGTGAAATTACCACGCAATCAAAACTGCCAGAGCTTGCTTGTCTTTTCATGTTATTCAAAACAATTACTTAATCATGGTACTTCTCCAAAAAGGTAAAAAGCTTCACACAAGGAAAGTGTTTCCTGCCAGCATCAATCCGTCATCACTTGAAACACATGTCAGTTTTCCATCCCTTTGCACAGCTGGATTTGTATTCCGTGTTTACATAGTCCCCCAGGGCAGTTCATTCTCCACTGATGCATAGAGCCTTGCTAACAGCAAGTCTGCTTTGTTAACATGAAGGGAATGAAAGCTTCATTGTAATTTAACGTTCCTCTTTGCTTTATTTATACAGGCCACTGGAATGACACTCTTATTGTACACACAGAAAAACCACACAGCTCTGGTGCTAGGCTTCACATAACTAAATTCTGTTGTTGTTCTGAGCTCAAAGGCATTTATACATAAATCTTTGATCACAAACTCTGAATTAATCTGCAAACAGACTTTTCACTCCAACCTTTTGGCACCTACAAATCCCCTCCTCCTCATCTCCTGTTGAGAATTTACAGCTTTCTAATATTCAAATCATTTTCTCGGTGGCTGAACATACTTCCTAGAATGACAGCATTCTTTATCAGGGTATTTCAGTGAAAGTGCCTGAGCAACAACTACCAAGTTTTCTGGAGTACCAATAAATGGGACTAATTCCGAATATAACATGCGATGGAAGGCTTGGAATGAACAAGGGTTCATGCTCGAACATGAAGGCTCAAAATGTCTCTGTTGCTTTTCCAAGTACCTACAAACATGGAAAAATCCCTCATGCATGCTATGTTGTCACAGAAATTGGCAAGATTTTTCCAGCCCAATCCCTATGAACAGGTTTTTTTATGGGTGTACGCACATTTTTCAGGGTGAATGTTTCCTTTTAGACTAATTTTAAGTTGGCTATTTTTACTATTGTCCTTTTCTAAAGGTGTGCAAGTGCTATAGTTTTATCACAGAAGCTTGTTTGTAGGTACCATTTCATTAAGCATTCTACGCACGTTCCTCTCAGATTCTCCTGTATCACATCTCTGGGTTCTGAAGTTCACATGCTCATTATAGCCAATTTTCCATTACTCTAGCAATAACTGAAACCTGTTCACTATTTAAAACACAAAGCTCATTATATTTAGTAGTCTTTCTTAGTATATACAGCACAAGAAAATTTGTCACCTCCAGGTGTCTACAGCATCCTCTTCTTTTGGACCAGATTCACATCTAGAATACACGCTACACTGGACGCACTCCTTGGTTTTTGACCATAGGCATGAGAAGAGCTGGCTTGCCCATGTCTAAAAGGGAGGGGATTTCTTGTCCTTTTTGCTGGATTACACTGGGATTTTTATGAGGTAATTTTCCAGAGAGGTTGGCTATTATAAGCCTGGAAGAGTGCTGAGTGTTGGTGCATTCCAAGGCCTCAGTCTCAGCTGCCTGAAGCAATAGCAGCAGCAGAATGGTCAAAAGCATGCCTGTAATCAAGACACATTTACCATGAGAGCTCTAGCCAGGAAACTTTATATAGCAGACTGACTTTTTCATTGCCAGCGTTCCTTTCCATGTCACAGAGGCCTTGAGAAAGGAAGCTGAAAAGACAGATGTTTACATGGCTCCAGAAGATGCTTGCAATATTTTACCTAGGTAAGTCTCAAATGTATCAATCTTTGAAAAAGAAACCTGCTTCAAAGTAGACAGCATCATCCTTTTTATCCATGTAATCTGGAGAGTAACAAAACCAAACCTAGATCTAGCATAAAATCTCTTTATTTTGCAGAATGGACCTCTTAGGAATATAACTGGACAGCGTTTGAACAGTGAACTTACACTCATGCACTAGCTATCTACAAATGGTTGACCATCTACAGTTTATTCTCTCTTGATTAACTTTCCTTCTGAAAATGCAACCATATGCAAACTGAAACATGATACTTGACAAGTCATCTTTACAGACTCCAGAACAAAAGCTGAGGCTTTGTACAATAACCCTGCAGTGAAATGGATGGAAATCTAAGCCACCAATGGCTAGGCTAAAAGTACACAGGTAGACTAGCTGGACAAAGTTACTGACCACCTATTATTAGGCTGTTTAATAAACTAGAGCCTCTCCCCCTAAGCTCCCAACCTCAGCCTCCCACAGCAATTACCAGATTATCTTCCACCTTAATTTCAGCGTAAAGATTATACTCTGTGTTATAATAACCTTTGGAGCAGAAGTACGTGTGCATTCACTGTGAACTATTTGTTTAAATAAAAAACAATCCAAACCATAGCTAATAGGTATTACATTATTTAAGCATGACTGCACCTGGGAAACCAAATCAGAGACCTGAGCTTCATAAACACACTTTGCATCCACAAACAGAACAAAATAAGTTCACTGCCCTAACAAGCTAAAAGCAAGACATCAGCTGCGTACAGACAAATCCAAGGTTGTGCTGGATAGTTCTGTCCAATTCCACAGAGCCAACTGTTAAAAAAATAAATTTGCTCTAGCAGTCACTGCTTTTTACTACTGCTCCTCTACCTCCCTTTCCTGGGAACTACATTGCTCAAACTCCACTCAGCATTCGCAAGCTATAATACTGGGAGGCTTCTGATGGATAACCCTGCCAGCATTATGGATTTGAATGTCTCCCAGCCTCTATCTGCAAACTTCGTTGTTGGTCTGCTGGCGCATCCTTGGACAAATAAACACGAGAACATAAGGATGCGAGACAGATTTTAGCTTCTTAGACACTAGTCTCTGTTCACTAGTAGTTTAGTTGTTGTAGGTAACACAAGACATCAGTGACTTGGGGAATATTAAAAGTCAATTCAGTAAGTTCAGAAAATAATTTTTGTGAGAGCATTCTAAATGGATATGACTGCATTTCAAGACAAAAGTAAAGGCTTTTGCAGTAACAGAGACTCAAGAGGATCAGATACCAGACTTGAATGTTTACATCTGCTGCCTTTTTACTTCATTTAGTTTTCCTAAAGGAAGGGCAAGACCATGTAAATGATTAAAATTGTAATTCTGAAGGAAACATATAAGCAAATGGACCACATAAAAATTCAATATACTTAATTTCCAAACAATAAAATTACCAGCTATGCAATTTTTCCAAGTTTTCTAAGCCCGTATGTTATTTAGATTGTTTTAAAATATTTATACACAATACTGAATAAGCTTTTGATTGAATAGGTACAAGTATGGTAAAGTCTTACATCATTCAGTACTTGGACAGACAGTGGACAAGAGAGACTTAATGCATATTCTATTCTTAATAGAAAACAAAATGCAATTTTGGCATAAAGCCTAAAGGCATCACATCAGTAACAGGAGCACAAAGTCTGACATTACAAAAAATTCTTTTCTATTTCTCAATGTTTCCAGAAAAAACACGCAAATGTTAGTGACATAATGCCAGCTCTCTTGGTTCTCTCTTTTCCTTTTGCTTTAATACTTTGCATTTCTGCTCACAGTAGTTTACAAGTCTGCTCTTTCTAACTAACTTTACTTTTAATGAGACAGACTCCTTCCGTAAGGTTTTCACCGATACCAGAGGCAAATGCGTCCAAACACATATGCTTCTCTAAAGACACCCCGGAGACAGGATGCTAGGCTAACAGGCCTTTGGTCTGGGCTAGTATTGTCTTAACTGGCAAGACAAATAAAGCAGGATCAGTTTCGATTTCACCTAAGCAATCAAAGCTAGTAGGGATGGGGCAGATGGATGATGGCAAAGAAACTATGCAAATATTTCTACAAGTAATTAGCTATTATTGAACTACTTTGAGTATTAGAATACTGTTTCCTAATGAACTACTTGCAATAAAAGTGGAAAATACTCCATATTTTTGTAGATTAAGACAACACTACACACAAACTTTCCACAGAGAAAATTCAAATATCTGGGAGTCTACTAATCAGAAATCTGAAGTTTCAAATCTCTACCCTCTAACCGTAAAAATTTTAGGATAAGAAAACAGTATTTTGCACGAAAGAGAAATAAGATAGTCCCCTTACAAGGATTCTAGAAGCACACCTCAGCTTGTAAATTACATAACTTTACGCAAAGCAAATGTTTTTCAGTGACAGTTGTCATAAATTAAACTGAAACACTGGCGAAGGCAACTGTAAGTAATGGTTCCGAGTAGTGAATGAACTCAGAAAAAGATCCAAGTATCTCAAATTTTACTCAGTTTCTTAAGAGAATCTCTGGCAGCATCCTCTTCCATTATAATTAACCAGTGAAAACAGGAACTACGCACATCTCAACAACCCTGGAACATCTATAGAAAAACCTTTTACTACTTCCCCACATAAGCAAAGTATTTTAGCTTCTTTCAAATAAAGTTGCAGCAAATAAAAGGAAAGCAAGCATCATATGATATGCTAGCTCTCTGCTTAACACATGAAGTGTTTTGTACTCCATTGTAGTTAACGGATTACAGGATTAAACAGAAAGAGAGAGTAAATCCGTACATGTTTAATGTCATATGTAGTGACTTCTCAGTCTTTCCACATCAATGCTCGTTTGGATTTCAAGTAGCAACAAACTGTTGCAAGACTCTGAGATCATCAAAAGATATTACTTCTACCTTAGAAAAGCAGACTCAATGACATAGTTCCCTTCCTTATAGACCAACAAATTCAAAGAGACCCATGGCATGTGCAAAGCAGATGTTCTTGATGTAGCGCATAAACATGCATGATATTTCCATTAGGGCTGTGCTGGTTTTGGCTGGGATAGAGTTAACTTTCTTCATAGCAGCTAGTATGGCGCTGTGTGTTGGATTTGCGCTGGAAACAACGTTGATAAAGCAGGGATGTTTTACTTACTGCTGAGCAGTGCTTACACAGAGTCGAAGCCTTTTCTGCTCCTCACCCCACCCCACCAGCGAGTAGGCTGGGGGTGCACAAGAAGTTGGGAGGCACACAACTGGGACAGCTGACCCCAACTGACCCAAGGGATATCCCATACCATATGACGTCATGCTCAGCATATAAAGCTGGGGGAAGAAGGAGGAAAGGGGGGACATTCGGAGTAATGGCGTTTGTCTTCCCAAGCAACTGTTACATGTGATGGAGCCCTGCTTTCCTGCAGATAGCTGAACACCTGCCTGCCGATGGGAAGTGGTTAATGAATTCCTTGTTTTGCTTTGCTTCCTTGCACGGCTTTTGCTTTACCTAATAAACTGTCTTTATCTCAACCCACGAGTTTTCTCACTTTTACTCTTCTGATTCTCTCCCCCATCCCACCTGGGGGGAGTGAGTGAGCGGCTGTGTGGTGCTTAGCTGCCGGCTGGGACTAAACCACGACAAGGGCATATTCATATGAGGTGACTGACTGAAAGACAGGACAGTGTTGACTAGAAATCATGCAAGTCCTAACTACTCTCAGTGTTTACATCAGGAAATCACATTTTAATTTTGGCAGATGATACTGGAATATGCGTGTTTTACATACATGTTTTCTCTCTGTAGCCTTCAGAGATTTTGCAGCGTAGTAAAACAGTTGGGTTCCACACAATGCTACCCAGTATTTTGTCCAAGATGCTACCTAGACAGAAAAGAGAAAAAAACAGAAGTGCAACAGATAAGCAAAATGTTTCGTACTATTGAGCTGTAAAATAGCAGGCATCATCCTGCAAGAACATGACAGCACTAACTGTCCAGCCAAACCATCAGCCATGTTTCTAAAGCTGCTGTTTCTGGTTATTTGTGTAGGCCTACGAACGCATTAAAAACCTAGGAAGCAGAAAGAACATGTGCCTTTCCTCACTAATCTGAGAAAAATTTTCTGCATCTTACTCCATGCTTTCAGCAACCCTTACTGAACACTTCATCGAGTTAGAGGACATTTGTCCCTTTTCCATTTTATGTACTGCCATAAGGTATGCCCTATTGGCATGAATATGTATTTTGATTTTTAATTCCTAATCATGCATTTGCAATGCAAATGCTAAGGGTTATTATCTATTGATAAATTATTAGTATCTACCTACTATTCAGGAAGACAAAACATGCTCCTGTCTTCTGAAGCCATCAGTAATTATAAGAAGTTTTATGTAGCGTTACACTTCTACTCCCTAGATTATGCATGTAGCTTTATAAACTGAATAAATCCACCAAACAGAAGAATGCAAACTCTAGCAGTGACCCTAATGGCAGAGGAGATTTCAGACACTTGAATTAGTTGCACAATGGCCATTTTGTTGTATTTATAACTGGGTAAAGGAGGATTATGAAAAAATGAATTAAAAATCTTACTGTAGGTTTTTTGCCTTCTTTCAGCAAAGTCTTCCTCCTGAGAACACCTTGAATAGTAACTGCTCCTGGATACAAATGAACAGCCAAATCTTCAGATTCTAGGGAGCTGAAAGGAGCATGTGAACATTTGTGTGAAAAAATATTTTTCCTAAAGTAGTTTTCCAATCATTACCACAAACTAATGCAGACATCTGTATTTTAATTTAGAAATGTCAACTTTTTATTTATTGGACTTCATTGTGGAAAAAGACTTTGGCTGTTACAAGGAATTGCTGTTGTGGAATTTATACTCACAAGCAAAAGTGATCAGAAAAATTAATTAGCCAAGCAGGTAATCCTTAATTAAAAAAATTAAAACTCAAGACACAACTGAAATACAAGAACAATTAATTTTAAAAAGCAAACGTTTGAAGTACATTCATACTGTTGCTGTTTGTGTTAAAACCTCTCCTTCAGCCCTTGCAAGAAAGACTGAGTATTTTTTTGTTAGAAACACCGGAATCATTAGCACATCAAAAACGAAGCACAGCTCAAACATGCACAACCTTTAAAATTTCTGAAAGCAAGAAGAGTGGGCAGGAGCAGTAATAAAGAGTAGAAACCCAAACCACAGCTTTAAGGTGTTTTAATGCATCTGGTACTCTGCTGATCATCTGCCCTATGTAGGATCTAAGAGCAATGGGACAAAACAAATGCCAGGTACAGCACTCTGAAAAGAAAACTTAGCTTTATAAAATTACAAAGCTGACAGGCTTACAAAACATTCTCAATCAAAAAAAGTTAGAACAGAAATGATTTCAGTAAATGTCAATCAGACCGTATAACTAAATTGCTGAACCCAGCAGCTTTTTAGAAAAGCCAAGAAATTGAACAGCACCTGAAACTCGTTTTGAAGTAAGCCAGGACTTGCTGTTTCATCCATCCTAACATTCATGAATGTTCAAAGTAAATTGGAAATCTAGCAAACATTTTCATTGCAGCACCTACTGAGGATGATGATATGGAGACAATTTTGGACACTGACAGATGTGAACATGAGTTTAATTCAGTGAGACAATGCTTGCTTCTTGACACAAAAAAGTTTCATTGTTAATGGCCATCTCTTTCCAACTACAGTGCCTCGCAGCTGGAGACAGAATTTGTACTTTAATTAATCAGAATAATCTGTTATATTACTATGTCAGCTTGCAAATAATACTATATATAATGAATTGGGGCTAATTTTAATGTGTTACTCATTTTAGCCATATTTCTTATTTCAGGGAAGAGGGGAAAAGAAATTTAATACAGAACTGCCAGCAAAGAAAACATCTTGAATGCCATCCATTAGCACAAGAAGCAGCTCTGTTGTCCACATGAGAACTACCAACACTGCTACGCAGTGGTGGGCAGTTAAAAAGCTACCTCTGGTCAAGCATCTTTAAGCCTTCATATAAAGATCTAGCGGTTCAGAATTTGGATTTGCAGACCAGAATGAACAAAAGCCCTTATGGTGATACAGATTAAGTCATAGATGAGGAAAGCTTTAAGTCTGAAGAAAAAGGTCTCTACCTTTATTTTGACACGTAAGTTAGAAAGATAACATCAGAACACACCCACTTAATTATTAAACCAAACCAAATCACCAACACCAGAGGGAAAGTTTGACACCTCTGTGTGCAGTGGGGATTGTACCTGCTGGCCTTCATGTGGCCTCGATAGCCATTTCGTGACACTCTTGTCCCCGGACCGAGAGAATGGTACAACCTGTTCCTGTTGGATTCCATTATAAATTGTACGTATTACATATACTTTTATTCACACAAACAGCATGACTGCTAAAACAGCATAGTATATTTTTTTTTGTGTGTGTATCACAAAGCCACTTCCTCCACATAAGAAACAGAGGATAATTTTATTTAGAAAAATGCATGCAGGAGTGGATACCACGTTTCTTGTTTCATCAGATGTTATCTTTGTCAGTAATCATAATACTGCAGTGTTTTACTGGCACTGAAGAATAATACATTTTGAGAGCAAAGTCTGCATTTAGTTCTTAGAGACTAAATCAATGTAAAGGAACCATACTAATAAAACTTGTATGTCTTTAAACTCTACAGATGTTACTACCAAAAAATTATTCAAATTTTATGAGTATGCACACATACAAACTGTTGGGCTGAAAGGAATCAAAAGCACTATCAAAATATGACTGACACTGCTTAAAATACTGTTCTATTAAAATAACAGTGAAGTAAGCTAGGCAACATTTCAATTCTCCAGTTCATACCAGTTTTAAACTTCACATACACACTTCACATTTTAGAGTCCTTACCCTGATCTATACTGTTATCCATAGCCAGGACTTGTGTTCTAGACCTGCCTTCTGAATAGTGCTTTGCTTCACTGAACCTTGTTTTTCTGGACCAGATCCCTCAGTTGCCTGAATTCCATTTCAGTCAATAGAAGCACTTTGTCCTCACCTCCTATTTTTTAATCCATTTTTCTAGTTGCTTGTATTACACTGAAAGACTGAAAATCAGCTCTAATTCTGCAGAAGCAGGCAGTTATGTACAAGATAATGAGAATTTTACAGGCAAAATCTCCTACACAGTATAAATCTAACAATCTGTCACCTGTGAGAAGGGCTTTGTATTAGCTGGACAGGGCTGTTATTTCTCAGAATGGGAAACCTAACCAAGTAGCAATGTCATGTTTCAATTTGAACTCAGAGTAGCATACAGCAGGCAAACAAAACAGTCTTAAAGAAGGGAGACAGTAAAGGTCAGCAGCATTAAACAAGAATGTTTGTTTGCTTTTGGTTTTTTGTTCGTTTTTAAACCGGCTCAAACTATTGACTTTGCTGCAGGAAAAATTATCAAAAAGATACTAATGAATTACTATCTACTTATCTATTTCAGAATATGCCATCATTTGATTTTTCAACATAACTGGTATCTTTGAATTTATTAAATATTTTTAAAATACATTCAAGATATAGACAAATAAAACAATAATTAAGATGAAAGAAAGGAAACCATAAGATAAGCTGTATATTTATGTGTATATATATTTTGCATGCAAATGAAATACTTTTTCTTTTTACCTTTAAACTTGGGTTTTTTTGCATAACAAGGAGGCTATCACTCTTGCATTCAAGCTATTTCAGGGATATCTGTTCAGAGACACTCAGGATGACAACCAATGACACTGAGTGTCACTTAGTATACGGCCCTTAACATGATGTAACTGTCAGGACATGGAATTGAAGTGCTTCAAGTAATTTTGATTAGCCTAAAGGGACACCCCAATGCTGAAAGCTCTTACTCAGTTTCAAACTAAGTTTCTGTTGCACTTAAAAACAATCGGTGACTCTAGTTATCATCCCTTCCACATTTCCCAGTTACGAACAACAGGAGGGCCAGGAAAAACAAGAATATTTGATACAATTCCTTCTGTTACCTGGGGCATCTGTGTGTGGAGTATCTAATTACTTCCTGTTAGGCATATTATGCAGATTTAACCCCTCCTACCCAAAGATCCTGTTCCTAAATCACTGGGGAATACCAAATTCCCACTCACACTGCATAGGAAGTAGTCATTAACAACAATGGAAGTATCCTAATTTTGCCAGTAGCTGTTAATTCCAGATAACTAATGCTTCTCCCTCACTTAAAAACTCCTTTGTAAGACTGGAAACCCACTGTACAGACCAAAACTAGAGAGACGCCCTCTCTAGTTATCTTAAATTTTAACATTTGCCTTTCAGTGTATTACCTATTAAATTCCAAAACATGCTTCGTCTTCGTATAAACCAAGGAACAGACACAAGGTTGCTGCGTATCTCTAGGAATTTCACACATGATGTTTTGAATGTCTCTAAGGAACCCAATCCCTCCCCCTGGAAGCAGGCAAGAGAACTCGCCCTCAAAAGCATGCAAGTTCAGAGGTCCCAAAGAGCGCTCTCAGGAGAGAGGAAAGTACTGAAGGCAACTGGAATTTGCAGGAGGAAGAGGAATCTTCTGACATAATTGTCTGACATGGAGCAAACCTTTTAACTGGGGGGAGTCTGTGCCAGCCAGTTCTCATTACGACAGGGATGAAAAACCTCTGCTTTCTCTCAGAAGTCCACACAATTCTGGAGAGTGTTACCATTCCCTAAAACCACGAGCTTAAGCCTGAACCTTACTAAAATTTTTAAGTTTCTTGTGCTATTTAAGGTAAAAGCACTCAGTTCACCACTTTGTCTAAGGCTTTCCCATGTAACTTTTTGGCTTTGAGAAATAACCTGAACTTGATTAACTCCGTAATGCAACAGGAAAGGAAAAGCAAGAAGAAAACCTTTTGAATGTTCAGGTTGCATCACAAAGCACATAGAAGTTACAGATTTTCTTTCTATGGTCATATGCAACGTTCTTATTTCTTACCTAATGGAATCATAAGGGCATTTCCTCATGTATGTAATCATATCTATAGCATGAGATATCAAAGAGTTCACCTTTGGCACTGAGATACTTTCAAAGATTTCTTCCAAAAGTAACGCAGAACTTCAACTGCTTCAATGAATTGAAGCAGAATATGAGGTTTGTGGTAACAGTTCCCAACTATAAAGTTCTTTGACAAAAATTTATACCAAACACGTTTTCATAGCATGGTAGAAAACGTCATCCATGGCAATTCTGAAGCTGAATTACCTGAAATTGAGTTATGGAAGCAAACTATGTGCTGTATGGCGCATCTTACTGAGCTGTGGAAACATGACATTTCCAACTTCTACTATATTAACTACAGCTGTTAGTCTTTTTCTGCATTCTTAAATACAATATGGGAAAGGATCGAAATGGTTAATGTCACCTGACCATTTTCAGGTGTTTTGCTAAAGAGCAAGATATTAATCCTGAACCACAAAATCAGACATTAGCAAGGGGTATTACTGTGCTTTCCCATGTAATGCGGGCAAGTAAGAACGAAGCAAGAGTAGATGGGAGAGACAAAATGGTAACTATGTCAATGACGAGAACAAAGCAGCCAAGAATGGATGAAATGTCTCGGGGAAAATGAAAATCCCATAGGTCACATGAGTAGCATACACAGGATATGCAAATATATAAAACCAAAGAGTCATTTGGGGTTTAATGGTACTCTGGTTGAGCTATTTAGAAGAATGTGTGCAATGATGGAGTGTCCAATTAGACCAAAGCCCTATTAACTACTAGTAAGCAGAAGCTACTTCTCTGCTGCTTTAGCAGATCCAGTAAACTTACTACAGTTTATTAATAGTCTCACATATAGATCACTAAAATAAAACATCATTTTCAAGACTAAGTGAGAGAGTGTAAGTAGCAACATCTGAATAGATAAATGCAGTTTTTGAGTGGCAGTTTTTCTTACCTTTCAAATGCTGGCCAGGAAGTCTCTTCACTGAGTTCAGAACCATCACTGCTACCTTGAAAAAGATAAGAATGAATGATAGTTTATTTCATCATCTACACCCCAACTGTTTCGTCTGTTTCTCCTCAGAATAGCTAAGATTAAACATGTAAAAAATACTCCCCTAAAATACTACAATAAAAATACTTTGTCATTTGCTTCAGGAATTTCACATAAACTGAGGTAGAGATTTGAAAGGACTGGAGGTAGAGGAGCACTAATAAATAGGAGAGGTATTTTCAAAATTTAAAGAACATCCTAAATGCGGATTTGTCTGATTAACACAACAAGTATTTAAAAAGAAAGGTCACTTATTTAAATAACTCCTTATGAAATCATATATGCTCTTGACACAGAGGCGCAACTTCACGATAGTACAAACTCATTGCTGGATCTCCACACATTAGAAGGCTTTGCTGATTTGAAAAGCCTTAAACAGCTTTTTAAAGCTATCTCACTATATGAGACCACAACAGACTTTCTCTCCTTCTGTGCTTCACAAAGTAACCCAATACTACTGCAAGTATTTCATTTTAAACACTTAAAGTAGAGGAAAAACACAAAATCCAAATATCTAATGCATTGACTTATGGCAGGACCACAAATAACATACTAACTTTACAATTATAGTAAATCCTATCAGCCTGAAAATTAGTATTTAGATACAGACACAAGGTAGTGTTACCTGTAACGTTCTTAAAAATCAGTAAATATACATCAGTATACAAATACTGTTAACAGCACTCAGTAACTTCAGTTACTAACTGTACTACAAACAATGTTCAACCTGTTGTCTTGCCAGCTCTTCACCTTTCAGACCAGACCAGCTTCCCATACCAGCTACCATCCTTGCCCTCCACTTCAAGCCAGCATGTGTTTTTGGCTCCAGACAATCCCAGCTCCTCAGTTTCAGCCTAATTCAATGTCAGTCACCGCTAAAAGCCCACCCTTTGGCACACCAACTTGACAGCTTGTTTGCTCTGCCTCCTGAATACCCACATATAAAAGGAAGAATTGATTTACAGTGATTTTCAGACAACCTGAAAAAAACAATCTGAATCAATGCACCTTACTTAAGGGTTCCCACAGAGAAACAAAGGCTGAAAATGGGAACAAGTTCCCTGTAATTTTACACAGAAAAGCAGCAGGGAACAGTGGTGCTCTGAAGAATAAAGATAATCTGTACAAAGGTAAGTCTGGCTATCCACTGAGTAAACACAGTAAAAAGACAGAGGCAATAAAAAGTCATACACAGCAGGGGTAATTCCAGCCAAGAGCCATGAAAATCCCAGCATGGACTGAAGTTCTCTCTGTGCAAAATCCAAGAGAAAAATGCATGTCTTTATCTGCCAGCCAATTCAACTTGGATGCCTCTTTTCCAAACATTAGCTCAACAGCCTCATATTAACATGATCTCTAAGGGATACTAGACAATTTGGTCTCAGCTTATCCTGAACTTTTCTTAAAGGAAGGTCTTAACCTGGTTCACACTAACATTATTGTAAAAGGGACTTGTATAGTGGAAGAAGCTAAGAGACATATAAAAGCAATGTTCCAGCGGAGCTACTACTGGCTCTTAAGCTAGGCATAAAGGTCTGCAAGAGTACAATACTCAACAGGTGACTAATTATTTTCTAGAAGTGTCTTTAAGATTTTAGTACTTACATTCTCAGATCATTCATCCTTAAGGGTTCAACTGCTTAAAAAGTTACAGCAGCAGGTAGCTTGCCCATAAAAGAAAAGTACAGTTACTTATACTTCTGTGACTTACACTTCCTCTGTAGCTGTGAGGACAACGTATTCAAGAGCCACAGTTACTACAGCTGAGTAAGTGTTCTTACTTCAAGTGACTGTCTGCACAAATTCTATCTATCAGCAAACAGTCATTCTGGTGCCACAATGCAGGTAAGCAAGAAGTGACTATAAAAATAATCAGAAGTTCTGTTCAGCACAGTTTACATCTGACCTGCACCATGGAAAGGTAAGAGAATATGTGGACCGAACATCCACCCAAGGGTGCTGAGGGAGCTGGCGGAGGAGCTTGCCAAGCCGCTCTCCATCATTTATCAGCAGTCCTGGTTAACAGGGAAGGTCCTGGACGACTGGAGGATTGCCAATGTGACACCCATCTACAAGAAGGGCCGGAAGGAGGATCCAGGGAACTACAGGCCTGTCAGCCTGACCTCGGTGCCGGGGAAGGTTATGGAGAGGCTCATCTTGAGGGCGCTCACGGGACACGTGCGGGATAACCAAGGGATCAGGCCCAGCCAGCACGGGTTCATGAAAGGCAGGTCCTGCTTGACCAACCTGATCTCCTTCTATGACCAGGTGACCTGCCTAGTGGATGAGGGAAAGGCTGTTGATGTTGTCTACCTGGACTTCAGCAAAGCCTTTGACACTGTTCCCCACAGTATTCTCCTGGAGAAGCTGGCGGCCCATGGTTTAGACAGGTACACTCTTCGCTGGGTAAAAAACTGGCTGGATGGCCGAGCCCAGAGAGTTGTGGTGAATGGGGTGAAATCCAGCTGGCGGCCGGTCACAAGCGGAGTCCCCCAGGGCTCAGTTTTGGGGCTGGTCTTGTTTAATATCTTTATCGATGATCTGGATGAGGGGATAGAGTGCTCCCTCAGCAAGTTTGCAGACGACACCAAGTTGGGCGGGAGTGTCGATCTGCTTGAGGGTAGGAAGGCTCTGCAGAGGGATCTGGACAGGCTGGATCGATGGGCCCAGACCAACTGGATGAGGTTCAATAAGGCCAAGTGCCAGGTTCTACACTTTGGGCACAACAACCCCAGACAACGCTACAGGCTTGGGGACGAGTGGCTGGAAAGCTGCCCTGCAGAAAAGGGCCTGGGGGTGTTGATTGACAGCCGGCTGAATATGAGCCAGCAGTGTGCCCAGGTGGCCAAGAAGGCCAACGGCATCCTGGCCTGTATCAGAAATAGTGTGGCCAGCAGCAGTAGGGAGGTGATCGTGCCCCTGTACTCGGCGCTGGTGAGGCCGCACCTCGAATCCTGTGTTCAGTTTTGGGCCCCTCACTACAAGAAGGACATTGAGGTGCTGGAGCGTGTCCAGAGAAGGGCGACGGAGCTGGTGAGGGGTCTGGAGCACAAGTCTGATGAGGAGCGGCTGAGGGAGCTGGGGTTGTTTAGCCTGGAGAAGAGGCGGCTGAGGGGAGACCTTATCGCTCTCTACAACTACCTGAAAGGAGGTTGCAGAGAGGTGGGTGTTGGCCTCTTCTCCCAAGTGACGAGTGACAGGACTAGAGGAAATGGCCTCAAGTTGCGCCAGGGGAGGTTCAGGCTGGATATTAGGAAAAAGTTCTTTACTGAGAGAGTAGTGAAACATTGGAACAGGCTGCCCAGGGAGGTGGTAGAGTCACCCTCTCTGGAGGTATTCAAGGAGCATGTGGATGTGGCATTGTGGGATGTGACTTGATGGGCATGGTGCTGTGTGGTGTGGGTGGGTTGTTTTGGTGTGGGTTGTGGTGTATTTTGTGGTTTGTGGGTGGTTTTGGTATTTTTTTGTGTGGTTTTTTTTTTATGGTTGGACTTGATGATCTTACAGGTCTTTTCCAACCTTAGTGATTCTGTGATTGTTCTATGCACTTTTATAGAGGAATACCACCAGACAGATCATGAAGTATCCCAGACAAAACTGGAGTAACCAGCTGGAGTAACCTATCCAGATGGAGCCTGCTGTTATGGTAGAAGTCTTTGCAAAATCCCAAAACAAAGTTTATAGTTTCCTGGTAGAAACAACTGTCACTTAATATTTTCAGCAAATTCTACATCCACATCACAGTGAAAAGCTCAATGTTTTATTTCATCCAAACAAAAACACAGCTGCATTCTCTGTAAGGCAATGTGCAAAGTGTCTTCAAACAAACAAGTAATGTGGTTTGGGGATGCAGAGACAGAATCAGATGTAATAGAATTCAGAGACAACTTTAAGCAGGTATTTTGGGTAAGACCTCCCAGCTGACTGTCTTTGAGGAAGACTGTTTATAGTGGAATATCTTATAGTAAGATCTTAAAGTTCTGTAATCCTTTTAGCAGATGGAATGACAATTAGGAAAGTAGGTTTCAAGTATGATTATTTCTCAGCATGATGATTTCTTAAGAAAGGGAATCCAGCATCCTGGACTGTTGCGAAGACAAGAGTGAATTTCTTGAGCCATTTAAACACCAAGGAGCACAAATGAGAGAATGGCATGAACAGGAAGTGAATAACTGATGCTACTATTAGGTGCACTCGCATCAAACTAAGGCGCAGACTGCATTATTCTAAGCAAATGTAGTAGTCCAGGACCTGCCATACTGGGTTGTTTCTAAGAAGGCCTGATCCAGACATGTCCAAAAAGAGAATGTCTCCTATTTGTTCAGTTAGCCTACTTAAGAATTTTGTAATAATTCTGCCTGGAAGGGACCTTGGAAGGTTATCTGGTCCAACATCCTACTCACACAGAATCACACACAGAATCATTAAGGTTGGAAAAGACCTATAAGATCATAAAGTCCAACCATTAACCCAGCACCACCATGGCCAATAAACCATGTCCCGAAGTTCCACGTCTACTCAAACCTAACTTGGCGATCAGATTGCTGACGGCCTCATCTAGTCACGTTCTTCAAGGATGCAGTGTCTACAATCTCTCCGAGCAATCTGTTACTGTGTTTCACAACCTGCATGTGAAAAAAATTTTCCTTGCACGTCATTGAAATTGTCCTTGTTGCTACTTGGAGCAGTACGTTCTGCAAAATGGTGCAGTAATTCCTGTTTGCCCTAGTCATCCAGCCAACACTGAAGTTATTAGGGACAATTAAAAGTCTTACTTATTTCCTTATTACTGCACGCATTTAGCTTTATATTAACAAGTGGTGCAACTTCAGTACGACTAGAGGTCTACTTGATTGAGGCCCACGTGATAGAAACCCACAAAATTAGAACTCACTAACAATACCATATTATGAAGTAATTTTTTATAGTTAAAATAGGTTGATACGTTAAAATTTTGCCTGAAATGACATTTTGATGGCAACTATATTTGATTTGCTAAGAAAGTTACATTTCAAACACTGTACTAAGTACTATACAGAAAGATCTAAAAGCTAGAGTTGTTTTTTAAAAATGCAAAGAGCAGAAGAGCTGAAATGTCATCCTTCAGAAAGCGATAATCCTTGTTACAGTATCAGTTCAGTTACAAGAGTTAAACGAATTTGGGGGATTCATAAACAAAAAGTTTCATTTAAAATTTTAATCTATACAGAAATTGCCAATTACACTTTTAAAAGCAATGTTAATTTAGAAAAAAGTGGGCCAAACGTCACAGCTGTTGATTTAAGATTTATACTGATGCTTATACAGATTTTAAAAAATTGTAACAAAAACCTGGAAAAGGTTGAATTTTAGCATTTGACTAGCCCTCTTTAACATCTATATAGAATACATCTAACAGGATTTTTTTAGATTCTAAAAAAACCTCTAGAAGATCTTTTGCACAACAAAAGTTCTGATACTAAAAAACCTCTTTCCTGAAAAGCAGAAGAATATACATTACATCCCCCCCCCCCCCCCCCAACAAAACAGAGGTGAAAGGAACTGTTTTTAACTTACTAAAAGTTAGATGCCTAGCCAAATTATTTTTAAACATTAAGTGCACTATTTAACTATCACCTCAACTGGAAATATTTCATTCATTCAGTACTTTAAAAATATATCACCTTCTTAAATTCTTCTCAAGTACGTACTCAATATTTGAGTTTTTCCAACAACCTCAAGCAGGTCTTCAGGTTAAACTTAATAACAAATCCTAGGTAGTATAAATCCTTTCTATTAAGTAATGCTCTACCAAGTTTTGGGTTTAGGTAAGAAGCCACTTGACACAAACCAGTATCTTCCTAGTTTTCTTCATTGCTAATAAAATTAAAAATCTCTTGTACAGGAATAAAAAAAAAAAAACCAGAGTTGTGTTGATCTTTACTACATAACAGGAAGGCTTTTTCCTATCTTAGGTGTAAGAGCAATTGCAAAATGGTTTTTTCACTAACCGTGCTGATGATTACCTGACAAGTTTCAGGATTGTTTACACAGAGCTCTAGTAGTGCAGCTGAATTCAGACATGAATTTTCTGTTTACGTTTGTAGATGCACATATACATACGTCTGTGCTACAGCCGCACAAACAGCGCGAGGCTAGGTTCTTACTTATGTGATAGGGAATGCCTATACCATTGCAGACCCGTTCCCCCCTAGTCACGGCATCCACTCATTGCTAGAAGTCTGAGGATGCTGAACATTTAACACAGGCTTCCTTTATCCAGAAGTTAGTCCCCAAAGTTAAACAGGTGTTAATATAAACAAACCAACCCCAAAGAGTTTAAAAAGTATTCAGACTAAAAATTCTTTCCCCTTCTCAAATCTGCCACTGACACTCTCTTGGCACCAGTTACACAGTCCTTCCAGAGCTTGAGTCACTATAGCTGGTGACTGACCTGACAGAGCTTGAAATTCTCATGCGAAAACAGAAGAAAAAAAATGGTCCGGAGACCTGAACATCAGTTGCTGTAGCACAGTACAGCCCTGCTAACATCATGGAGGTGGACTCCATGCCCTAAAAGTTATGTTCTGCCTTCTTGAGTCTATGACCATACTGAAAAACCTCATGTGTATTTGAACTAGTTCATTACCATTTAACTATTGTACAATAAAGTTTAAATAGCTCAACTTTGGCTTGCTAGTTAACCAAGTAAGAATGGTGTAAAGACTGACAAACAACTCAAGCAATATGCTGCCAGAGAATCAACACAAACATTTAATATCATCACTGATAATGAGTTTCATCATAAAAAACTGAGAAAAGCAAATAAACAAATGGATAAAGAAGGGGCAGAAACGGGGGGTTTGTACAGCTGCATTAATCACAAAACACCCAGAGCACATGCCTTGGACCAAACAATACTAATAAGGATTGGGGAAGAAATGGGGTGCTGGAACTCCTGTATATCCCTCTCCTCTCAAATCCCATGTGCACTTTTAACTTAAAGTATTATACAGCTCTTATATTTACCCTATCACTAATAAAGTAGTAGTTCACAATAGCAAATCAGGGTATCCACATTTATGACAAGAGACAGGCATCCATACACTCATTTAAATGGAATATTAAAAAACCCCACATCTTCCTTTTGCCTGAAACTCTACCCAAACTTTGATCTTCTGACGCAGACTGCTGATGACTCAGAGTCCTAAACACCTGAACAGTATACTACAGGGTAAGGAATCAAACAAACATTGGCTGTGTAGAGCTCTTCCCTACTGTATAGGCTGCCAAAAACCTGAAAGTAAATGCATACACTGTATACCTACACCTATACTTCATTTATTTAACGAGAAATATAATCCCTTGTAGAATTCAAGTACTTCAAGATGGTGACTTAATAGAGGAATTCATTAAAATGCTGATATTCTTGTATGCATTTCATGCCAGTTTAGGTTTGAAAACGTACTGTTCTTACAAAGGTACTTTCTTACATTAATTCACACTGATTTAAAACACCTTTCTTTGACTCTGCAGCATTAATTTCTCCGACTGCATTAGAATAAAGGCTCAAGCTAGTCTCAAGTGATTGGAACACACAACTGAAGGCAAATGTTCAAGAGCCTTAGTTTTTCCAGAGCTTTCATCCATATCATTGTAGATTAGAAAAAATAAGTAGGAAAAAAAGAAATAGTTTGAGAAAGAAAACACTCCAAAGTTAGAACAGAATTTGCAATCAACACTGCTACAAACACAATCCATAAATGTGTTTTCTTTGAATTTTTAAACACCTAAAATTACATTCTCAATTTCAGCCAAGTGTTTCTGCGTTCATACCTCGACATCTATTCTTAAGTGGTATATATGTGAGACTGTACCATTAAAAAAAATCTCCTAAGCAAAATTACTTTGCATCCTGTATGTTAGGTGCTGTAAGAGGGGAAAAGTAACACAGAAGCAATATATGAAAAGAGGGGTCTATTTTACACTGTCCCTTTTCCTCTACAGAATTATTTGGACAGTTAGCCATTGTAAACAAATTCAGCTTCAGAAAAGAAATTCCGTAATGCAGCTGAGCCAAATTGTAAGTAGTGGTGGAAATCCAAAACTTTGAGAACATTAATGAAGCAAGCTGCGCATTGCTGCAAAGATACTTAAGAGTACACTTAAGCAAGAACAGAATACTTAAAAGGTGTAAGAAAATCAGGGAGTATAGAAAACCATGTATTCTTAAAAAAAATAATTTTGTGAATAAAAGGAAGTTTCATGCTATTTCTGAGTGGAACCACGATCTAGTAAAAGCATCGTAATTTATCCTACTTTTAGGTGAGGAGGTGACAGCAGGCAAATATATGCAGGAGAACAGCTGGTACGAGTGTGCAGGTGGTTCCTTCAACCCAGCCAAGAGCAATGCTTAGACCTCAGAAGGGCAAGCTCACTCTTTTGAAAGAGTGTATACAGCGACCTCATCAAAACAGAGGGATCGCAGAACAAAACTATCTTGTAGCTTTAAGACTTCCTGATAGCAAGTAGTGGGGGTTGTCAATGAACTTTCACTGCAAAGTAAAAGCATCTTTCCTAATTCACTAAAAGCAGATATTCTGGATTGTCTGCACAAAACAGATGTATTTTCAGCGGTATTCATCTGTCCATATTTTCATGTGTTATCTGTCAAAACTCTCTTTGCAGTGAACAGAAGTAAAGTGGGGTTTTAGGGACACAAGTCATATAACCTCTTTCTAGTCACCCACCTAAGAATGAGATGAATCATATCCCTGAAGATCTTAATTCTCTATGTGATTATAAAGAGCTCCAAATGACTAGCTCAAATGCGGCTGTCTAAATTACGAACATCTAAAACTTAGAAGGGACAATTTCCTTTTTGTTACATTCCTGAATTCAAGAGAACATTTCCCATCTGATACTGTATATACGGCTGGTCAAGTGTTTCTTCCTTCTAATTAGGACAGTCTTGGCACTGTTGGAAAATGATTTCTCACTTTTGTTCAGATAACAACCACCTATGTTAGAAAGTAAAACGGCAACAGAACCAGATGTACATCTCCCTTACCCTAGCATAATATATGACCATCTGCTGAACGCAGCCTCACAGTTCTAGTAACAAGAACTGTTTTGAACCAAGCACAAGAAATTAACATAATGGGGGCTGTATCTTTAATTTTTTTTTTTTTTTTTGAGTTGTAGGTTTTTGCAGAATGACTAGAATGTACACAATCAGCCTCCAGACCCTGAAATTAAGAAAAGAATCTGATAAGTATCTCTGACCATGGCTGTCACTTTACAGACTGGCCTATTTTTTAGGTAATCCCATACTTGGGTCACTTTCTGCATTGCTGCTGCTTTAGGAATCATTCATTGCAAATAAAGATACCCACTTAGTATGTCCTTCATATCGGAAAGATCAATTACATCGATACAAAAATTTTGGAATGCTATGTACCATTCCCAAAATGGATCATCAGTCTTCCCCAGCACAACACAATCAAATTGTTCATCAACACTTGAATGTGTGTTCTTAGTTTAGAGACACACACACTACTTGATTAACTGCTCAGTTTTAGTATGCTTATATGCAGAACAGAATTTCATCCAGCCATGAATCTCAAGCCTAGTGATGCTCTAACTGATCTCTGTCACAGACTGAAAGCTTCTATCACAGGGATAACTGAAGAAATCCAAGTGAAAGAGTCCTTATGTATCTGAAGAAGTTGGTGTGTTCACCAGTGGAAAAAGAAACAGTGCTCTGATGAATCTTCATAACATGCCTATAAATTGCTTTACTGAATTGTAAATGAACTACAGTAATCTGCTAACAGCAAAGGCAACTCAAGACACAAGGCCTGATAAAAAACGCACAAGCTCGCATGCTCTAACGATTTAGATAAAGCATCGTAACAGTACAGTGCTGCACACAAACATCCTACAGACGCTGTTGTTACATTGCCGCTTTTTTGATATTTAATGCAGAGGCAGATTATATCAGATCCTCCAATATGAAATATCTGAACGCCTCTGAGCCCTCAAAACACAAGACTGATTTAAAGTAGTATTACAGTCATCTTTAAGGTCACATTCAAGATGTTGGCATATCAGAAACACTGTCCATGTTTTGAAAAGGGATCACGTATCCAAAAGTTAAGTCCTATACAGGCTTATATCTAAGAAAAGGTAGTCCTGTTTCTAGAGCAACAGGTTTAAATCCACATTTATGGGCAAGGTGAGAAATAACACTCTTTTCAGTACACACGTTCAGAAGAAGTTTTCTTGACTGTCTTTTGAAGTTGTGTTGTAGAATACTGTAAACCTCCTCTCTGCTGCAGTGACTGTACTATTTCCAAGTACTAAGTAAATAGACTACTTCAAACATGATGGAGGAACTTAGCAGCTTCAATCAACTTCCTTAAATCCTGCTGAAGCAGCAGTGCAGAATGCCAGACAACTTACATTTCCAAGAATTCTTCAGTAATAGATATTGCAAGCCTCCAGAACTTACTTTCTTCCTCCATACGTATTTCTAGTACCTCTATTAATCTTCTGCGTCATTGAAATTTTCATAATCAAGAAGCAGCAAAAATAACAATGACGCTAGACTGTCAAAAAAGTAATAAAACTGAAGCATCTGAGTACGGGGAGGCTCAAGGTGGAAGAAAATGGGAGAAGGGAAGTTCTAACCACAAATGCTGATCTTGCACAAAATGCGTAAGGTTGCTGTTTTACAAGTGATTTATAAAAGTCTTCTAAAGTGGCAATTTTGTTCCCACTTGTAAGGGTGACTACATCAAGTCGATAAGGTCATGCCTGAGCTAAGCAAGAGAACAGAGTTGAAAAATTCACAGAATCACTAAGGAGATGAGACAAAGTAGGAACCCCCTGTATTCTTCAAAGTATCTAGATGGTGACTGGTTCTTAACTGTACCTTATGAAAAACTGCTTGTCAGCTCTGGCAAACCTTCCCTGCTAGGCTCTAATGGAGGTAAATAAATAATATACCCTGGAAAAAAGGATCAACTGCAGAGAAGTTTCTTAGATATTTAGATAGAAAACATCAATAAAAAGCTGCACTGAGAAAAGGGCAATGCTACATCTCAAAGGCGACAAAAGTTTAGTTCTCCTGTACTGTGCAATCCCTGAGAATGCAAGCTGTCTCTGTGCTGGTAAGTACCATTCCTGCTGGATGATTTTGAAATGGCAAACTGTGCCACAGCAGAGAACCCGTAGAAAACAGAGACAGGCGATGCACATTTAATAGCGGGAGCTGCCTGATGTGAACAGGTTCAAACTACCTTGGTCTAAGCCAGTTCCACAGATTTACTTATTAACATGATTTTTAAAAATTACTGTCTCTAGATATTTGAATTTTTCCACATGAAAAATATATTTGATGTTTGCTCAGAATATGGCCTGCTCCTCAAGAAAATACATGAAAAGCTCCTGAAAACAGCATAATTTGAAACTGTGTGACCTTGCTTCTCTCCATGAAGACTGAAAAGCAAAACTATTTTTTAAAATTAAGTTACCCAAAGAAAAGCGTAACACTACAAAAATTTTGTATTACCATAAACGCATAAAAACTGAACACCGTTGAATGCTATCAAGCTCATAATTTTGAGAAAAAGGACTGTGATAGAGGTTTCATTTCTCAACCCTGGCTGCAGTTAGGTGGATCTGAACAGCACTTGCCTTGCCCTGCCCTCCCTCCGCTTTAAGGATCTGTGCGTTACAGGAAGAGACCAACTGCCATCACACAAGAAACTCGGGAAGCAGAAGTCCTCAAAAGAAGAATACCCTAAACACTTGAAGATAAATAACTTACCAAAATGAAATAGATTCTGACATTTTGAAGTATCTGAAAGTTAAATTGCCATCTACTCCTGACAAAAGCCCGGAGTATTTAGAAATTATGCTCTTAAAGACTGTCAGCAATTTACAGTTCTCACTGTCAATTTGATATGGCATTTTAAATAGAAATCCTACCACAAGGCATTTTTAATTTGGATTGATTGGGGGGGGGGGTGGGGGGGTGGTGGAGAACAGAAAATGGTGCCCTGACCTTCCCTCCACCCCCATCAAGGAAGAGGAGGAGTATCAGAGGTTGTATTGTTAAAGGGGATACCAAAAAAGTAATCTGCTTTTTTATAATTTGTCAGTACATGCTGTATAAATTATACTGCCTTTCTCCACCTACATTTCTCAATTTTGTTCTAAAATAGAACTGGTATTTTAGAATAGTACTGCTGCTTGTACAATCACAATTGTGCTAAATTCTTTATTAAAAGACCATGTACTGCATGAGTATGTTTACAGTTCCTACCTATTGAAATTCCACTAGAAAGGGTGGAGCTTTCTGCCTGCCCTCGGGATGGAACATGAGGCTCCATGACGCTGTCATCCAGTAGGTGCCTTGGTCCTGCGTTGGGGAATGTTGCGCTTTTAAATTCAGCCGTATTCATTTTGTGTATGAAACTGGAAATGAACAAGGACAAAATTGTTACAATATTATTTTTGCTACGACTTGACAGTGTTAGGTTTGCGGTTGGACTTGATGATCTCAAAGGTCTCGTCCAACCTAAACGGTTCTATGATTCTATGACTTCAAAAGCTGTTGCTTTAACATCCTGAAGGACTGCATGCAGTGTGTTCTGAATACCAAACTAAATCATGGCTCAAGACATAAGCAATTGTGCACAAACTATATTATCTATAGGAATTGCTAGTCTTAAAACTGAACAGCACTCTTGGAGAAAAGAAAAAGTCAGGAGTACTTTAAAACTTACTTCTGATATCCTAAGGTATTTTTGTCTTACTATAACATGTACCTAATTGAACTTTAGAATTGCATTCTAGCTCATTAAATGTAAATTTACAAAATACAAGTTAAGAGATGAATTACTGAATAGCTACAATCTTGCATTTTGAAAAGATGACAAGGGAATTAATGATATAATGATCAAGATATTAATTAAAAATACACCTATATAGAAAAAAAACGAAGCCATTACTATACAAGGTTACATGAAAGTCTACAAAGGAGGTCTCACTATAAATATACCAATAAAACAATTATTTCAGTTTGAATTTGAAAGAATTACACTGGCACTGAGTTTCTGTAAGTGATAGTTTTGTCATTCAGGAAGAGCCTATTTTTGCTAACTCATTGGCTATTCTTGTCCATCGTAACAGCCACACAGTCTTCCTATTTTGACTAATTCTCTTTGGTCAGGATACTACCATTATAGTTCTAAGCTTGCTCTCTTGCCACAAATTGGTCTCCAAGCGAAGTACTGTGTACAAATCATGATACTTTTTAAAAGCAATGTTTTTGTATTGGAAGATGATACATCACAAAGCTTAGGATTTTCAGGTTAAATAAAATGCTGACTTGTATCCCAGACTGTGACATTTCCTATGTCCATGCGGTATAAGGTTCCTAGGCGAAGGGGGTGTTGGTGGTAGCAAGGCTCCTTCAGCTGCAACATTTTTCCGTCCACTTTGTGGAGACGCTCCAACTTCAGAGCCTGGGAACAAAAAAGACATTACTCCCGAGTAACTTTAGAATTACTGTCAGGGTTACTTCTCAGAAAATTGTGGAAGAGTTGCACAAAACTTCCTAAACTCAATTTGTAAGAGGTAGGCTGTAATAAAACTCATTGACGTACTCATATTGATAATTAAAACCCCTGCACTTTATTTTTAATCCTATGCAAAAAACCTTAACACACTTATTTCAAATAGACCATCTAGTTAGAAGTTATTTTATAAGTCCTAACAGCTGCTGTATTAGCTACCTCAGCATTAAACAGGTCCCACTGATTCTATGCTTTGAAACTCCTGCCTTCAACCACTTTTGGCATTGATCAAAAATAATGTACATTTTTGGAAGCATATCATACCATGAAAAGTTTAGATGAAGGCCCTTCTTTCTAGACACAACAAAGAATCAATTTTTAATAGCTCTTCACCCCAAATGACACTAACAAGTTAGTGCCACAATACATACAAGAACACAAAAAACTGACTCAATTCCTTGAAAGAATTTCTTTACAGGTCACCTTTAGACTTTTTATTACAAATATACAGTGTTTATACTCCACACTTCTTTATTAGTCTCAGGCAAATATTTTCCACATTCACAACTCAAAAATAATGCATTTGACAACCTCAAGTCTTTCCACATTTATTAAGCATTTACCTACTAAATCTTCTCTGGAAGCAGCAGAGTGAGGGGTGCTGGTCCCTGGTTCTATCTTTAATGAAAGTCTGCATTAAAGAAGCATTAAAAATTACTTTATCAGGAAATAGAAGCATATAAAAGTAAATTTTTGAAAAAATGTTTTTTGAAATTTACAATTGAAAGCTGCCTGTTTCTGGAATTGCAAGAAACACTATGAAGTTAATGCAAACCATGCACAGTTATCTTTCACACACACTATTTCCAAACTTTTTTTTTTTTTTGGGTGGAAAAACCCTCTACTATTGCAACAGGGCCCAGGATTCAAGAAATGACATGCTAGGGCATAATGTAGTAAATGAGTCTATTGCTTTGGTTCCTATAGACCAGGCCAGGTTTGCAATACCATGCTGAAGGATCACGAGACGCCACAGCAAAACCTTGGCTACAGCACAGCCCTGCAACCTCTTCTGCGTCAGGGAGCCCGGCGCAGCTGGCACAGCCAGCCACAAGCAGCCAAACAGCCGCCCGTTGCCATCTTCACCCTCTGTGAGCAAAAGCTCAACCTGGTGTGTTGGCACCACTCTCCAGGGAAAACATAGCCATGCATAAGCCAGGTCCCACACAGCCCTGGGACTGCTAGTAGATACGTGAAACTCGGTGACGATACACTACTCTAGCATAAAAACTGGGAAGAATAAAAAGTATACAACTGCTCCCCCCACCTTGGCTAAGCTATTTATACTTACTACACTTCATATTTTAAATTTTTCTATAAAGTGCACTAGTATGCTGGGCCAAGCCTTTTGTCTTTTCTGGTCTAAAAGCCAAAATCCTTCTTCTGCGTTTTGGAAAATACATTATCAACTTGACTGCATCCATAATTCAAGCTTTTTCTACAATAGGCACTTTTTACAACAGTACCACAAAGAGGGCAGACTCCACACAGTTTGCAGAACTAGAATCTTTGAAATTAGCAGGATTGGAAAAGCATCTACTTAATTTTGGGGAGAAAAAGTTTGACAGCTCCTCTCCCTCCCAGCCTCAGACAGTTTAGCAACGATTCATTACAATTTTAAACTTAATTTTTTAAACTAAAATAAAATCCTTTAGGAAGAAAAAACATGCATTCAATTCACAATGGCTGTTCTCTAATTTCAGCTTTTTTGCAGACTCCTTAGGCGATAAAAAGTAAATTAGTCACTGATTGTAAGAATAGTTCTTCAAAATACCCTCCTCCCCCATAAAAAATTGGCTTTGGAGACATAAAAAACCCGTAGGTGTAAAAACAGACTTTCCGAATAGCAGCCATGTTTCTGCATTACATGTAATTGTCTCCATTCACTTCCCTGCTATCAAAACGTGGGTTGTACAGGATGAAAAGACTGTAGCTCCTTCAGCAATAAAATTCCCCACTAGTAGTGAGTCCTACCTAGTGAAAGCGGAGGAAGGTGGAGTGTGGAATTCATGAAAACAATATGCCACTAAGAAGCAGACGTTGCAGTTAAGAAACTTAGGTTTGGTTTGTTGGGGTTTTTTTTGTTTGGGTTTTTTTTTCCTTCAAATGTTTAACCACAGAGCTTTACTCTCAGTGATAAGCAAGCAATACTTTCAAAATCAGGCTATAGAAAATTTCAGCAAAAAGGTAAAGCCGGATGCTTGCATACGGACATGCAGAGAACAATTTACAAATCTTAAAGATTGTTAACACGTGAAGGGAAGCCAAGTGTCTGAGCTCTATTCAACTGCTGTTCTTTGACATAAACCGAAGGGTCCCCATTTGCTGCCTTTTAGTAAATCCAAGTTAGTGCTACTAAATGGTAAACCGTATTTGTTCCTCTAGTGTGCATACCATGCCCCCCCATTCGAATGCAGCTACACAAGCAACCAATTCAACACAACTGAGGTGACAAACTTCCAGGGCGGGCAGGGTGGGGAACCTCCTCAAGCAGATCAGCCAGTGAACAAAAACTTTCTTCATATGCAACAGATTTGCTTTAGTTTTTTTCCTAGCCTCAGGGCTTGTTCCTGTCTCTTGCCAGAGATTTCCATCCCCCAGTTTTGCTGGATGCCAAATCACTTAATACAGTAATAATCATTTAATTAAGGAAGCAGAAACCTCTGTCTGTGGCAGTATACTTGGAAGAGGAATGGGTGGGGACACAGATGGACAGTATCTCGCCACTCAAAAATCAAGTGTTTACAGTTCACTCACACTGCATAACCTAATCAAAGAGAAAAATATAACATGAAAGTGAAATATATATGAAAGTGAAAGCCTTAAGTCACCCTTGGTAAGAACTTGGGACTGGATGCACAGATGACTTTGTTCGGATGAAAAATGACACAAACTATCTCCAATCATAGGATGCATCTTGTTGACTGAACGGTGTTACACACGAGCCAGAAGTACAGAGTCTTCATTAGTGGACACTCGAAGAGGTCTGCAGATCAAATCAACAGACCAAAGAGACCCGAAAGCTAGGGCTTGATGCAGTCAGGCATAGAAAAGGGAGGAGATACGCCATCCAGCATGCCAAAAATTGTCTTGAGCACAGGACACTGCTGTAACCTCACCACTTGCAACTGGTGCATCCGAGACACATAATCCCCCGATACAAGTGCAATCTTAAAAGTGACAGGCTCTGTGTTATAAAAGTTATTTTGTAATGAGTTACAGTTAGTTATAGCATTTCATACTTACTTATAATTGTCATCTTCTACAAACTTTTGTAGTTCTTCTATGTACTGAACTGAGTTTAGATATTTTTGGACATGAGGCAACAGAGGAATATCTGGAGAACAGATGACATTCATTATCATCATACCATTCATTGGTAAGCAAAGTTATTTTCGAGAAAATATTTAAACAGAATCAGATCTCTTGCATTTTTTATGTGAGATGGAGGTACAAACTACAGTCCCTACTGATGTTGAAATTTCTGTCCTTCATAGCAATTCTCATGTGTTGAGCTGGCATTGCCCACATACATAAAGCCAGGTACGTATGCCCCTAAAGCCACTCTGCTTATCAGAGCATGTATCAGGGAAAAGTGAGAGACCACCCCTGGTCAAACTGACGTCCCAAACCTGGAACCTGGAGGGTTGTATCTGAGACTCCTACACAGCCTACACTCTTATTATATTGAGCTTTCAGCGAAGCCACAATCCTGTGCTAATTCGCATTCCACCACCACAAACGCAGCCTTACAACTCTACTAGAACTTGAAGAGGACTGCGAGGGAGACCACCTTTGAAGAAAAAATACATTATCTGATCTATGAACAGAACTATAAACGTCCAAACGACAAGCTGAACGTATTTTATTAGCTCCAGTAAAATTACTACTCCAAAAGCAATCCTACTATTTTTAGAATTCATAGTCATAAAATTATGAAACACAGGGATATAAGTTTATAACGCGCTAGTAAAACTACTGTTACGTACAATGTATTCCACATTTTTTTTTCCGGAAAATACGTACTGCAAAAATGTGTGTGATGTAAGAAAAGGGCAATTTTATTCTGTCTCCTCACACTGACACTCTGTCATAACCAACACCACCAGAATAAACTTAGACTTTTGGGCTGAGAGGGTGAGAGTGTTAATGGCATTCAAATGGGTTGGGCCTTACTTACATTGCATTACAGAGGACAAATATTAAAGCTTTTGAAGTTGTTCTCTTTAATACTGCAGTATTTGCACACTAGCTTACCATATTCACACGACTGCTGTAAATCTGAGATAATTCGAAGAATGTTGTTCATTAAATTTGTTCTTTGCTCACTTTCCAGAATGCTCCCTGTTGATGGGTAGGCAGAGTCAATATACGTCAAGTCTGACAGATAAATACCTGAGTAAGATTAGAATGAAAAGTTTCATTATTTAGTGCCTCCCGTTTAGCAGAAAACACTCACAAACAGCATTTTGAAGAATTTTTGCTTTCATTGACTAACATGCATGCAGGTTGACAACAGCATTGCCTCAGAATATTATTTTGGATTTACCTGAGAAATCATTTTGACAAGATCTCCAAGAGCCTTCACACCTCAGAGTAAAACAATGATAATGCCTGGACTTACAGGAAAGTACATCACCATGCCAACCTTGTCTGCGATTGAATCTGCATTCTCCTCAATCACTTAAATCCTTAGTTTTGTCAACCTTATCTCAGCTGTATTCACAGATGCTGAGGGTACGAGTACAGCAAGGTTTCTGTGTGCAAGCTTTCATTCTCTGCACAACGAATCGCAGTGGGAGGCAGAGAGGATCATTTCCCCCTGCATCACACTAGGCATGTACCAGCTGACTTTACAGTGTCATTCTTTCTAGATCTAAAAGTACAAGGACAGGCACAACTACTCATGAACCTAATCTTCTGCCGAATCACCAATTAATTTTTCCCTTGACAAATACGAAGCATACTAAACACAATGCTAAAATACATGATCAAAATTACTAATGATTTTAGGAAGTCTACTACTTCATTCCTCCAATTTAGCAATCAAAAAAATAACAGAAGGAAAAAATCATATTATCTATAACTCTTCAAGCTGAATAGAAACTCAAACTCAGCTTTCACCAACACGGGAGAAGTTAACTAGGCAAAAAGCGCACGCAAATTGAAGCGCGGTATGAATCCTGCAGTTCCTATTAATCGCAAATCCAAAGATACAACAGTCTTACAGATAAGACTCTTCAAGTCTTCTAACCGCTTTCTTCCCTACCACCACTGGACCCTTACTAGTCTTTCAATCCCTTGATCATGCAGAGAAGAAAATCCTCCTCCTTACATGCTAATGCTGTAGGTAAACCACTTATTTTAATTCTAAATTCAACTCTATTTCTTGAGCTTCACCCATAGACTGATCACTTTTGTCTCAACTAAGTGAAACATATCCTTACCAATTCGGCCATTAAAAGGAATTGCTCTTCCTCCCCTGCATCTTCCACAAGATATCCAAATAAACAAAATATACAAACTTTAAAAATGTTTTTAAGAAACTTATTTCAATAACAAGGAATTTCTAAAATTATATTTTGCTTCACACTCAGCCTTGTATAACTAGAATCATAACAAGAAGTTTGGCTTTACAGGTGGAAGACTATTAACACAACCTCACAAGAACGGCAGTTGTGTTTGTATAGCACCTAACCAGTACAGTCCTCAAATGTGAGTTGGGAAACTCTGGGCATCACTCCAAAATCCACACATACACGCGCGTGTGTGCACACACACAGAAACAAATTAAAATACTTGTGGTTGAAAGGTGACATATAAAAAGTGAATAAAAAGGTATTACACATGACCTGATATACTACTAAATTTCTCAATTTTCTATTCTGCTAGAATCAGTTTATTAAAAATAGAAAGGATACTCAAGAAACATCAGATAGCATAGCAATATAAATATGACTATCCAGACTGCATAAGCTATCCTGAACGTAACTTTGCTAAGCAACGTCCAAACAGGCCTCAGAAATCCCAAACCTGCTCAGTCTTCCACAGAAAGAATTAAATCATGCTTACTAATTATGATTAAGGAAATTCACTATGAACAGGCACCTGCAATATTATGCATGATTTTATAAGCCAATGTATTTGTAGGATTATCTTTCTGAATTACTTGTTCAGTTAAGCACCGATTTTTTTTCTTTTAGCTAAATCAAGAGCTCTTCAGTAGAGAGCTGTTCTCTACAATTATTCAAGGCATTTCTATGAAGTCTAAAATAATTCTGAAAGCATACTAGGGTAATTCTCTTTCAAATATAACTGGCACATCCTTTGCGAAGAATCCAAAAAGATCAATGAAAGCAAACTGAATGCACTTAAGTGCCGGCTGGCTACTGACAGAACTGAAACCAGTATTCTGCATTCCTCACAGGGCATAATCTCTGTGGCTTTTGCTACTTCTAACACCAGTCAGATGTTATCAAATATTCTAATACCTACCCAAAACCATCACACACACAGTTTTAACATTTTCCACATGTATCAGAGACTTCATGCATTTAACAACTGGAACTGTTTCTTATTAAGTGAACGTCAAGAATTGAATGCGACATTCTGTTGAACATTCTTCTAGACTATAAATGGTTCATTTTTCCTGTTGTATCCAGCCAGGCTGCCCCTTTTATTCCCAGCAACACAAATCGAGTTTTATCAGCCTGAAAGAATCTTTCTTCTAAATGAAGCCCAGTACTGTAATAACTTGAAAGGCATCTTTAGGCAGCGTAGTAAAAATGTTTGATTTGTAATTGCCTGCTGAACTCTTGCACAGTCTGTTGCCATATGGTACCCTCCCTTCTACTGGCAAACAATCTTTCCTTGTTCATAACTTCTCAGCCTCCCTACCCCCTCCTTTTCTGGAGGGTATGGATAGGAAATCCGAAGGAGGAGTTTCTTGCGCTCTCAGTGTGTTCGCGGTGACATCATAGGTGGGCTGAACGTCTAAGTCGAGTGTGTGTTTGTTTAAAAAAACACTGTCCAAAAGTGATGTATATGGAATCTGGGTCAGCTGTAGCTGGTTAGTGCACTTCTGCATGTGAGAGTAAAACACTGCAGTTTCAAAAAATATTTCTTTCTTTCTCTCTTCTGGAATAAAACATACTGGAACACTACTTTTTTTTTTTTAAACGATTAGTTAGCTTGGTTATCGTATGGAGAAACCCAATTCCTCAATACAGCTTGGATCTAACAGAGAAAGACAAAAGCAGTTTTCAACTCTAACTGCAGATTAACAATCCACAGCATCGGGTAATATAGGAAGAAAAAGCAACTTGGCCTCTGGATTTTCCATCTACCACAGAAGCAAAACAGCTGGAAGATTTTTTGTCTTGGTAAGTTTTAAAGTTATTCTTACTTGCAAGTCTAATTTTGAGCTATTTGTGAATTCTACATCCATCTACCATCCACATACAATTGCAAATAGACAAATCTCTCTCAGCCTGAGAAAATTTTGACAACTGAAATACAAAACTCACTTTTGTGGCATTTGGTAGACTTTGGAAACTTGGAAAGAATTAAAAAGGACTCTGCACTACAGCAGAGACTAACTCATTCCAGTTGTAAGGATGAACAAGTTTCAGTTGTTTAGCTGTAAATCTTCTGTAGATTTTATTGTATACAGTTACAGAAAATTAGTGCTACCAGATTCTTTGCTAAGCATGTAATTTGAGTATTGTGAATATATTAATGTGAAATTCTGATCTTACCAAAAAAGCAAAAGCCAAAAATCCTATCAACTTCAGGAAAGCTGGATTTCACCCAACGCCAGAGCATAGACCTAGTATTACTAGAACTAGAAAATGGATACCTCAATAAAACCACTGTAAAAAATCCCAAATCAATGCACATCTGTAAGTAGCAATCATTGTATATCGTTTCAACTGAACTTTTATTTATGGTACTTCTGAGCAGTAGAAGTAGTCTGAGTTGTACAACCAACCAAGAAACCAGTCTTACGTTGATTCAGACTATAATCAAGTTTGTAGCACAAACAATGGTGCAGCTGAAAATCCAAAGACATTGCTGCAACAGGCACCAAGCCCTTCCTTTAACAATTTGTGGAACGATGGGGAAGTTAACTGTACCTCAGTTGAGCAGCAGTTTGTTTCTAAATAGAGATTCATTTGATAAACACAAAATACAACATATAAGGCAACATTATATTAACTGGAAAATAGAGGGGTTTGTTACAGTTGTTCTTTGGGGGAGGGAGGGGGAAGGATGCAGTTGCAAGTGAAGGATTAAAACAAGAAAGCTGTTTACAAACAGAAGATGGAAGTACAGATAAAAATGAAAAAAAGTTGCCAATACATAATTTTCTACTTTTTGCCTTTCTTCATGCTGACGTAGAAATTAAAATACAGTAAATAATCCAGAACAATGGAAAAGAATTTAAGTTACGTATTGGTATTAACAAACTCTCAGAAATGTCTGACACATCAAGAGGGAACGAAGGAGGCGATGCTAAAAGAAGAGACAAAGTGTTACAGAAAGCAAACTTAATTAAGATTTAGTAGCTATGGGAGGAAAAAAGTCTGAAGCAGTCTTGACAAAAAAGAAAGATGGATCCTTTCCAAGTTCTTGAGCCCTTTTTCTTACTATCCTTTTGTGCTTCTTTACATATTGAAGAGAACAATCTAAACAACAGCAACAAAAAACCCCATTTGAAGCCTACATTGTGTGCTTTGGACACCAGTCTCCATTCATTCATGATTCGCCAAGGTTTTGATTTACACTGCTTAGAACAATTCCTAAATCTTTCACAAATGAAAACAGCTGAGTCAATAATTTTAAAGCAATAAACCAACTATGTGCAAGGTTTTAACACTCTCTTTTTTGCTGTCTTCCAACTTTAGAGTTCAAATTTTGAAATACTTATTTTAAACAAATACTAAAATTATGCTGGTGCCACAAGAATGATCTCGTGTATGATGGAAAAATATGCCATTTAAAATTTTACAGGAATTCACTTCAAAGAGTGGAAATTCTGAATCTTCAAACTTCTGCCAGTATATACCCAGCTTTATCAGGTTTTCATTATTGCTTTCCTGGGCTTAGTTTGTTGTTCGTAACATGCCCTATTAGTCTGGTCCTTCAAATTTATACACCAATGAATGAAATAAAACTTCATATGGCAAACATGGCTAGATGCTTCGTGTCTTCAGTATCTGTTTTACAGAGAATTCTGGAGCCCCTAAACCACACGTTTCCAAACGCAAAATGCACCACTCCATTGTACCTGCCTGTTAAATTGGTGCAAACACACACAATGGCTGCAAACAAACGTAAAGGAACCCTCACAAAAAAAAGCCTTCACCCAAAAATCTGGAAATGTTATGATACTTTGCTGTGTTTTCAGATTATCTAGTATGACAAGATTTATAAAACTCTTCTGCAAAGGATTTCTAAGAATCGATCATTTTTAGAAGTGACACATTTTCAATGGCTACTTCAAAAACTCCTGAAGATTTTTAGATTGCTTTTTCTAAAAGGAATCAGATTCCCATTAATCTCAGAGAAGTAGAATTCTGTGACTCAATACGTCATGTATCTGACTAACAAAAACCAAGAAATGTATTATTCCTGGATCCCAGTCAATACAATTGAAAGTAACCCTGTTATTTCAGCAAAGGCAGAGTGACTTACCAGAAAAGCACTTGTTTACATAGAGGAAAGTAACTTACAGAAGTACACACACACAAAAATCCATGTGAGCATTTCTCCTACAATAAGAATATGTTTTCCTCACAGTAGTATTACTTCTAATGTTATGGGCCCAGTTTCAAGCTAAAAAAACCCCACAAAAATCTCCACTTATTCTGACATAGGAGAATATAGATGGTTTTATTGATTTTAGCTGCTTAGACAAAGCTTAACAGTAAATGAAGTAAGCATAACATCTATAACAGACCTTTCAGATTAACTGGTATCATGTTCAGAGGATCTTTATTCTCAGTATTATCATTTACTTCCTCAAAAAACCCTGTCTGTTTCTCTTCTTGTTTTACATGTTTATAAATGGAGGTTTATAAGAGAGGGCACCACTGGTATTTATCATTGGACCATGTTCTTTTAAGAAATATTCTGAATAAAGATACGTACTGATACTGCACTTTCCATACAAAGGGAATCCTATATTCACATTTACCTGCACCACTTCCCTTACATTCAGTCGTAACAACCTACGCTGCCCAGGCAGAAGCAGTCTTCATCAGCTCTGAAAGAACAGATTCTAATCTGTGTTGTGGGTCTCCAAATTCCACATCCCGCTGAACGTGAGAGTCACAGCAGTACAACAAAGAACAAATAGTTTGCTGTGTAAAGTTAAAAAATGCCAAGTATATACTAGCTTCTACACTTCCTCATCCCTGCAACTCTAATATTTGTAAGTGATACAATATTTTTGGGGTAACACAGCCCATGTTACAGTAGTTTCCCAGTGAAAGTTAAAAATACCAATTCCTGGTTTATTTGGCTCCTTTAAATTAGCACTTTGTTCCTTTAAACACTTTTAAAAGTAATAAATCAAAGAGTAATTTTGGAAACAAGTTGGTTTTTTTTGCATGGGGATCAGTCTGGAAAGAGAAAGAAACCAGAAGAAAAGGAATGGCATTAAATGTAAAATGGTATTGAAGCCCTATCCACAGCTCTGAGTATTTCTGACAAGATGATGATGAAGTTTGTGTTGCTATGAATAGTTGCACATTTTCTCCTGCAGAAGCAATAAATCATCAGCATGCCAGAACGTACATAATGCCACTTCTGCAGAAATCTGAGACCCAAAACTGAGTGACACAGAAAAACGACAGAACCAAGTGAAGTGATAGCCTATTCTAATGTAAAAAACACGACAGTTCATAACGAGTTAAATAACATTTTAAAGCAATAGTATCTGTAATCACAATCTTCCTTGCTTATTTTCCAAGGTCTGCACTCAGGTATTTCAGCAGCTCCACTCACGACAAGCAACTCTAGACTTGCAGGAAGAGTTTGAGACTGTGGTTCTGTCTAAACTGAGCCCTGAGCCTCAACCGCTTTATCTCATCGTGGTTATGACACTACCTAAACATCTAAACCTGGGAATCTGTGACATAATGTGACTGATTAAAAACCCCTGTTTCCAAACTCTAGTATTTGTCATTTTTAGGTCTTACATATTAGGCTATCATTATGTGATATTTTGGATAAACAGTTTATATTTTTTTAAGCTGCTTGCCCAGAACATCAGGAAATTTTTGAAACAGTATTTTTATTTCCTTCCAAGCTGATTAAAACTCCAGCTAAGTATCTTACTCAGAACCTATTTTTGTATAACAAGTTAAGCATTAAGCTGCTCAAACATGCCAAGCAACATCATAAAACGTTTAATTTTTTCAATATCAAAATTTCAATGGAATCACATACGTTCCCTACCAGGTATATTCTCAGAAGAAACTCATCCCTGCTTATCCGAATGTCTCCATTTAATACAAGACATTTGAATTATTTCAAAGTTCTAGGGCATAATCTTATGCAGCTGTAGTGTTTGGCTATTCTGTATTAGACCATTTAATTCATTTTATGGTCTGAGAGCACATATATATATATACACAGAACTTTTAACTTTAACATGTAAGCTTAAAAGTTCATTTTGAACACATAATATTAGAAGAAATGCAGAAAGCAGACTGCAGCAGAATACATGGTCAGAAAGTGGGCTGCATTGCAAAATGTTTGGTTTTGAAAGATTCATTTCAGTTTTAATGTATTTCAGGGGGAAAATGTGCTGCTGTAGGGAAAACCCCCAGCCATTCATTATTTAAATAACTGTACAGTGTCTTTAAAAACTACCAAGAACTAAAGTGTTATTCACCTTTTTGGACTATGAAGCAGCTATTCTATACTGTGAAAATAGTAAAATACTGGACTTGTACTGTGGCTTCATCCTTAACCATATGCCATGAAGTCACTTTCCCTGCATCTGCAAACACTGAACATAAAAGTACTGGAAAATAATTTAGGAGATGTGAAGAGGTTTCAAACTTCAGACAATTAGTTCAGCTTATCCTTGACAAGTTAGAAACCACCCACAGACCTGTTTCCCATCCGTTTACTATGATTCATGTGAAAATTTAATCTAACGAACTACCAACTCTGAGCACTGTTCAAGTGATTAATATTTTAAATGTCTGAAATAACAAAAAAAATACACAATTAGCTCTGGAGAAAAGTGATACTTTTTCCTACCTTTTTTTTTTAAACAGAAGTTAGACTTTCAGCAGAGAAATATTAACAAAGCTTTTAACCAAGTTCTGGTTTTGAAAAAAATACTTACTAGTAGACACCAAAATACTTATGACTACATACTAACAGTAAAACATACAGAAGTAAGTTTTTAAATATAAACTTTCTCAAACTTTCATGTATTCCCTCCATTTACGTAGGGTAAAAAATGATTTTTCAGTATGTGTTAAAAGCAAGTGTTTTCTTCCCCTCCCAGAAGCAGGGCTTGCAATACAACTGTCAGCCAAACAAAAAGTTATTTTTTAGGCAACAGTGGAACATTTGATCAAGATTCCTAGATATAATTCCTGGCTGCATGTACAGCATGGTTGGAAGTTTGTAACCACTGCTCCTAGGGAAGCCAAAAAATAAAGACTTGATAGGTTTACTCTGAGGTTGAGCAGACATCATTTGTAACAATAACACTAAAGCCAGTAACAGAACTGGGAGAAGTGACCTGACTCAAAAGTCACCTTATCATTCATAATTGAATGTAAAGGAAGCAGCACAGGTCTGCTCCTCCTTCAGGGTGACTGCTTCAGGATTGCCAAATGCACTTAAACTTGAACTTGGCAGGAACAGCATGAAAATTAACTTTCTCTGGTTTTACTTTATTTCTCTTTGTAACTACACAAAAGCTACTGTACAAGGCCTTGTATAACCGCTAATAGTAGCCTGGAAAGCAAAGCCAGATCAACAGCTGAGATAAGAAAAGTGATCTGCTTCACAAAGGAAACAAAACATGAAAAATGAGGGTTTTTTTCCGGATTTAAGTGCTACCTTCTTTTATCATCTCAACTACTTAAAAAACAAAGTTAAAAACCAGGTCTCTCTAAAATCATACTTGGATCTTTATCACTGCATTTTAATTCTTTATACAAAGTTAGAAGAAATACATTATTTTCTTTAAAAGGTGGATGAAACATTTCAGTATGGTATTTATAGTGATAACACACCTGATACTTCAGTGTTATTTGGATAAAAATCTTCTCAAAGATACAAAAATAGTCTAACAACAATTTTAAATGTTCATCTCAAAAGATAACTAAGTAGGGACACACATGCAAAGCAAACAGCGTTATAGGCTCTCCTTACAAATTTAAAGTTACTTGAATATGTAATTTTCAATGTTTAAGACACCTATCTTGCGCTTATCTCCTGCCTAACACTAATGTCAAAAAATAGTGTCAGAAACATATTTTTCAAGTCTACTATAACTGTGCATATATAAATTTGAAAAATGTGTGTATATATGCATAGGTATGTATATAGTATTCAACAAATTATACATCTATATATACATATATAAAGAGAACCAGAAAGGCTTATATAATCCAAATTCCCAAATTTATATAAATATTTTTGAAAATACTATCACTCCGTCTCCCTACTTCCCTTCCACGAAGATATTCTGCAAACATTCTGCATGTTCTATAACCTTGCGCATTTAATTGTGGTGAGCACAGGTCTAAGCAGTCCAATTTACAATGAAAGCATACCACGTAATCTAAGCAGAACATCGTTCCTGAAAATTTATCCATTGCAATGACTTCTCTACTAAGTCCACTATATAAATTTTAGAGTTTGCTGCTTGAAATAGAAAGCTATTCTTTGAAGCTAATCTAATGGACTCTAACCACAATTAACAGATTCCAAAGACTTGTCTACATACACATAAGCGTGGCAAACTCATCAGTTTGGGCAGTTTAAGCAGTACAGGAGCCTTAGTTATGGCTCTAATTTAATTATTTTATCTTTTATCTGTTCAATAGTCTCTTCTGACAGTCATCATACTTGCTTCAAAATGAAGATATTTAAATGGACTTTGGGTGTACTATTGTTCCTGCTGTTGTCTATCGGGCGCTGTACAGAACAATCCACGCCTAATAAAACATCCCAACGGAGGCACCCTCGTTCAGCAGACGGTGGAGAGGAAGGGAAGAAATGTGGTTACACGTTCTTGGTCCCAGAACAAAAAATCACAGGGCCAATTTGCGTGAATACTAATGGACCAGGTACTGGTAGCAGAAAAGACGAAGTCACAAGAATGGACATAGAGAACTTGAAGGATGTGCTGTCCAAGCAAAAGCGGGAGATTGATATTTTGCAATTGGTAGTGGATGTGGATGGAAACATTGTGAATGAAGTAAAATTACTGAGGAAAGAAAGTCGTAACATGAACTCTCGGGTCACCCAACTCTATATGCAACTCTTGCATGAGATAATTCGAAAGCGTGATAACTCACTTGAGCTTTCCCAACTGGAAAACAAAGTCCTTAATGTTACAACAGAAATGTTGAAGATGGCAACAAAATACAAGGAGCTTGAAGTAAAATACGCAGCACTAACTGATCTTGTAAATAATCAGTCTGTGACTATCTCGCTGCTGGAAGAGCAGTGCTTGAGAATCTTCTCGCGACAGGACACCCATGGGTCTCCACCTCTTGTTCAAGTAGTGCCCCAGCACATTCCTAACAGCCAGCCATACACTCCTGTTCTTCTGGGAGGTAACGAGATACAGCGAGACCCAGGTTACCCCAGAGACAGAGATGTAAGACCACCACCTGATCCAGCTACTTCTCCTACAAAGAGTCCTTTCAGAGTACCACCACTGGCTTTAATTAATGAGGGTGAGTTACCTATCGCTATTTACCTAACCTGAGATTTCTTTATTTCAGAGGGAAACTGTCCTGGCTATAGAAATAGAATGAAGAATTTAAAGTATCTGGTACAGCTAGCCCTTTCTCCTGCTTCTGATTTTCTTCCCCCCCAAGGAAAGCTTTAGTTTGCCAAATAGTCTAATTCTTAAGCTATAGCTGCATAAGATAAATTTGTTGAAGCAGCTGATACTCAGAAATTCAATCTGAAGAATTCATGCCTTTGAGTCACAAAGTATTGGGGTTTCTGTCTCCAGCTGCGTCTGAGTTATGGGAATGAAAATTCAATATTAGCATATACTTTCTAGTATTTGCCCTGTTTCTTTGAAGATGCCTACTAGCTATATGTTACAGTAACTGGCAATGGTGAATAAGAGAAGCTAATTCATCTTAAATAAATGAAATAATTTTAAGTAGTTGTCCTTTATACCTACACACATACATTTGCCAGAAGTTAATCCTGCTAGAAGAATTTTACTCCTTCTATTCTGAGCTGCTTTAAAATGAACATCTAAATCTACCAACACAGGGGTACAATAAGTCTAAGTGTTTGGCTGAAATATTCAAGAGAGTAAGATAAGTTTGAAAGGATTGAAAATTGAATCAAGGCTGGATCTAATTAGATGCACTCAGCTTTGAAAATTTAAAATGAGTAGCTACATTCCCAGTAATTTGATGTCGGTAGGGGACGGGAAGTTAAATTAATACCATAAATATTATGAAAATACATTCAGAAGACTGTATAACATCTTCATGTGTTACATTGTTCAGGTCATTACATAATCCCATTTATCACTAGAAACAAAACTAGCGGCAAGAAAATTAACTGCCTCTGAGCTGCCCTGAATTCTATCATGATTCTCAATTTATTAAAATTTTGACAGAATTGTGATTAAAAAAGTAATTAAGGATTCAGAAAAAAACCCAAGTTTTTCTCAGACATCCATTCAAGTGCTTGCTCTTGGCTTCTGTTAGCTTGCACAGCAAAAACGTTTGGGTTGGGGATGGGGCTTTCAAATTGCCTTTAGTCACAGCTGGAAGTTCAACTTGGTCCCTAAGATGAAGACAAACGTTTATTTATGACTGTTCAACAGCATTACAAACAACTAGCTGCCGATATAAAGAACAACTATTTTTATTCAGGGTCCACCAAAAATTCAGGCACATGCCCAACTAAAATGCCAGATGTCATAAGAATTTAAATCACACATCATGAGACAAAGGAAACAGCTAATATAAAAGCATTACGTTAATGTCTGGTCAGACAGCAAAAGTATAATTCTAAAAAACAGCAACTCCCTGTTTCCCAGAAAACCCATACTTTAAGGTTTTGTTATAAATGCATCTTTTTCTCTCTCAATATACGCCTGCTATACATACAAAATGAAGCAATGGCACTAAATATCTCTCTCTGAACTATTTACCATAGTTTTCACTAAGCCCTTTACCACTAGAAGTTCAGTTTGAATCCATTTTTGCAAGGGAACATAAAGAAATCTTAGGAAACTTATTTTAACATTATTCAACTTCCTTTATTTAATACTAGATTCTTCAGCTTGAAGTTTAAGTGTTTCTTGCAGTGCCTTGGGAAAATGAGGGTTGGGAATTGCTACAGCTGGTAAAGCATCAATCATCAAAACCAAAACTTCTAAATTGCAACACAATGCCCAGTTATCATCTCTGATTTTTTAAATTAATGTAAGCCTATTTAATGGTGCACAGAACCAAAACTGTCTGTCATAGAAAAATGACTTTTCCAGTTAAAAGATTACGACTATTTATAACGTATAAAGATATCAAAAAAGACCAGTGAAAACCAAACAGTCCCATTTAGAAGTCAAAGACTTGGTTATGACAGAATGAACAACTGGACAAACAAGTAGGAGCTTTCTCCTACTGTACCTGAAGAACTTGTACCTAACAAATACTTGCACGCAGCAGAAGTTTACAGAAGGGTCAGTGTGCATCTTAATATTGTGGGAGGAGTGTAAAATTCAAAATATATCATGAACAGAAGGATGAGATCTTATTTTCTGAAAAGTATTTTGGTTAATTTGCATAAAAATTGCTCTAAACATTGAGGAAGAATAATGTTCCTGCAAATTACAGTTTTCACAATTATCTTAATTCTTGGAATAATAACCAGTGTCCCCAAATTTTACTGCCCCTATGTTGCAAAACGTAGCTTCAAGTAGACAGAATACTTGAAAATTACACACACAGAGCCCACTCTGCTGCTAATATGTCTCAGTTAACAATGTAACTTTTTTTTTTTTTAAATACATGTCCAATTTTATTTTGGAGTTTTCCTCTACTATTGCCCAAAAAAATCCTCTATATGAAGCTTACATAAGCACAGCTTCTGTATCCACTCAAGGTAACATTTGGCACCTTAAAATAGGCTTCAGCCATCATTTTATTAAGCTTCCAACTTAAAATCTTTCATCCCTTTCCTTCTCTACTACATTTAATTTACATTACCAAAATACGATCTGTACTAAATCATAAGTCTAACACACAATTTTAGAAGTGAAATATTAAAACAATCATCTTCTCATAGTATTCTAAATTATAACTAATTGTCTCAGCAACTGAGTGTACACAGACTGTTACAAAAGACTAGATATGCATATGACAGTTATTCTTTACACAGATAACAAAATTTTAAACAGAATAATTCTTTTTTTTCCCCATTAGCCAGAGAGTGTCCACTCACACCAGCACTGTGGAGAATCTTACACTGTTTCACAAATCTCAGCATTTCCAGTGAACAAGAAATGGATCAGTTCTTATAATGTGACTTAAAATAATTAACATATAACAAAGTATTTACTTCTCAAAAAAAGATTCAAGGCTATACACCAAAAGTTATGAGATTTGTTGGATTTCCTTACACTAAGAGCAGAAGTCTGTTACATCTGCTACAACATCAGCTTATGATAAGCACATAGACAAATGTGAGCATCAAAAAGCGGACAAGTTGCATCCTGTGACCTTAATGCCAGCTGAACTTCAGAAGTGATCAAAGTGTATTATATAAACAGACTAGTACAATGCTGTCTGCCTTAAAAGCTACTTAAAAATCAGTCCAAACATCTGCTTGGGTCTCTCATGGAAAAATGAGTCCTCAATTCTTCTGCTGCAGTGGAAATGATGTGAAATAATATATAGCAGATCTAATTGAGCTATTCTTAATATTCAATTAATATTATTAAAAATACCACTTGTCTGTTTACACTTTTTCTAATGCAATAATTGCATTACAATAACACTTCTAGAACAACGTCCCTATTAGTTATACAGTGCCCGAATTTACTTTAGACAGTTCAAGGAAAGGGAATGAGACCCAACTTAGCCTAGGAAATTATCTATCCATTGGACCAACTTTGCAATGTGCACAATCTATGTAGAAATTTAAATTGTGAACAAGCGAAAAAGCAGTCTTATACCAAAGCTACGCTATTTCTTTCCTAAGCTACTACTGTATGCACTGCAAGAATGACAAAAACATCATCAAATACTGCCAGTATAGCACGCGACAGTACTTACAACAATGGCTCAATGTCTGCAGCGTTCTCGGTAGCACTGTCACAGCCAGAAGCTCCAAGTAGTCACCTTCGTTAGATACACAAGCTTTTTGCACTCTTAATTAATATGAAATGCTTTATGGATTTCTTGCTAATTACACACTTACCCAACTGGCAACTACTACTTTAAGATCTAAAACAAAGAACAACCTTCAATTTGCTTTTGTCATGCAACCTTAATCTGCAATGAAGGTCACTTGCACTCGACCTCCACTTGTGATTCAAGAGTAACCTCAACAACTGTCTTTTATGCTTCTTTGCACATTAGCTTCTATGGCTGTTGAGTTTTCTCTGAACTTCCAAGCAGATTTGAGGAAGTGAGCCTTCTAAAATGAGAGGAAAGCTGTAGGTAATTTATTTTCATATTTACTGAGTATGAGTTTTCAAATGCATTTAGGGCATCCACCACTAACTAGCCATCAGAACATATCGTGCTTTTCATTAGTAAATAATAAATCTCTTTAAATCAGCTGCAGCAGTGATACATGAACATAAACACTTTTCTAAAAAGTAGAAAATAAAAATATTACCAAAAAATGAAAGGCAAACTAGGCAAAGTTTTCAGAGGAAATGTAAGCTGCATGCTTCTTACAGAATAACTAGATGCTCTTATGCAAGTAGTATTTATAAAACCACTACTGACATGGTCTAAAATAGAGCTTTTCAAGCAGCATTGTCAACAGCATTTTTGTAGAATCAGAGCCCTGAAAACAAGTATGTGAGCCCTTTTATCTGCTCAAAAGTCCTTCTCCAGTGCTTGCCTATTTTCTTCATCAGTATCCATCTACACATATCACACCAGGATGACACATGAAACTTAAAAAGCTTCCGACCCCCAGTTAACAGGCTGATGCTAGAACTAGGTAAGTACATAAAGGCAAAAAAGTTATGGAGTATAATACTCTTTCACTAAATTCTGTGTCTGTAGACTTTGGCAGTAAATATTTCTTACAGCAGCTCTCAAAACTATTTATGTATTCAGCTAGGGGGGGTGTGGGATGTTGTTCAGGTGTCTTGGGTTTGTTTTGTTTTAAACTTCCACCAGTTTCAAATGGGTGCACTACGACAACGAAGTAAATTGACCTCTACCTGGTATAGGAGAAAAATAGTTAATGACAATCATAATGTACTTCTTGAATATCAAGAATCAGAGTATAAATCTTTGTCACAGTAGACAAAGTTAAAAACTGGGTGTCGGTAACTGAAGTCTATTATCTGGTTAGCAAAATGAAGTTTCTGTTTTTAAAAAAATATATATACAGGATATTGACATGTTTGTTTATATATACACAATTAATTTAAGACAGTAAATTCTTACCCTGTTTTCCATGGTAGTTCTACCTTAATTGAACTACTGACTTTCCATTACCATTACAAAACATTCTTGAACAATGTGCACTGCACAGCCAAGCTTGAATGCTTACAGTATTTCTTTTCAAAAAGGTCCATTCAAAGACTGCCAACAAGCCAAGGAAGCTGGGCATTCCAACAGCGGGATTTATATGATCAAACCTGAAAATAGTAATGAGCCAATGCAACTATGGTGTGAGAACAGCCTGGACCCTGGAGGATGGGCAGTTATTCAGAAGAGGACAGACGGATCTGTCAACTTTTTCAGGAACTGGGACAGTTACAAGGTAAATTCTGGAACGCAGGATATCAGCTGCTTCATTTCAGCACAGCAGTGACATTGTCTATTGAAATCAAGGTGGTGTGAACATTTCCAACGCAATTCTTCATTGCAAATGGTCCTACTGAATGGTTGGAAATAGCTGCTTAAGTTAGACAGTCAAATTAATTTTACGAACAAAGATAATTGAAAAGAGTAGTCATCCCTCAGAGGCAAACATATTTCCGTGGGAATGTCCTACTTCACTCAATGCATTACTTAACTTTGTATGAACTAACTTATTGTCTGAAATAGCCTACACTTGTTACGCGCAACACAATAACTGGGGAGACATGTTATTCTAGACAGTGACTGGGAAGTCATTTATTATAAAGACTTAACTAAACACATGATTTTTATTAACACACTGAGAACTACAGTAAATACTTGAAAAGCTTAATTGTCTCCCTTACGAATAAGCAATCTCAGCCAGTGGAATTATTTATTTAAGCACATTAACAGATTTGCAGGATCAGGGCCTCAACTTTAATTCATTATTAGTAATGTTTTTAAGGAAATAATTTCTACCTTTAAAATTAGGTTAGAAATCTGAAGATGTAGGGCTGGTGAAGGGAAACACATTCTTGCATGTTACTGCGATATTATGTACTAGCAAGCATAATGCCTAGGATGACAAACGCATGCTGCTTTGGAGTAATTATATGCTAGACAGGAAATGTGAAAATCCCTTTGGTTGTTTTTTTAAATAACAATGAAGTGCTGACTTCATACACATAGATCACAGCTTTTTCCTATGATGCTGTGCTCACTTAAAATGGATCTACAATTGCCACATACATTGTATCTGAAGAGAGAACTGAGCCACATTTAACTCAATCAGTAATCTAAAAATAATATCATATATACAAAGGGAACGACAAAAGATTACTATGAGGATTTTCACTTTTTGCATTCTTGGAATTTAACTATTCAAATGTTAATCATTGCTTAGTAGCAGTTATTGAAAGTCTTTATTTCTCAGAAAAGTAGGTGGTTGGGTTTTGGGTTGGCAGGTGGTTTTTTTTTTTTTTTCAAATGTTATAAGGCAGTTATGGAGTGCCTTATAAAGTAACCATAAACACTTTGAACATAATGCAAAGAAAACGTAGAAAAGTGTGTAACTGGTGTCTAACAATGACTGAAGTTTGGGCAGATTCGCCCCTAAGAGATTTCTCACTAAATCACAGTGGCTGAAGATGGTATTCCTATTACCTAACTTCAAGTATGTGAAGGTGCACCTCTGTGACTGGCTTTAAACTAAAGCCTGCACCACTGAGAAGAGAGGTGTCTCCCATGCTCACATTTCTACTTCTTTCCCAATCTCTGTGTGGCTGCACAGCTACAATGTTGACGCAAGGGAAGTATTGCGAATGTGGCCAGGAGCCAGGAGAAAAGCACTGCTACCATTTTTGGCAGCAGCATGATGCTAGATCAACTTAAGCCACTTGTGAAACTGCAGCTTGAGTTAGGAGCCTAAACTGTTTATCTCCTGGAAAGAGACTTTCCCAGAAAGTGATGCTAAGCAGGAAATCAACTGTAGGTCCTACGTAATCAACGGTCTGAGAAGAAGAGTAGGAAGACCTCAGAAACTAGGAAGTCTAACAGATAGCTATGGTGGGTGAGATACGTACCTTAGCTGCAACACCAAACATTAACACTAGTTTACTCACGGACAGGAGACAGCAGATACGAAATATCATTTCACAGCTACTGTACTGGTAGTCTGATTTGAAAGGAAAGTCGTCTTTAAATTTCATTTCTAATAATTCTAGTAAAGAGCACAGGTGAATGATGTGATTAAATTTACAGTAAAAAGCCACTAGCTGCATTAAAAAGGCAACAAGAAGTTATTTACCTTGAACACTGGGAGTGTTGATCCATAAATACCTTTTCCAGCCTGGAAATATGCCCCCTTAAATTTCATTATTCATACACTCTTACAGATCCCCTTAGCTTTGTCAAGAAATGCATTGTTTCGGTTTCCCTATTCTCCCTCCCTTTATCTTAAAAGGAAAAGGACATCACAGAAAACAGGTAGTTTTGCCACCTTTACTGATTCTGGCAGTACCTCACGTGGCTAGCAGCCCAACTGAGTAAATGGCCAAGTGCAGCAAAATAAGACATTTAAATACAAGGGTTGAGCAGTCATTCAGAAGCTTAAAGGCTTTCAGTACCCAAGTTTAACGGGTTTATAATACTGATGATGATAAGCGTTTTGACAAACAAGAAAAACTAAGCTAACATCACCTTCTGATCTTCTTTTGTACAGAAAGGATTTGGAAACATTGATGGAGAGTACTGGCTGGGACTAGAAAATATTTTCATGCTTACCAATCAGGATAATTACAGACTATTGATTGAGTTAGAGGACTGGAGCAATAAGAAAGTCTATGCAGAATACAGCAGTTTCCGCCTGGAGCCTGAAAGCGAATTCTACCGGCTACGCTTAGGAACATACCAAGGAAACGCAGGCGATTCCATGATATGGCATAACGGAAAGCAATTTACAACACTGGACAGAGACAGAGATATGTATTCAGGTAAGGAAACTATAATGTATGTGAAAAGTGAATACAGTAGGTTCCATCAGTGATACCACCTTTAAAAAAAAGAATATAGTACAAAAAAGTACATAAATTCTGATAAAACTACTCTACTGAAAGATGCTTCAAATAGATAATGATAAAAATCACATTGACAGGGCCCCCTTTAAGCCCCTGCACCATTCAGAAATTCAAATTCTATTACCCTCATTGCAGACACACTTGAGCAAGCTTTATATTTAGCTCAATGACATCCTCGTCACTTGCATGTGACACTCTACAGTCAGAATACCCATCCAGGTGATCTCAGTAGTGCTGTGGCCACATAACAATAATCACCATGAAGTAAAGCTTCTGAAAACATGAAAGGAACTGCAATTGTGCACAGGCTTAGTTATGTACCAGTACTTGAGAAACAGGCAGATCACTTTGTTTCGTTCTCCTTAAAGGACACTTTTTTGTTCATTTCCACACTCTTCCTCCAGCTTTCCCCTTAAGGCCTTAGCAGTAAAAGAAAGGTTGGAGAGCGTAATGCTTCAACTGCTTTTTCTCAGCTGTCAATAACCATAAAGCTGGACAAATCTTGCAAACTCTTAAACAAGCCTGTAACAGTAAATACAGAAGTTACAAGCAACTCTTTGTGGAACTGTGGCCCTGAGTGCTGCTTGGGACTGTATCAACTCACATTGCTTCCACTGAAGTATTTCTAAACAGTACATAATCCGAGTTCCTTGAATGTTAGCTCACGGACAAGCACTGCTGGTAGTCTGAGAAGAGTTGATCTCCTTAGTTTTCAGCTGTCACATTAAATACCATGTCAATAATCGCCCCTCCAGGCAATGGTTGCTGTTGCAGCAGAACTTATAATTTAGGTAGAAGCAGCAATTGATATAACCACAACAGGCGATGAAGTGCTTCAAAGTTCCTTCGAAGAGTAAGCCAGAATATGAAAGCGTTTGCTAATCTCCATTTCTCCTCTCTAATGGTGAAGTTCACCCATTTCTTTCTGTTCCACAGGAAACTGTGCTCATTTCCACAAAGGCGGCTGGTGGTACAACGCGTGTGCCCACTCTAACCTTAATGGGGTGTGGTACAGAGGAGGCCACTACAGGAGCAAGTATCAGGATGGAATATTTTGGGCTGAGTACCGGGGAGGTTCCTACTCCTTGAAAGCGGTTCAAATGATGATCAGACCTATAGACTGAGGAGGAAAATCCCACAGTGCTCAAGTGATCACGTATAAACTTCTCAGCGCTTGAGTTCCAGAAAAATAAAATATTACTTTTTAATCATTATTTTGCACAATCTGCCCCTGCAAAACGCAGGTCTACAGTTTTCCTGTCTTTTTTTCCCCTGTTGTGTTCCCCTCTCCTTTTTTTAGAAACCTCTTCTACTGTGACAGACGGTGTTTTTTTAAACACACATTCACAAAAGCAGATATTTGTGCTTGCAAAGCATATTTATCTTTGTTCAAGTCCAACATACTTTATGTAAACAGTCATTAAAGCTGGTAAAATATTCCAGGTAGATGACAAGATATAAGCTTTTTCACTTAAAAAGCTTATGCTTTTTCAGGTTAGCTCAACCCTTAAATGTAAATATGTGAAATGACATTGTCTTGCTTTAATGTGAAAATTGATTAGTTATTTAACAATTTATTTAAAAATGTTGGTATTACTTTCAATGAAAATCTGACTTCACATTACTGTTTAAGATTTACTCCAAGAAGCTACATAAAAAATTGAAGACATTCTAGCTTTGCCAACAGAGAGAGATTTTTGCAACAAATAATTATTTCAAAATGAAGCGGTGAATTAAACATAAAATATAAAATTTCTTAGTGGTGTAGAGAATTCCTTAAGATCTGCATATCCTACCTTCTGTAAAACACTTAGGCAAAATGTTCCTAACATAAGAAAAGAAAAATAATTGTATGAAATGATTGATGAACTCAGGACAACCAAATTGCTCGGTAGTTTTTTTTACTTTCAACCTCCACATTCAAACATCCTAATTAAACAAAAATATTTCTTGATACTTTGAACTGAAATGGCACAATGAAGAGTCCTGATATTAAAACCAGGATCTGACACTTGGGGACATCCTCCCCTGCTCCAATTAGGAGGGATGAGGTCTGAACAAGTGTTCACACATACTAGTTTAAAGAAGGACCAAGTCTCTGAATATTAGAAGTTTTCCTCCAACACAGCTTTCTGCTGACATAGTAAAACAAAGATTAGAAATCAGCTCTGAGCATACTCTCCTGCCACCCCAAACTTGGACTGCTCTTATGACACACACATTTCCCTTCCCCTACATGTATACCATTTCTGATACTGCCTATATTAAATTTTCTACCTTCTAGATATCAGATTTCCACTAGAATTAATATGTAATTTAAGAAGTTAATTAGAAAATACTTTTTCAACCTTTAACAGAACCCATACAACATACTGCATCAAAACAAGATACTTCCAAAATTGAAAATAACAAAGTGTTCGCTTTAGGTACCAGAGTCTCTGAAACTAAAGCTTCCTTCCTAGTATATAAGATCATTTAGTAATTGTACTTAGGCACACAGCTTACCTAATTTAATTTGATGTTACACAAAAACTAAATATGCTGTTCTGAACTGTAACCAATGTATTTGTTTGGCGCCTCATATGTGCCTTCAGGATTTTAAGGAACTTTGCCCCTATTTAACGTAAGAAACCCCAATAACTAAAAGAATAATCTAATATTATTGTTATGTTAAATTAGTTGATACCAATTGCTACGCAAAACCTCATTTGTAGTTCAGAGGAGAGAAAATAGCAGTCTGCTTTCAAAACACATTCTCTGGGGTAGATAAAGCTTCATGGATAACATATGGCTGCAAGGGTTGTAGTTAAATCTTTGGTCAGAGATGAAAGCCAACAAGTTTCGGGGTCGGTGGGCAGGGATCAGTCCCCAGCATATTCCATTCCCAAATTCCAAGATTTTTTAACACAAATGTTTAAGATTACAATTCTGAAATTGTTCTTCATATGAGGAATATTTGTTTGTTACAAATATCATAGAGACCTCATTGATTGAGTGTTCTATAGAATGCTTTTTAATAGCAAACGCTTATAATTCAGACTATCTATAGTCTATTCTTTTTTACTATGGTAGCTGGATAGAAGAGGAGTTCAGGTAAACTTAAAAGCTGAAAACATCCTCCAAAACATTCCTTTAATGAACACTTCTGACAGCTTTAGTTCATTCAACCAACAGATTTCCTCTCCTTGGAAGAGATCTTATTTTACCACAAGAATCTCTTGCCTGCTACAAAAACAGTGTTTGTTTATTCAGTGCAGTCAGTGAAAGGTGTACTTTGCAGAAACCCCTATGTAAAATTAGCTTGCACTTAGCCTTTAAATTAGATCTGATATATTAGACATCTAAAAAAGTGAGTCTTCCTCAGCTTAAAGCTGCAGGATGACATTAACTAAACATTACTACAAACTATACCCAGACTGTATAAATGCTGTGCTCTGAAAGGAAAGACTCAAGTTGCTCATTTAAGATTACAAGGAGGTAAAGCATATCGTCTCTTTTTCAGGTTGATTCACACTCTGTACAATGATTTACCACTTTCAAATTCTTAGCTTTTGGGTTGAATTTTCCATGCAGGGTAAATGACTTAAAGTTCAGTGTTTTCTCTCACACTATTTTTAGAAAAGTTTTTCAAAAGAGGCTGTAGCACCCCTCAGGCTTACTGCACTAGACATTTAGAAGCAGTCTGTCTGTGAAGGATATAGCTTTCACCATTCCTGTACGATCAGTCCCAATTTAACCAAGCAGACCTTGAAAAAGTTTAACCTGTACTAAACCTGAAACATGGTTTTCACACGTATTTCCAAAGTCTATTGCAAACACTATCACTGAAGTAGCTGAATATTCATCAGATGAATACTTCAATAACCTGTTTTCAGCTTTTCTGTTTCTGGATATAATTCCTGAAAGACACCTATAAGAAAATATTTCACAAGGTAGTACTGCTTAGTTAAATAAAAATCTTACTTCTCAAGGTATGGCTCAATTGTTTCATTTTGCAATCTCAAATTAATCAGAACTCCATGATAAGGCTCCCTTTGAGAACAGGTTTTTATTCCAAGGTGAAATATAACATCACCATATACAGCTCCCATTTGTTTCAGCTGCTTTAGTTGGTCGGCTGATGCAACAGTGATGACGTATCCCAAATCGTGTAACGAGGACCTAACACTGAACATTTTTATTGGTGTTGCATGGCTGTTAGCACTCACATTTAAGCTAGTGAGTCCACACTGACCATGTGCTGCTCTCACTTGCATTTCTACAACTCTGGAATCACATCACACTTATTGCTGCAAGGAACTGAAAAATATTTTTCTTTTTTCCACCCTAGTTAAATGTGGAAGGACATCTTTATCTTGTACACAGTGAGTGAGCTGTGGTAATAAGAAAACAATCTGTGCTTCTTTGGCTCCAGTCCCATTGCAAAGACTACACAAAAAAAAGCATTTAAGCCTTACCTTGTAAGGCTAAGATGGTCATGAAAAACACTTCACACCCACTTCGGTATTTGGTTGCATAAGGGTAAACCTAGTAATCTCTGAAGGGTGAAACATTCATCCTTGAAATCGCAGCTGAAATTCCTTTATATGCTCACTTTCCCTATGACCTTCTGAAACAGGGTTCTTCATGACCAGTGCCAATATTTCTCTGGAGGGGACTTGCAATGGCAAATGTAGTGGTGTGGCAGGCTTGATTCTCTGCACTCTTCTAAAGAGCATTTTAGGGGAGCTCGGCAACCGCAGGATCTCCGCACCAACAGTGAAGAGAGCCCTGCCTCACACCTCCTTTTCCCATGAGACAAAAAGGACCTTATGATTAATCCCCCTCCCTGGCACATGCCATGACCACAATTTCAAACTGCCGACTTTTAGGTAGACTTTTCTACACATTTTAAACCAGGAGCAGCACTATTCCTGTACATGATTTTATACCAGAAGTAACAGAAGAAAAAGATCCTTTCAGGATTTATAACCTATAGCTGGTAAGCCTAAAACATTAAGTAAAACGAGCAACTTAAGTTACTTCTGTTCCATATGACTCTTACATTAGTAAAAATGCCTTGGGAAGGAAATTTTAGAAATAATACTCCTGCAAATCTACTCAGGTCTTACTGGAGATTAAAGCTTTGATCAAATGAGAAAAATTGGACACAACAGCCAATCTTCCAAGATCGATCCAGCTTTAGCATGACTGTAGTCTCAAGGCAATTTTGTTCTATTTGCCATACATTTAAACCTTACAAAATTAATTTCAGAGGGAGTGCGACAGCAGGCATTTGCTATTCCTTAGGATAATTAAAAAAGGCTTGAGGACATTCTTCATGTTATGAGTAAGAATTGATATCCTATGAAACCAGGTCATAACACATTCTTTAACTACAACAGGTCACAGCAAAGGGCATTTCTTTCTTCTAAGCAGAAAATAAATAAATACACATTTCACTTCAACAAACTATCAAGTCAAGCCCAAGGCTTATTCTAATGTAGAAATTAGAGAAGAGGTTGCTAATGTATTGACGAAAACATCTGTAACCGAATAAAGTTAAAGGATAGTTTTCCAACATTTCACTTTTTTTTTTTTTTTTACATACACCCTTGCACATAGTAAGGCAGTATTTTTAAAGTGTCAGACAAATACACGAAAGCATAAAGATCTCTCTGTACAGCAGTAAGTATTAGAAGACCATAATGGCAAGGGTCACGGGATCATGAGATTTAAAAAAAAAATCTGACAGCAGGTTGGCCTGGGACTTCTACGATCAGCAAGAAAACAATTTGAGCCTGGCTTCATGTTTCATAAATCATGGCATATAGCTAAAAAGCATCTGGAAAGCTAGAAATTGCATTTCAGAACCATATACAGTGCATATACACCTTACGTGTACACATCATGGGAAAGCTACAAAATGACATGCTTAATCACATTACATTACGCTTGGCTGCTTCTTTGCCCCTTTTAATTCAGGCCTAGTTTTAATAGCTATGTCAACAAACAAAGTAGCATGTAATAGTATGCCACAGCAGCAATTTTCACACCTGCACTTCAGACAAAATACACTCCTGCTCATTCTTCCATTCTAGACACAAACAATTACCAACACCTGAATACTTGAAAATACAGGAAATTAACAGCTGTTAAGATCATGTCAGAACTGATGGATATTTCTGGGAGGGATGTAACAGGGAAGTATGTAACACATACATGGGATGTAACACATGAAGACAGAATGAGGAACTTGACAGTACTACTTGTCATTAAAATTATTATTGGCTCTCCACAGCAAGTACTTTTTTTCGATTTAAGTACAAAGCACATAAAATTCAATCAATTTTGCAAAACCTGAACATATGAATTTTAGAGGCATCATTCTAGATTCCAACATCAATGATGGTATTGTCACTCATATCAAGCTATGAAACAACTGAAATATTGTGATAGACACATAGATCGCAGCATAAAGACGACTGTCAAGTTATTAATCTTGAAAAAATTAATAGCCCAGCTGAGTAAAGGAAGTATCAAACTTCAGGAACAAAGCAATTACATTTTAATATGCCTTAGTGACCACAGGAGGTCATCTTGAATTTAGGTGTAAGAGCAACTCGTATCTGCAAAAATACCAACTATTTTTTCTGGAAAAGGAAAAATTGGGCAAACATTTCCTTAATTTTAGGTGACTACCGACACCTTATGATATCAAAGAAAAGCCACATTAAAAAAAAGCACACCGATCACTTTAAACAAACTAAACTGAGACATTAATTAACACCAAATTAGTTTGGCAACAAAACCAATATGTATTAAACACATTTATCTAGTTTTCAGATACATAGGAATATAATTTACTCGTAATTATTTCATAAAGCTGAGTCAGTGGTAACAACCGAGTTTCTCTTGTCACCTTAGTATAATTAAATGCAGCAATATCTCCAGATTTTAGCATGTTCTAAACCCTAAGATCTACATTTATTTATCTCAGAGGTTGGTGATTTATAGCTTTTCATAAATTAAAAGCAATCATTACTATAACAGTCAAGTATTTAGCTCTAAGAGTGCTAGCAGGCATAACAGTTTAAGTACTTCTCCAGAACTCAATCGGTGTATCTATAGAACATATGGGAAAATAATTTCCTAAGAAAACTGATACTGTATGTAAAACCTGAAGTGTCTGTGAGGTTTAATAAGCATTTTCTTTCTGAAGCTAGTGAAGTTATTTCTTGCCATATACAGGGTATCCAGAATCAACTAGTGGTTATAGGTTCTTTACTGAAGTATTGGAATAGTTTCATGAACACTTAAAAGATAGTGTTTAGTTTGTGTAATTACTGGAAAACTATGTTTGTCATTAGTGTTTCCCACTAGAAATACTTCAGCTTACCTAAATAGGGAATACAAGGAGTCATCTTCAAGCTGCTGATATAGTCTCTAAGCCTTTTGTAATTATCTTCTTTACTCATAACATACTCCAGCTTTTCAAAGGTGGCTTTATCCTTCCGACTCAGTAACTAGGAAAAAAAAAGCCAAAACAAATGAGCATTAAGTTTGAGCATTATGATTTCTCTTTTACCCTTAAAAGCATGGATTTCCACCCCCTGCCACCCCACCCACCCCACCCATTTTTGTTGTTGGTTTTGTTTTCAAATACAACTACTTCAAAATTACAGCATTTACTCCTTAAGGATGAGTACTTAGCGTTTACAGAGAAAAGTGGCTATTTTGGCTGTTAATTTAAACTATCCTTTTAAAAAAATAGCCAGATATAAACTTTGATGTCATGGAGGATCCTCCTTAAAGAATACAAGTTTTCAAGAGACTAATCTAGCTAAAACACATCACACACTCACATGCTGTCCACTTCTACAGTATTTCAAAACAATAGTTTATTCACTCTAAGTCAACTTTTCTTTGTCAGATATACTGAGAAATTTTATACTAAACCAGCTCCACAAAAACCCAAATTCCAAAATATGTTCTTATTCTTGAATTGAGAGCTATCTCAACAAATCCTTTTCCAGAGACTAAAACAGTATGATTAATATCTGATAAATATATTTAACTAAACTACAATTTTATAAACAACGAATGCAGATATACACGTATCCACGTACTTGAAAGGTCTGGAAAGAGTAAGGTTTTCATCCATTTTTCTCTACAGAAGGCATTATGAACTTGAATACAGACTGTGTATATTGTTCTGCCAACTAACAATTTTACTGGCTCTTAATGTTACAGGAATGCCCACTTTGAATACAACACTTAAAAGTCATGGATCTCCTTCACTGTCCATTCCTGCTCCCTCCCCTCCCCCTCGGGCCTTCCTTTGACAAAATTAAACAGCAACTAGCCTTTCTTTGTAATATTGGGAAAGGAAGTTAAGATATTTTTAAAACATCTAGCTGAACTACTGCTGCAAAACCGCATTAAAGGCTTAATTTCAATTCAGAACCAGAATTTAAAGAAGGGTATAACATGGCCCCACTGAACATTTGGCAGAAGACTCAGTGTTCTAGTCCCAGTCACAATTTTTCCCCTATAAGATACCTAATAGTGCAAAAATTACAAGGGTCAGATGGCTAAATTTTTATGCGTATTCCCTTTTCTCTTTCAGTTAAAGATCAACCTATGTTGAACATGATAGAAGTGAATTGTCCGTTCTGTAAAGCTGTAAATTCACTATTGAAGTAATGGCTCTTTTTACTTGTATTTCCTATATCCTAGTCTTCATTAGGATAGCTAACACACCACCAAACTGAACGCTGGCTTTCAGAAGAAAGTCACTTTTTAAAAAAGTGAATTGTTTCGCAAGACATACTGATCTCTGACATTCCAGCAGTTAATTTACATCTTTAGTTTTGGTTCCAACAGTCAGATGAACAGCCTCTCATGTTCATTAAAACTGCAGACATCTGCCAATTCCAGGACAAGGAAACAGCAGACAGGCATGACTTCTTTCCAACCACCAGAACATGCCATTTATCTTTTGAAATTTATCTCCTCAAAGACAGTTCCAGTTCAATCAGCCTAGATTAGCTTGCCTTTAATAATATTCTAAAATACTCTGCCGCCATTTGGTGTCTGGAATGCTTTTGTAGTTTTGCAGACTGGAAGGTAAGACAAGACTAACAGATATAGTAATGGACTAAATTCAGACTTGAATAAAGTTGTATTTTCCTTGCATTGTATTTTGCACAATCTTGTTCAAGTCTGATACATCATTTCAGGCTCTTTGAATAATCTCTGAACAAGTTGATCCTGTATGACTTGCCCTTGTGCTCACGGCACAATTCACATCATGTCTCCACTTCCCGCATTCACGTAGCAAAGTATAGAGAACCCAACAATATTAAGTGTTTTGTGAGGGCAAGTAAGGACCCAGCTGCCATTTCTTCAGTTTTGGAGCTGCTTCTTTTTCTAAATAATTTTTATCCTCTGTCTCTTAGGCTCAAATGATGGAAAGATCGGTGAAGAGATGTACATATGCAGAGACAACGAAAGCTAAGGCTGATCGTTTACAGTAGCAGGGAAGGATTCAGAGCCTTCCAGACTGCTCTTTGCTTTCTAATTATAGTGTGCCAGCACTGAAGACAACCTTTCTGAAAAGCAAGAAAGGAGAGATGAGTTTTCAGGGTGCTGGCAGGGTGGGGCAGGATTCACTCTTCTAACTTGAGATGTCTGATGATTATTTGCTTACATTGCTCAAGTCCTAGCTGGTCATCTAGACTTTGTTTACATTAAATGGAGAGAAGTAGAATATTCTATGTACTTTCTTAGAAAGGTTCATAATTCTTTTCAAGTTTTGAGCAGGGCAAATCACACATTGGAAGCATTTCTTACACTCCAAAGTTCAGAGGGTGTGCAGGCAATGAGCGAGACAGATTTCAGACATACCGTCAGAAGACATGAATTTCATCTTTTTTAGGAACATTAGATTACCAAGCAAATATTTAATGGCTCCTTTCCACTCTAGATTCCAACCATATAAGGTGACTTTTTTTTATTTTTAGGGAGTGAATATACTTGCAGTTATTTTCTTGACTTTATAACCCGGTTGATCATGGGTTGCTACAAACTATCGCAGAAATGGAGATGAAATCCTTCCTTACTGAAGGTTTTGGAAGATTACTGTATAACTTAAATGACTTGGTGACTCAAATAATAGCTTGATGTGTCTTTTCACATGTCTTTTCTTGCTTTTAAGTTACAGAAAGCCAAAGGCTTAGAATTACTTCAAGAATTTATAAACTGAACTTCCAAGAGAAAGACATCTAAATCAGTTTGCAGTGCACATTGCTAGGAGCTATCCTGCAACTTGAATTTGCAAAGGCTTATACAAGATGATGAAAAGCATAGACTTGCTTGGAATTGTATGAGAAATTAAACACCTGCAGAAATGTGGGAGAAGTTATGTGGCATTCCGGAGGTTGGAAGGGGGGCAAACTTTAAAAACTGATACATATGCCAACAGCACACAAATGATCGTCATTAAGTGCAAAACAGGACTTCTGGATGAACAAGTAGGAAAAGAAACGGGATTCCCAGTTCTGAATGGCATAATTATGGTAGTAACTAATGTGGTTATATTAATATATTATCATCGTTGACATTTGTTTTGAGTCATGCACAAAAACACCATCAATGTGGCATCACAGTTATAAAAGCTGTTGAGGCATCAATTCTTCAACATGACAAAACCAGAAAAACAACAGTTCTCCTCAAGATCATTTTGAAGTCTTAACTTCATTAAGGTATCCTTAGAGAGATTTTTGGTGTTTTGAAACAATGTCTTTCTTAATTGTGCATTTTCAGAATGTGCACAGAATTCTAGATGAGTATCTCAGCAGGAGTGAATTATATTCAATTTTGGTAACATTTATCAACTGAACAACATTATCATCATTCAATTATCAGACAAAGAAACACTTTTTGTAACATGAGAGGATGTGTTGACATGTCTTCAGTGAAAGATTTATCTCTTTTTATGATCTATTTATATGGATCCCCGCACAGGAGTATTTCAGTCACTTGACTATTTCTATCACACTTGAAAAATGTCACAGTTCATCTGTTTATACAGCTGAATAACTACACAATGTATGGCTGAATCAAGCACAGTATTTTCTCAGCTCTGAGGTATCAATGAGCAAAAGTCACTCCTAATGTTCTCCTGATCAAAGACAGAACTACGCAAAGCCAATATTAACTCCAGTCAAAAAACAGATGTCAAAAATGTTTCCAAAGAAGCCATTCTTTCATAACTGTATGAAAGCAGACCTACAAATATGCTGTGTAATGCAGTTGTTATAACTATGAAAATAATTCTGAAAACTCTGAGGAAAATTGCTAGATTTAGTTATCTGTCAGAGAAACTACAAATCTCTTTATGGAAACTGAATCAAGAGTTTCTGGACATCTGCTCTCCATAGCAAAAAAAATTCCAACAGTATAAACCCCTAAACGATTAAAGTGTGACCCACTTTGGCATTCATAATTTTCCAGCAACTAAATACAAAATAGCTTCTGGCCAAATTAGAAGCCTCTGCATTTAGCAAAATCTGCAGGGAACTATTTTTCAAAGGAAAATATTTCTATGCCAGAATGGAAAAAAACTCAACAGGAAACCATAAACTTAATAGGCACTAGAAACATAATGTACACGGTACAAGAAGATTAAGAGTATCTGTAATAATTATTGCATCCTTGAAAACAAGCTACAGAATCTTCTATTCACCTAAGAATAAATTTAAACCCTTTCATTGTCCTGCTGCTCACTTACCGCCCACGTTTTAGTCAGCCTGAAGATTGGAGCACTCTGTAGGCCTGACACAACTGCCATAAGAGCATGCAGATTATTCAGCTCATACAGTTTCTGAGGACAAAAATAAATACAATAACAATTAAAAAATTCCAAGTGCTGTCAATAGTGACTACAGAATAAATAACAATCTAAAATGAAGAAATTTGCATACTCTAAAATGAAGAGTTAGTTACAGTGAACTGCTGTGCACCCACACCACTTTTATGGCACCTCTTAGTTTTTCATTACTGCATCTATACGGTTTGGATTAGACTATACTAGCTGATTCATAGTCCAGTCAGAGCCCTTCCAAAAAAAAAAAATCTATATAGGCATACATCTTGGGACATATATCAGAACTGCCAGAAGTTTTCTAACATTCAAACCCAACAAATTCCTTTCATAGCATTCAATGGAATTTTAATACTTAACATGCCATAAAGCATAACCCAGTTGTGAATGATGTAACCGTGGCAGTATTTAATACTGTAAATGCATTTGGCACCACAGGTTTATGTAGCTACCAAGGCTCCATTAAAGCACCCAAAAAATATTGTTGCAGGATGAAGTCAAGCAGGTAAATTTCAAAAGCCATGTACCTGCAGTACTCCTCTCACTGAAAGACATTTTGGGGTATGGTAACTAAAACTAACTAGTGGAAGGGAACAATAAAAATCAAAATTGAACACAGAAAACATCAGGGTAAAAGAATTTTCTTAAACTCTCTACAGAACACTGCGCATAAGTGCATTTTCTTACATATTTGGAGTTTCCCTCCCCTCTTTTTTTTCCTTTCCCTCTGTCTCCAAACCCATCAATCCACCTTGGCCAATTAACTACTGGTACTACTGTCACAAAAGCTTAAAAATGCTCCAGAAGAAAATGCTGTTCCTTAAGCTCTTCTGCAGCATCAATTATTCTGATAGCTATGAGCACCCAGAGATCTGAACTACATTCAGGGATTTTTGGTGGAGCACACACAAACAGGTTTTACCCCTAACAAAAAGAGAAATGGATACTCAATCACAGTATTGCAAATCCTGTTTAATCCATTTGGAAAATTCACCAAGGTAGGTTAGGATTCCAGCTAGAAACGATACAATAATATGGCTATTCAAGAAATGGTGGAAGTCTTTTTTCCTCCTTGAAATTCAGCTTACTCACGTTTTCTTGATTAAGAGACCTTTCATGAAATAACAGGACAAAAAAGATAAACTAACTTGATTCTGAATAAATGCTGACTACCAGAGGAGACCTTTTATTTGGAAGGCCAAAAGTGATACTGCAACGATGGTTTTCCAGCTAACAGTTTTGGAGCAGAGCAAATGATTCTCTCCCCACTTAACTCACTGCCGGAAAACTAACAGCCTTTTATAGAACAAAGTCCTCATAGGTATTACTCAGAAATGCCACATCTTAATGCTGACTGTCAGGTCACCCTAGCAGCAATTTCGGCATGGGTGCCCAGAACCCAACTGTTCCAGCACGTCTACTGACCGATGAGAGTCTTTCCACACCTACTGAAGAAGCACTTACCTCTCCTAACCCTCTTTAGGGAGGATTCTTTAGTAACTGTGTGTAAAGGACAATCGATACTTTGTGGAGTGAGGGGGTAGATATTTGTCATATACCATAGTTCTACTATTCCTCCAAATAGTACTGCTGGTGTTTGTCCCACCACTCCCACAATAACCCTTTCCCCGCCCCCCCCACATCCCCAAACAAGGTAATAAAGCTCACTGTCCCAAAAGACAGCGTAGCTGATAAAAAATGAAAAAAGGGCTTTCCTAGCTGCTGCCAGCATTGAAACAGAAGTCATAATCAAATCAGGACAGTCTGGGAACTTCAGAAAAATGCAATTATTAAGCCCAATTAGTTCATGCATAAAGTTATGCAGTATGAGATACCATTGAAGGACTACTAGCTATACAATAGACAGAGAGTCATCAGCACAAAGAATTCACTGTAGAGTGGCTTTACAGCTTCTCTGAAAAGTTAATTAATGTGACCTCTGGCACCAAGCTGCTTTGATAATAGCTTTGGTGTAAACTTCAAATCCTTTAAATGGCACTAACTGCAGTAACTTCATGTTAGCGGCCATATGTAAGCACAGCCAAGATAATAGATACAGTAAGTAAATTAGCAGATATAAAACCACCCCATATATAGTTTCTTGCTTTTGTAATTGTGATTTTACAACTCCTAGATAAAAAAGCTCAATCAGCTTCAATTGTTTGAGCACATAGCTACCTCAAAACCAGCAGCATTTCAGCAGACACTGCTGTCTGCAGTCCAATGATGAGATCAGGCACGTTCAGGGCGCTGTGCCCAAGACAGAGCCTACAACACCCAGTGTCAGCAAGTCCCATCCAAGCACTAACAAGGCCTGACCCTGCTTGGCTTCCAAGATCAGTTCTGTACTACAATCACTACAGGTGAACTTTCCTCCTTCTATGGAGGGACATGGATCATGAGGCGAATTTTTGTATGTTTGTATTTCAAACAAAAAACCCCAAGAATTGATTTTTAAAAATATATGAGATGAAGATACATTAACTCACCAGATAACAAAGGATGTTTAAGAGAGATTCTTAACAGTTTCTACATTTTTAAATATTCTTAACCACTACGACCACAGCATGATTATTGAGCAAAGCCTGTGGAATCCTACCAAATTAGCTTGCTTTGCCCAAAATTTATAGTCAAATCTCATAGAAGTAAAGCATCACGTCATTAAAAATGTGCATATCAAGACAAATAATGCATTTGCAAAATGAATACCAAGGTAATTAACAAAAAATTTACATATTTTTTGCAGGTAACCTGAGGTGGTCGCAGAAGTTAGCTGTAGGAACAGTCAGCCAACTCCTGACAGCAAAAAATTGAAAAAAAATCCCTCTCTTCAACACTGCAATGAAGAAGTTTCATTCTGTTTGAAGGGCCAGGACTCTGGTTCATCTCCGCATAAGTCAAGATTTGCTGACCCTTTTTTTATGAATGTCAGTCCTAAAGGCTTTCAGGAAGATATCACAGGATAAGAGGTCTAAAATGTCTTCAGTGTTCAGGTATATTTTCGAAACAATATTTATTAAGTTGGTATTATTCATGCCACAATTGGAATAAGAGATAACAGATCCTTTCCTTCCAATAGTAAAAGCAAACAAACTGTTTCTGTTCTGACTGATGCTGTTTGAATGGATTCGACACACAGCGCTTTGCTTTAACCAACATTAGAAAACACATCCGGTAAATTATATTATCTAATAAACAATATTTGAAATAAGGCATCTTTGCATTTCCTTAATTAAGCTTTTTTTTGTAAACAAAGGCTTCCATTTCAGGACTTTGGTCTGTCAGTATTTCTGACAACTTTGTTACATGCATAAGCCAAACAGCTATTCATGTCAACAGATACAACCACAGCTAAATCAGGTATCAGATAAATATTTACCATGAGTATTTTTGAACTGACCAACTCAAGTATAAGAACTTTCATCACAGTGAATCCCACAACTCCCCCTCCCACCATCCAAATTCTTACCTTTGCAGTTTTAATATAGTGGCTCAAAACCTCAGCTCTTATTTTTAAAGTTTGTGCATGTAGAATCTCTCTAACAACCCAGAAGCTTACCTAAAAGGAAGAAAATTTGCTTTTTTAAAATACAGACCTTCAACTTTACATTTTTTAATATTTTTATTTCACTAGTAATACATTAAAAGTCTCAATGCTTTCAATTTCCATCTCTAAAACTGAACACATACTAGAAGATGCAAATGCTTATAGTATAAAATCTCAGCCAATATAACCCAAATACTAATAAAAAACTTTCTTCAAAGTGTTTTGCTTTGTTACTCTGCTCATTCTCACCCAAGGTACCTTCTACCGCTACATGGTCAAGTAGTTGCTTAAATCCAATTAATAAATCCAATTTATGTCTAGAATTGAATCCTTTATCTTGTTATTCTCTTCATCTTCTCCAGTTCGTAACTGGTAGCCATGCACTCCAGTGTTCTGTTGGAGACCACATGTTCTGGTGCCTGCTTTTCTCAGAAAGTGTGTGGGTGGCTAGAACTTGTCTTTGTAAAATCTGTCACTTCAGTTAGTTGCGTACAGACATTGGGATCTGTTTTTCTAATGAGGGAAACCCTTCCGCTGCCAGCACACCCCAAAAAAACCTCAGCAGAATCAGTTATATACAATCCATGCAAACAGACTCGTTTTCAGGCTGTTTGAGGATGAGATCTCACAGTCATAAAGCAAATGGCAAAACACTCAAATGTCAAACAACGTTCTCCCAAGAAAATAAAATCATGACTGAATTAAGAAAGTCTACAAAATGAAGGAATACAAAAACTAAAATTGAATTATATCCTTTGGTTCTGCTTTTCCACAGCTTCAAAGCTGCACTATCCAACTCTCAGATGAGTTGAACAGCTTCAACCAGTTCACTGACGTTTCCCAATTCTCAACACCTCTGAATAAAAATAATAATCAGACAAATATCACCAGAACAAAATTGGAATGTAAGGTAGGAAGCCTCTGCTATAATGTAGAGTTTACAGTTTGTACTCCTATTGCTGGCTACGCCAATCACCTGCTAATACACAGCATGCTACCATACTCATTTATTAAGTTTTATAGGACTAACTTCACTGTTGTATAAAAATCGCTGTTATATTCAGTATGGTATGAAGGGTGGTTGCTGCATTTCGTAGTTGCATGAATACCTCATAAAAGCTATACTTTTGAAGATGTTTTGTTAACATGTCTGAATTCTAGTCTTTTCTCCCCTCTGCTCCCCCCACGCCCTCTGCCCTCAAATACTTTAGCACAAATAAGAATGATAGAACATAAACACCTTCATAACTGTAATAAAACAGTGGCAAAGAATTAGCAAATGGTAACAAATACTGTAGCTTTTATTAATGTATTCGCTACAATTAGGAAAAAATGAATGATTAGCAAGACACAGCGTGACTGCTATTTGCAGAACTACTGAAAACAGTGTATGAAGAAATGTACGGTCTCATACATAAACATCTTTCAACCCGTCATGCTGCTTTGATTTTTAAGAGTGATGCTAAACTCCTCCTTGTAAACTAACACTGTGCATGTATTTGGGTTCCTGCCCAAAATTTCAATTAAAAAAAGGAAATAGCCCATTTATCCTGTTTCACTTTGTACAATATGACAGCTTTTCATACAGAATAGCACGAGAAGATCCACACCTCCAAAATTATTACATTTTCAGTGAAGTTACAGTGATCTGATGAGAACTGGGATGTCAAAACACAACAGCTCTTTGGAACTGGGAAATGGAAGAACTACAAAAAGAAACCACTAAAAAATCCCACACATCTTGCATAACAACTGCTTTCCTTTGGTCTGTTTGTCTAAGGCTGTATTAGCCAGGAAAGAATTAGCCTTGGAGCTCAGTTTTCTTTCCTTTTTTTTTTTTTTTTAAGCAAAGTATCTCCAGATAAACTGTTACCCTGACATATAAAAAAACAGTTCTGTGCGAAAAGCATTACTATAAAATACATAAGTACTGAATACATAAATACTAAAGTCTTGTCAGTACTTCAAAATATTGTCAAAAAAGTTAAACCTCAGTTTGACGTTCTGCTCTAGTTGCACAGCTCGAGAAAACCAACTTTTCCATTGACCGAACGAGTTTGTAAGGAGATGCTTTGACTTTGAAGACCAAGGGAATTTAAATTTTTAACATTGATTTTCATATCATAAAGAATCAGGTAGAGACAACACACATATTGCTATGCCTTAAAGTCCAAAATCTCTTTGGTCTCAAGTTAACAGAGCATCGATGTAATAGGAGACTGCTTGCAGCAGGCCAGACTATGAAACACTTGCTCAAAATACAGAGCAATGCTCAATCATTTTCATAAGGATGAAAAAACAAACAATTTACTATGTTGGCCCTGATTCCTATGAAAGTTCATTAGTATCACAGTGACATAAGCACTGTGGTGCACAAGTACTCATGTTTACTCAGGGAAGCCTGGTTTCCGTCCCAGTCCCAGCCAGACCGAGTCTCAACACTTCCAAGCTCTTGCAGGAAAAACAAACCAGAACAAAATGCAAAACTTTCTTCCAAGCTTAGAGCCATCCAGTCCCTTCAGTGACAGAGTAAGCAGGAGATAAAGAATTAAACACACTCAACCATTTCCACTCCAGCCACCTCCCCTCCTCTTTGGTGTGTTTTTACTGGCATTGACATTCATTTTCGGCTGGTTTTGTCTATTCACTGGTATCTTGAGACAGCACCATCATCTCATTTATTCCAAATATTGAAAAACAAACAATTAAAATAAACCCCTTTGTTTCAATAGGCTACTTTATTTTATCGAGGTTCATTCTTCACATAAATTATACATATTTGTTCTATACATATTTTGTGGTTGTTTTGCTTCAAGTCCTCTCTCACTGCATTTAAATGTTATTCTTTCTCACTGCCCCACCAATATCAATCAGTTAGATGACCCACAGCCTTTGGGCATCAATGCGTTTGATACCTTGACATATATTTGTGTATTTATATTCTTCTCTATTAAGGTCAGCCTAGAAAAACATGCTTAACTTTTGAACGTATCTTTTCTTGAATCACAGCTTAAGCTTTTTAAATTATCCCATGTTTGCCTTATCTGAAATACTAATTTTGTTATACTGGTGCTCTGAAGTTCATAGTCATTGGTTCCAAAACTATTTGTGCTTTCTGTGCTAATTGGTAGATAAGCAAATTCGAGACTCTCTTCAAAGGAGTTTCTGGATCGTTCTTCCAAATATCTGTTAAAAACATTCTGACATGCTACACAAAAAGCATGTCATGTAAACCGGACAGTACTGACCTTGCATCATTACAGCTAAGGTAGAATCCCTGTCTTGTTTTTGTTTTGTTTCCAAAGAAAGAACACTAACCTCTTCCCCACTCCATTCTTTAATTTCTGAAAACCCTAGTAAAATTTCACTATCACACTTCACTGCAACTCAGCAACACTTCAATGTTCAAGACAAACTTCCTATCCTAATATTTGCATTTGTTTTTTAAAAAAAACAATACAACAAAAGCACACTTTCACAGTTAGTAAAACATAAAATTTGCCTTTTCCAAGTGGGATCTTTTGCTTTAAAATTGTTCCTATGTACTGAATCCAGTTGACAAGTTTCTCTAATATTTCAAACTCTGTGGCAGCATAGTTCCACTCCCATTTAAATAAAAATGTCAAGAAAGAGGTTTTTAATACAGATAATCTTATAACCAGGAGAGCAACAGTTACCTTTACATAAACTATGGAACATTTTCATATCAATGCCATTTTTAGAAGGTAGAGAACAATGATTTATTAAGTAGGCAAATGTGATGATTTTGCACTCTGACAAATTTACCAGTTACAACAGCAGTACGCAAGTATACAACTAACTCTCAGAAGAAAGATGAAAAAGGTGGAATCAGAGTTTGAAAAAAAAATTATGTAAAGAATTTACATATTTAAAAACAACACTTAATAGCAGATGTGTAGATCCATGGAGTACCACGTGGCAATGCATTCTTCAAGAATAAGAGAGTCCTGGCATGGAATAATTCAATTGATTTCTCTTCCCTGAACTTGATCTGTTTTTACAGGCACCACATATAATTATCACATAACTAATGCTGGAAATACACTACTTCATCCTCAGTGGACTGCAATCAACTGCACATAATCATTACTGTTTCCAAAACGCTATCAGCAGATCAATTTGCTGTGAAGCAGCTGTTAGTGATTTAATATTCTCTTTACTTACAAAGTGAGAGCTGTTCATGGTTTTCTTTTGGCAAGTTGGGAGGAAAAAGAGAAAGACAGATGCATAATGCATAATTTAAACCCAGTGAAATTTCAAAGGTTAACAGAAGTTTGATGAAATGTATTCATGCCCAATAAAGCCAAAAGTCGGAATGTTTTCCCGATTACTTATTTTAGGTCTAAGCACTAGAAACCCCCAGGTATGCGGGGCAGGTGCCCGACAGGATCTACACTCTGCTGAGCAAGCACCTGGGGTAGAACTGAACGCTAAGGCGGCAAACCAGGCAAGGAAGATGAAAATTGCTTACTCCACTGTGCCTTCTTATTCCCAACTGCCACTGCCTATCCCATAGGATTTTTGGGGCTTCACTGCTCCCAAAAGGATGGTGACTCTAAATATGACATTACTACTGGAATGAGTAAGTCCTCCGCAATGACACATCTGGAACCAAAGGCCCACACCACATCAAAAGTTATCGCAAGTACTAGTCTCAATAAGTCAAAAGTTGAGGTACTAACGTGAATAATAGGAACCTGCGACCAAAACAATGCTTGCCCCTTTTCCCTCCCCTCTCCAGTCCCACTAAACAAAGGTAAGACCAATGACTTTCCTTGGTGCCAGAATAAAGGCTGATGTAAACTTCTTGGAAGAGCTTCTTGCAAATGGTATGCCCCTCAGCCCCCAAAGCTGTGTGCAGCAGTTTCCCAGAAAATTGGTTGGAGGCAAACTAACCCAGCATCTGAGCACATGTTAAATAGCTGGACTTGCTTCCTCTTTATTACGTGTTCTTCAACTCTTCAAGGCAGAGTTTCTCCTACAGGCTACTATGACTCCTATATCAATGTTTTTCAAATGACACCTTAAAGAGAGCAGAAACAAACGAGGAAAAAAGAAATAGGAAAGAAGACCTAGAAATGCCTCCAAATCTTTTGGCTTTAAATACAGTCCAAGGGACAGCCTACGCACTGCAACATCTGAATGTGATGGCACTGACAATGTGAAAAACAGAAAGAGAAGCTACTTGTCCCGTTCCAGGTGATTTAATGGTGAATTGCAATGGCTCCAAGTATTTACTGGCCGCCTGTTAAAAAAAAAAGAGCTTTTTTCATTTCTTGAGAGAGAATCAATGGAATAGAGCCTCAAACTGGCCTGTCTTGGCTGTACTGGTGACTCCACAAGACTCACTGACACAGCAAAGGCACGCTCTAGATTTCGCCACTGTTCTTGTTTCAGGGGTGTCCCAAGGACAATTCAGGTTACTGGCAATGTATTTCTTTTAGACATTAAAAGTATCAGTAACAGGCATCTAAGTAAGGGAATCTTCTGTAGCAGCCAACGTAACATCTGTAAGGAAATGAACTGCAACCCAGCAAGGAAATGAAAGCTAGGGACAGATCCTGTCACATGGATAGGTCTTCACTGGAGCTTAAAAATGACAGAAAAAAATTTTCAAGATATTAGGAAGGCTCTTAAGAAATTATCAGCAAATATATTCTCAGTGAAGGAACCTGTCACCTGACAGAGAAGCACATCCAACTTTTATGGCTGTAAAGAAAGCACACGAATGGGGTCAGGCTTATCTACAAACCTAAATCTTAAGACAAGAAAATTTGCAGCTGTATTTGTGTACATACCACTATATGGAATGTCTATACAATGACATCCACAGACCGCCTGTCATGAAATCAATCTTAAAGCTAATATATTCTGTTTGTATGTTTATTATTCTTCTCGTGTTCCCCAAAAATAAGCTACAGAAAGGGAGAGTTCGTAAATAAGTCTTAGTCCCTTTCCAACTGCATCATTTCCAGCGAGGCCTTCAGATGCAAAGCCAAAGGGCAGAGAACGGGGAGAGAAACAGTACAAGAAATTCTCTATACAACTGCTCAAAGCCAGTCAGAGTGCTGCATTTTATTCAAGGTTCTCTCCTTTACCATACTGAAAAAAATGACCTACAGTCCATTAAAACATATAGAACAAACTCAAAGAACCTACAGACCTTTGAGAGTCACCTAGTTTTATAATTTCTTTCAGACTGACCTGTCTTTCAATCAAAAAATAACAGTTCCTTGAAACAAATGAAGCATAGCAGAAAAAGAAAATTAAGACGGAGGAAATAGATAGTGACTATCAACAACTATCTAACATGCACTCTGGGGTAACAAAAATATGTAAGACTCCCTTCAGCAGCTAGCAATGCTTTCCAGTGAAACAGGAATACCAACTATTATGAAGAAATGTATTACTAAAAGGCAGATATTTCTATCTTCTTATTCTCCTTACTGCCTTTGCTGTATGCATATTGTCAGTTTTGTATGGATTTTTGCAAAAACGAAGACTGAACAAAAGCAAGAATATCACCCATCAATTAATAAACCAGTGAACAGATTTGATAAATGTCCCACAGAGTAAAATACAGAAGCCTCCTTTTAAAAAAAAAAAAATCAAAATCTAAAATAGTCACAGAACTAAAAAGTCATTAGGATGAATAAGAAAGGGAGAAGAGGATTACAATAATAAACTAAGGGGATTTTGCTGGCCTGATGGAATTCCTCTATATTAATCTAAAAATACTGTATTTACAAGTTTTCTAAACACTATTTAACAACAGAGTTAGCATTTAACAACATCCAAGTTCTTTAACAGCTACTTTTAAAGTACAGGTATCTCCTCCTGGTTCTGGCCAGCTGTACAAGGTAAACCTTCCTTCCCTCTGTCCTTAACATACTTTACAGGTTAGATATTTTTAAACAGTTGTTCTGTAACGACAAACGGTCAGTTTGCAGACAGCTGATTGCTTATTCCCATTATAAGGCTTCCACTCCCTTCTTCCTACTAAGCATATTTTAGCAATTCTTTAGTATGTCTGAAGTTGACTTTCTGTTTATGAAAATCCTGCAGTTCTTTAGTACATTATACAATAACAAATGAGAAGCAAGGTCCTTGATGAGGCACGCTGCCTAACATGGCCCTTACTACAAAAACATTTCAGAATATTCAGCAAAACAAAATGTTTCTTTGAAGAGATTACTTAAATGACTAAACAAGACAGCAAATGTTGGAATCACTGGCATATCAGTGAGATTAGCGGAAACAGTATTAATGTAAAAGTAGCCTCAGGATAGATATATAGTCCAACAAAGGAATAACTTCAAAAGCTGGATCAGGAAAATTTCAACTAAATGCTACCAAAAAACCAACCAAAACCCAAATCCCAACCCAAACGCTCCAGATTTCAATAGACCGTATGGTCACAAGAAGTTTGTGGTGTAACATTTTCTCTTCAGTCAAGAGGAGAATCAGGCAAGTGTCCAAAATCCATGCCCAGACTAGCATTTTAGTCATTAGAAGGTTAAGAAATACTCTAAGTGTTGCTGATGAGAAGTAATAGGATTTGGTCGTATTCTGAATGTGAGCAATAATGGGAAGTGAGAAAGTACACAGCAATTGATAGAAAAAAAAAACCTGAAAAAAGTTAGAGGCTTGGTCTGATTTTTAGATGATTAACAAAGATGTCTGTAGATATGAGACTGGGCACAGAAGATAGGTCTGGAATAGAGCTTATAAGTTTGAGACATTATTAAACATTTACAAGAGTAGAGATGAGGGTAATAGAATTACTTCATCTGAAATACAAAATATGGCATTACATAAAAACAAAGCATTCCAGTTTTGAGACTTGATTGGCTAACTACACAGCTGGAGTTATACAGCTTTAATTGTGGGAAAGCTAAAACTCTGATCTTACTTTAAAAGTTGATTTTACACAGAGATATTTTTAATTAAGAAAGCCATAAATCTCAAATATGCTACCTGAAAAATTATGCCAAATAGAGAGTTAAAGAACAAATTCTGTACAGTAGCACTGTTTGGAATTTTTAAAGTTTGCCCAGAATCACCTTAAAAAAAGATAACCATACTGACAAAAGGCTCATATTTCTACAGACAAAAACCATCTACATGGAGCAAAAGACACTCAACTAACACAGAAAGAAATTACATCTAATTACTACTCCAGAAATCCTGTATGGTAAGCCTTTAACCTGTAATGATGATTCTGTCTTTATGTAAAGGACAGCCAGCATTTATAGGGGGAAAAAAACACTTAATATTTTCCTGTTTCAACAGTAACTGCTATTTAAAACAAAACCAGAGTTATTTCTTCAGTACTTTTTTGGTCTTTCTGTATATCCTAAAGATAAAGATCTCCTTACAGCAGATACTTTAAGTTTTCAAGTAATCAGCTATGATCAGTAATAAAAGTGATGTGCCAGAACACTTAATTCCCCAGACTTTTTAAACATGTCCACGTAATGACACTGAAAAAAAAAAAACTCACGTGATTGAATCGTCTGGTGAAAGCAACAGCATTTGGTGCAGAACTGTATTTCTCTTTTTTATTCCAGCCACAGCTTGCCAGCTCCTGGGAGAACAAGGATAAAAATTCATTTTTTTTTTTAATTAGCACATAACACATGTTCAGAGCCAAGAGCATATAGAGAGAGAAATCTTAAAAGTTTCAAAATAACGGAGCAATAATACATTGAAGTAATAAATATACAGTTACACTTTTTCCGATTTCTTCTGTAAATTGATATTCCACAAGTGGCATTTCTGAATTGTTTTCAATTATTAGATTTTCACAATACATCTTTTGTTGAAGTAGGCACTTTTTAAATTCAGCTCTTATTAGAAACTAGTGAAATAATTCAAGATCCATTTTGCTACCACAGAAAATTCTGCTTTAAATGCGACTCTGAGCTAGGGAGAGCAGCATGTTCTTTTGTTTTTAATTGCTTTCTGAAGATATGTAAAAGTTTACTTAGATGCACCTCGTTAACTCAATCTAGACACATCCCATTATTTTAACTTGGCATGTTGCATTAAAGAAATACCAAAATTGCCATCTTTTGCAGCAACAATAAAAGAAATACTATTCCTAGTTTTCCCTTCCAAAGGAGCCAATTTTATTTTAAGTTGAACAACACTCAGCACTTAAGCAAATAGTTTTATGGAGTAAAAGGGAGCAAAGGGACCCGTTTAAAAAATAAAAAAAAAAAAAATCAACCACATAAGTTAAGTCACCCTAAAACCCGTAGGCCTCAACAATCTAACAAATTATTTGTAAAGCCTGAAAAAGCATTACTTTGTAACTACAAAGTTACAATGTCTCTTACTTGTCTGTAAAATTTAGTTAGCAGTTGGGCAACTACATCATCTTCCTTATTATTTGCTACCACTTAATTTCAATAAAGCAGTTTTAATTAAAAATTGTAAAAAACTAAATGTACCAACGAGCTCTTCTACACGTATGCTATAGCATACAGAATAGAGGCACATATATACAGCATATAGCACACAACCTATTCCGCAGTGCTACCAAGAAAAATAATCAATACAGAGACAGCTTAATTATTAAAATAGCATAATAACAAAGTACAGCTTTTCGTTTTTATTTATTCATGGTTTCTTTCCACATCTGCCACTCTGAAGCACTCTCAGTTTTATCACTGCATTGAAAACTACTTACTGAAACTGGTATCACACTATACGTCCAGCTACCATATAGCGTAGGTAAGATGATTAAACATGTAACCAGTAATTGTGCCATTTAGACAGTCATAGTTTGAAAGAATTTTGTATCTGGATATTCTAAGCTCTCAAGTTTTTGGGGGTTTTTTTTTTTGGATTTTTATTTTTTTATCAGGAACTTCTTAACATCTTTTCAACCAACGTCCCAAAACTACTAGAGTCTCATGCTGGTTAAAAAAGACCTTGAATTCTTCCACTTGTTGAAGTTTGCAGCGTGCTGGTATTTGTTAGAGAAGACTCTGAGACGCTCCTGTCCATAGGCACTGGGAAGAATGCGGAGTCTCTAGCTTTGTATTTAGGGCCATTCCTTCAAATTTCACTAGGAAGTTCCGCCACCATAACCTATTCTTGAAGATGCCAGCATGTTCGGCACAGGAATGCATATGCCCATCTCCTTATACCGGCACTTTAGTGACTATGCACAAGACAACCGTGCAGCTCCTGCTGCAAAGGAGAGTGAACCAAGAGAGAAGGAAGCCAGCTAAGTGACTCTTGGTTACATCTCTAGCCCTCAGCATCTCCCAGTGCTGCACTTTCCATTGGAACAACAATCACAGCTCTGCACTTGGGAGAATACAAGGTGATTCATCCTTACTGGCACCTGATGATTACACTTCCTTAAATGCAGGAAAAAAAATTAGATGCCATCTCAAGTTTAGAGAGAGCGTGGTAATTTCTTCATAGTTCAGGCCATACCCTTGTACATTTTCAATTCTCATCACCAAGTAAAAAACCAGTGATTATTTCAGGCAGAAGTTACCCATTGCCCTGGCACTGTATATCTAAGGGCTTACACAGTACAGACATCAGAATTAGACCTGGCTTAGCTGGCACTGAGGTTATTACCAACAGATGTGGTAATTTTTAAGTAGAAAACATTACCAAGAATCTTTAGATAGTATGTAATTAACAGTATTAATGTTAAGGTCAAATTTATATTTATATACTCAAAATTAGAGGTCTAATATCAGTTGGGCACAGATGCGAGATCTGACTCTCAGACTGTGAGCCATATATATGTATATATATATTTATTATTATTTGAAAGAAGAGGTCTCCCTGTTTTCATAGAATACTTAGGCAACTGAAGCCTCTGCTCCAGAAAAATCTTGTTGAGATTTTCCCTATCTGAACGGAAAGAGAAAGCAATGACTGGCAGAGAAGAAGTATTTTGGTAAATAAGATGGAAATCTAAACAATGAGGCAATAGAAACAGCTCCTGGAACACATTCCTAGCAGATTCTCCCGGCTAAGACCGTTTCTGTATTCCTGGGCCTGAGGCTGGCTATAAGGTTGTACATAGAGTTGTACATTATCATCCTTACCTTGGAATGAAATGGGTTTTCATGCAGTCTCACAAAAAGGTAAAAACTTAATTGTACATTGTTGACCATATCAAATACTGTTTAAACTTTGAAATTCTAGTTCAGTCAAGAATATAGAATAACCTACCAGGGCTGACTGAAATTAGAAGTTTTTAAAGGTAAAAAAAAAAAGGAAGAAAAAAGTATTCTTCAACATCACTGCAGGTTTTTAGCATTTTTCCCCACCATTAAAACTAAACAGATGAAATGTTGTATAAGGCAACGTTCTGACATCTTGCACGCAAAGCATATTACAAGGTCACCACATTTTTCTCCAACCCAGTGACTCCTAAACAGTGTTACACGTGCTACTGGTCTACATGAACCCTTCAAAGGCACAGCAGCTCGCAGCTCCACCTGCGTGGAACCCTTGCTTCAACTACTCTTCTGCTAACTCTCCTTTCTCTTCCTCCCCCAAAACCTTTCAACTCTGTAGTAAGATCACAAACTGAAATAGCCATTTGTGGAGTGTACAATAGGACACAGAGGCACAGGGCTGAGCTATACAGTGACATGGGAGAGTTACTGGCAGATTTGGACTCCTAGATTTGAGGGGGGGAAGGTAATTAACTCAGACTACAGGAGATAGGAGGCAGAAGTTGTTGTCAACTACAGACAGTAGAAGAACGACATCATAACAGATTTTGGGTTAAGATGATTTGAAAATACATGGGTGCATTAAAGAGAAGGTAAGTATATGGGGTCCCAAATAAAAAGGCAGGGCCAAAGGCACATCCTCTCCTATACGCGCTTGAAGCTCAGGACAGAAGCAGAAGTAACAGACAAAGCAGTCCTGATAACTGCTAGCGGCAACAAATTTGAGAATCATTTAGCTCTATCCATGTTCTTGAGTGAAAGCAAGTAGCACTGGATACTGCTCCTGACTGGGAAGGTACACATCAAAATCCTTTTGCAGAGGCACCAAGGCACAGTTACACAGGCCCTCAGGACCTGTGCTATCAGTTCAAATTCTTCAACAGCTTAAGCCAACATCTACACCACTGTTTAGGGACAAACACAGGAGAGGCACAGACTTTAGAGAGTTCACAAAGGCTTTTTCCACTCTCTTTAGTGAGTGTAAGAAATATAAAGGTGGACATAACAAATGCATACGTATATTTTATTACTTTAACTTGAACCTGTTCTTCTACCTCCTGCACACAACTTCTCCATCTCACTTGCAAGACCTCTCTCCCCTGTACAGCCAGCTTTCTTTACTCTTGACTATAAACTAAAGTAAAAGTAGTTTCCCTTTGCTGCCTGTCCGCCGTTTCTTAGCATTTATTACCTGATTACTCCGCTTCAGGGGAAACTCCGTTGTTCACAATCCTCTTCCCTCCTGCTAGAAACTGCTCGCCTAAAATCATTGCCCTTGACACTGGTCATCCCACTGCCCTAAGATGCCATCAACAGAAGAGAAGCCACCAAGGTTTTTGCTTTCACTGTATTTGGTCTGGAAGTAGTACGATACAGTCCTAACGAGCATGGACCTGACTCTGCACACACTATTGCAATAAAGCACACTAATTTGCTGAATTGGATTTCAGAAACCATTCTTATACTTCTATAAAAATACTCATTTCTATGCTAATTAAAGAGACTGTGTGCCTATTCCATTACTCTAGTTCAGGCATGTTTCTTTGATCTTCCTCTAGAACTGCACTTTTTCTGGCAGGAGTTTCAAATCTGAAGTATTCACAGGGATTATTTCCCTAGTCTGCCAGTGTGCAGGAGCTACATCACTACAGCTACCAATTTCTTACCTTGTGTAATTTATTTAAAATTAGGTGCAAGACTGAGTGATTCAGGATCAAGAATACAACAGCTAAACTTCCTTCATAACTCATTTTAGTTTCCACTCCTTTTTGCATCTACAGAATTTTATTTTCCTTAACTAAATACTACAGGAACACTTAAATTATAACCTGTACTACATGGCAGAAAGAGAGACTGTGCTTCTCATTAGAATCTTTATATATGGGTCAAAGTTTCAAAAATAGGAGGAGAGAAAAAGCAAAGATTAATACTGGAACCACTATACAACTTCAGAACAAGTAGAGATGAATATTCAATAAGCGAACTTTTTTTTTTCCACTGCCTAGCCTTAGTGAAGCAGAGGGGATAAAGAAGGTAAAGACAATAACCCAGTAAAGATTTTCAATGTGAGTACATATGGGTAAATAATTTTGGGGGATGTATTAAAATATGTAAAATAAGTAATCAGATTTTCCAATAAAAGCAAGTTAATGCGTTCTGCAAGATGATATTGGCATTGAGTTAACGTTAACATAGCTAGCAGCAGCACAACTGAGCAAGTCTATGACTACCTTTTTGCTTTACAGTCACTGCTCTCTAGAAAGCCACAACCTCTACAAGAAAAAGAAAAGAAAACACACCACACCACTTGTCATTCATAGGCAACAGGTGGAAATCATGTGATTGACTTGGGGAACTCCATCTGCTTCCCAAAAATTAAAATGCAAATAGGCTGCTTTCATAGAGACAGAAGTTTATGCAGCAGAGGTGTGTTCTTTATTATCTTCATTTGTTGTACTGCAGTCCACTAATTATTAATTAACAAAGAAACAGTAATTCCTTCTACTTTCTTTTCTCAGAAATAATTTGCAGGCATTTTTAATGATGAAAAAAGGTGGTTTCCAGTATCACTTGGAGTGATACAGTCTGCTTAAAGCTCAGGTAGAGGATTGTGTCACTATATACTATCTAAGTCACAGTAACTGTTCAAGCCGATGCTTCTGGCTCACCCTAAATGTAAGTGATCAACCATACCTTAATCCTGAGTTATGTGGGCTACACTGAGCTCCCTGTCCGTTTTTTCCTAAGAGCACGAGGAAGTTGTCATGGGTGATGTGTAGGAACTCTAGCACACACGTGAACCCACAATAGCTGTAGTAAGTTTTACTATAGGCAGAAAGAATTGTATTTATTTGCTACAGATAGAGGCGAAAGGCTGTAGAAGTATATAAGTGTGTGCTGTGAGTATGTTCATTGATTTTGATGCCAAAATTACTATACATTGCTGTAAAAAATGTTATTTAGCTCTGTTTGTTGAGATAACCAAGATGGAATTCTGATACTGCTTTTTAAGAAAAACAAATCTACAATACTTTAAGAAAAGATTTAACACAATGAAGACGCAACACAATAATTTAGATAGCCAAGAAAAACTATGATATTTAAAGAATACTGCTCACACACTTCTTAAAGATGGTGAAAATTCATCTCCAGTTATTTTAAAAATTAAGCATCTTGGAATACATCTCTCAGAACCCTGATTTAGGAAAATAAATGAAAACACATTAAAGGCTGAAAATATTAATTCATATACCATTCTACAGAGTCTGGGAAGCAGATGGAGATTCACAGCCTGCATAACGAAGATTTGTTGATGAATTACAACAATCTATAATAAACACCCCGGTTTTAAGTCTTGGCACGCTGGGAACGATGTTGCTCATCATCTCCCACCATGCATTCAGATGAGAGCTGTGAAATTTGATTCTAAATAGAGTATCTATTAGCACTGATACCAAAACACCGAATTCTATCAATGCCTTTTAGTCACTCATTAAAGCCTCAGTTTAGAAGCCCTTTTATACACGTGAAACCAGCTCAACATTGTTTTGTTTTCTAATTACAAATTCAACAATGTTGGAGTGCACAGGTCAAGGTATGCTTAAAGATTTACAAGTTGAATCGAGATACAGATATGGCACACAGTCTGGTAGATACTTCAAAGAAACTCAGAAACCTACAACACTTCATTAATCTGCTGTCAAGACACCTTTAGGCAAACTAAGTGTTCCATGTCTGTTTTCCCCTTCTGCAAAACAGGAGGAAAGCATTTTAATTGTGTCTAGCTTCTTATGACCTGAGAGTTAATCTGTATGCCCTTTTTCCATAGGGGATTAATACAATTTAGAGGCACATCAGATACAGGACGACAGACCTCTGTCTACCTGTGAAGGAGCACTGATGGACAGATAATACTTGCGCACTGTCAGTACCTTCAACTGCTTTTGTGCAAACACTTGAGAAGTGTCAAAACAGCTACCCTTCCTCATATGGATATTTTCCAGTGAAGGCATCACGTGAATTTTTCTTATGCAGTACGTACAGATTTCTTAAAAGGAATGACGTTCTAGATATATTCACCCACTCTCTCACAGTTTTTCTTGTAGGTAAGTTTCATTATTTTATTCTGCTTTTCCCTTTTATAGTTTACAATAATGAGTTAGAACAGCCAACAAAATTAAATGTACTTTCTTGACATTTCTTCTCATCTCCCAGAGACTTTCTGCAGGTCTGTTCAGACAACATCATCTGAGATACAAGAGGTAGCATTAACAGAGCAACAAATTATGAGGTGTGGAGTACTGGATCACTTCCACTATATTTAACTTGCTCACTTCCTTGTGGTTGTTACAGAGCTGACTGCTCATCCTGTGCAGTGCTGGAAGCTGACTGCAAAGAATAAATACTATCAAGCTCAAGCAGTGAAATTTCTTTATCAGCAGATCATTAGGAAAAGTCCTAACTAGTTAAATTGGATGTTGAAAAATCAAAATACCAGTACTTTGTAGCTCAGCGTAACTAGAGATGAGGCACTGCGTAAAAGCACCCAGAGCTTTTTCAACTTCACTCAGGGGTGGGGAGAACCGTACCTAGTAATAACATTAGAAAACGAAGTACACAAACACACATATGAGGAAAATATTTAAAAGAATCAGATAAAAGGGTAAAATGCTTTAAAGTTTTAGAAAAGAGCTTTAAAAGAGAGATATCCTATTAGAAGATCAGGATAAACCTATTCGGCCAATCAAAAAGACTAAGGATGCCCAGAAAAAAAAGCCAGAGAGAGATCAAATGGAAGGCTTTTTGAAAGATTTTTTAAAAAAATACAAACAAAAAACCCACAAAAACCCCACACAAATCCACATGGGTTGGGAATGAGCTTGCTGAAATCATGAAAGCTAAATCATGATAACATTTTGAAGCACAGATCAAAAAGGAAGCCTTCAAAAAAATTTGTGGGTACACAAATGATTAAATCAATAATCACAACCAAGAGATTCAGCAGGTTTCTCCACTTGAAGAAAAATCTTCTTCAGCATGCCACAAGAGTGACATGACAAAAGTCTGCTACCAGTAAAATAGCTTATGATAGTCTAAAGGTGACTGATGAGCTGAAAAAGTCTTCCACACTACTGATAAAGTGGACAATAAACTGAAAAATAAACCTTCAAAAGTGCAAAACAATGCCCACAGGAAAAATGTTAATCATACAGAAACAAGGATAAACAAATTCATCATTTGTTATAGTCACTCTGAAGATTCTGAAAACATCAGTTCAAGTCAGACTGCAATCAGAAAGGAATATGGCATTATATAAAAAAAAATGGAGAACACAAATCATCAATATATTATTCCAATATATCCACAGATCACACCCATCTTGAATACAAGATGCCATTAGAGCTATTTTTCTTTTTCCAAAAAAGATATAAACCAGTTAGGGAAACACAGGACAGCATGAGCTGAAACCTAAAACATTATGATCAGAATAGTCAAATCAAGATGTTTATCACTCAGAAACATTAAAACCCAGATACTTCATCTCTAGCACTAGCTGAACATATTTAAATACCAATACTTCATTCCCCAAACAAAATATTAGTTGCAGATATTTTGCATTATAAAACAATCTGCTTCAGAGCTATATAAACTGGGACAAAAATTAAGATTTATTGACATACTTACACTTTGCAATTCCAGAATTTATACACTAGCATAACTTTTTTTCATTTAAATTTGAAAACAAAACCAATGAACTACTTACCTCTGGCTGAATTGCTTTAAATACAGGGACATCCATTAGTGTTATCTGCCCCTGAAATAAAAAATAATTGTAAGTTAAGTTCAAAATTAACCTTGCATTCCATTAAGTTGGTGTGCTGCATGAGAACTGTATTTGTGCCGATTCCTTTTGTTATTTGACTTTCATTTTGTAGCTAATCTCAGAGGTTTTGGCTCTTACCACAGAGCTGTCCTGCAACACCAGAGAATAAAGTGCTCCAAACTTTACATTTAATAAAATAAACAAATTAGGAGAAATTATTCTTAGGAGCATAATCCCACAGTTACACATGCAAGTCAGAGCTTGAACTCAGAAATGCTATGTAAGAAGCTATCTAAGAATCCAAAGAACTAACTTCAGTTGCTCAAGGGCAGTTTCTCTTCAAACTCTGAATCTTAGTCTAGGTGTTACACAATTCTATTGAAACATCCCTAAAATTTTTCAGTCAGTACTTGAATCATATTTGAATAACTAAGCTAAGTAATTGTTCAGTAGCACAGCAGAAGTTAAAATTAAATACAGCCATCTCACTTCCAGCAAGTCAGAACCAATACGTACATTTTCATTCTGGGATGTCTGTTTAGCTTTGAAAAGGGTGAAGGAGAACTCACAGAGTCAAAGACCAGGTTTTGCATTTTGAAGCATATTCACAGAGCTTTATTTTAAACATACAATTTAGGATTGCTGTCTGCCTATATATCCAGAAGAAAGAGACCATCTCTTTCAAAGAGTATGTAGGTAGACCAGAAATACCAGCGCCATCTGAGTTAGATATCACAAATACCCTTTTAACAATGAATCCAGGGACCTTGTTCGTTTTACTCAGATGGAGCTGCATAGCTTTACTCCCATTTCCTTGAAAACAGCTGTTCCCCCATTTATGTACTCTGTGGTACACACTGCCAGGTTTGTGACTCTCACAAATTGCAATTGCCATCAAACACCATTGTTGGGTAGCAGAATAGCTTCTCAGATAAAGTCAACCTTGCAGAAAAATTTTAACTAGGATGCTCTAGTTGAAAGAAAGCAGGTGCAAAGAGATGCACCTGCTCTAATGAGACACAAAGTGATGTGTTTTGCTAAAGACGACCAAATCTACATTTCGTAGCACGTCTCCTTGACCTCTAAATCTATTTTAGATAGGAATTCTGGCAATCAAACATGACCATAAAAAACTGATATAAATCAGTCCCAGTTTCTGCAACTGACAAACTGGACACAATCATCTGTTATTTTGCAGTACAACATCATAGAATTAACAAGCCCTTTACGTGTTTTCTTTTTACAAACTTTCTTTCCTGGGCTCCACTTTAGAAGGCTGCTCCTTCTCCCAAACAATGACATTTTAAAGCTATATTAGATTTTTCTAGTCTGGGGCTAAAGTGAGATTAAATCAGACCAATTTACCTGAACCCACATACTCAACTGCAAACAAGACAATATACATTCACAAGCGTGCATGTCAACATCTTTGACATTCTCGGTCCTGTAACTAACAGGACCAACACTCGCATGTAGTATGAGGTGTATGATTTGTTCCTACCATTCATTAACATCCATCAACTATTTAAATGCCAGCTTAAAAACAAATCCCCAAACTACCATTTTAAAGTGTGATTTAACAATCAACTGATCAGCTGCAGCACCCGTCTCGACAGCACAAATTATACTGTACCTTAAAAGCTTAGATGAAGTCAAGAATATCAGACAGACATACCCTCCGAAGTTTTTTTAAGCAGCAGCAATTAGTAAGAAGAGGAATTCAGAAATATAGTAGGCCAAAATACTCTTTGCCTTCAACAGAACTTCTCTACTCCCTTGCACCCACAGCAACTACAGTAAAAATATATAATAAATTTTTGCCAAAAACAAAAGATGCTTTTCAAACTGAAAGCAACCTTGCTAACTGAAACCACTCCATTCTTTTATTATGAGGCCTACGAAAAAGTAACTTATTCTTGAAGGAATAAGAATGGTTTCTTTTCCTAAAATTAAAGACTCTTTCAGCATTATTTTTTAGACCATCAAGGTCAGAAATACAGAAGTCTTCACACGAAGCCTTTTTTCAAGAGGGGTAGTTTTATCTTGGCACAAAAAGTACTGACAGCAACAAGTCATCCCTAGCGAGGGAAGTGGACAAGTTTGTAAGTGCACCCAGACAACAAACTACTCCAACAGTGGTTAATAAAGCTTTGCTTTTGAAGGATTTTGAATGCGTGGACAGACAATGCTGGTAATTTTTCGTGCTATTTTTCACCTCTTCCTAACCTGAGCAGGTTATCTGGGAAAGGACTAAGATCCTTGGACTCTGACAGGAGTACCACCTTGCCAAAAGCCACAACATGCTTGACAGTGCTTTGCTATAAATGAAGGGTACAGCTGCATCTTTACATCACACACAGAAGAACTTTCAAAACTTCTAAACATGTCACAGGTGTCATTCTGGGTTATGTTACACTGCACCTGGGTAAGCAAATACTGTTTCATCTGGACAATTTAATAGTTCTCATTTGCCTTATCATTTGAGATACCTACATATAAGGCTCTTTTGAGGAAACAAACAGGCAAGGAATGTCTTTACTGGGGCAGGGAAAGACACCCAACAAGTAGGGGGGACAAGATTTTTCTCCAGAAGCATAATATTTAGGAAGAGGGCAGGGAAAATCTGGCTAACTAATTTCTAGAGTTAAAAATGGCCTTGAAGCTAATAATCAAGATGCATTCAGAGAACACTTATCCTAAACGGAGTTGAGGCACAAGTTTATATAATTATTTCTAAATCTTACTTAAAAGTTTAAGATGATAAATTGAGAATCCTAAGAAAAGGGCTTCCCTATGAGGGCAGCACTTACCTAAATACCACACAGAAATTCTGTACCACTGTGTAGGACAAACTTGCCTGATATTTGGGGTGTGTGTTATTTCTAAACTTCCCACTCACTAGGAAAGAGCAAATCTATTCCAGTTCTGTAAATCATCCGACCATGTATCCACGGCTGTGCAGGCACAAGCACCAAAGAATTACACTTTCTCACCTGCAGAGAACACTCAAGAGACACAGGGACAGAAGGAAAGCATGGATTCATTTCTCTCACCTGATCCAATCCTGACCATAGAGCAGCCACACAGTACAGCAAGAGTTAACTCTTCCTCTTGATTTCCAAAGTGAAGAACCCAATCCTGAAACACCAGCCATAGAACTCAATCTCTAGTGTCCCGTTTGTCTGCTAAAGTATACCAAGTTTTCTCAGAAATGTATTATTTTAGGTAAATATGTTGCTGATTGAATGTATCTCTATGCTTCTCAATAAAGAAAATTAATTAGAGAATTGGTTGGGGTGGGGAAGGTGAAACCAAAAGAATGGGCACCTCAATAAAATTTTAGTATAGGGTATGTTAAGACATCCTCACAGAAGACCCAGTCATTTCAGTGGTTATTAACATTTCACTGCAAGTCCTTCTCACTAAAACAAGATTACAACAACAGTACAATAAAAATGAGCCAGGAAACTGATTCACAGTTCACATAGAAGAGAGAATGCTTAAAAATAGATGTTGTCTTTCTTCCCAGCCCTCCAGAATTTGACCTCTTAATCAACCTGAACTGTCTTAGCTAAATTAGAGTTGCTAAATTACTTGCTTCAGTATTGACTCCTAAACAAATTATTATTTTAGGACAGGATCAATAACCAATATTTATGAAACAAATACTGTTGTTATAACTTCGCACATCAAAATAAATGCATACATTTTTAAATGGGAATATTAAATGAGTATATTAACATTGAAAAACCACACAAATGCCAAAGTTGAAGATTAACGTTCATTACTAAAAAGATTTGAAATCGCTGTTAAGTACATCACAATATTTAAAAAAGCAAGTTTGAGAACTAAAAAAACTCAGCAAGTTTTAACAGGAAAACTTCTTTCTTCTAGTATTACTGCTATTAGGCTGATTTTATTTTTTGCTTGTTTGGGTTACACATCTTGCTGCTTTCACTAAAAGCAATACCAATCCTCAGTAACACTGTATCACAGTACCACTTGTTCAAGAAACACCCCTTATTGAGGTTCCTTTCTCAGAGAGCTTGCAACTTCCATTACGAGTTCCAAGCACTTAAAAAATTGTTCACAATTCAAAAGAGGCAAGCGACTGATAGCTGAATACCTAAGCTGATGGATAAGAAACCATTCGAGTTTGTAGATATGACTGTGTATCTCACATTAAAGTTTAAAAATACTTTTGACAAAACAGAATTTTTTAAACATTAACTTATTCATATTTATAAGTCTAACACTTAACTGAATTTTTACCTTTTTAAAGATGCTTGCTTACTGCCAAGTCAAAAATAAAGCAAACTGAAAGGCTGGCATTCTAATTAATAGCATTTGAAATGACAAAGTTTCAAAAATAATTTATGATATTTATGTTAGATGCCATTGCTCAACGCTAACAACAAAAAGCCTCTACCATGACCAAACCAAGGGGAATTTAAATCCCAATAAACAAAGCCACTAGGTTTGGTTTCTGCAGTGAAAAAGATACAATGCACTAACTTTTCTCATTCCAGCTCCTTAACCCAGCCAATACAAATTCCTGAATAGCGCTCTCTCCTCAATGTGGTTTAATGTTTTAATATTCAAACCAAAAATTGTAAGTGTTCACATCAATTTGTTACGTGAAGCAAGCCAACCATAACCTCTCTGGTTTTTGAGTTGTCAGCTGCATAGATTAAACAAAGTAGAATTACGTGTGCAATACAAAACTGAACTACTTCTTACTTATTTAAATAAGCATTCTGATTACACAAAGATAGGGGAACTTGTTATCTTCTGCCTTCTATGTTAAAGCACTTCTTCATTGCTCAGGCAATGAAAGAGCTGAATGGAAGTTTTGTGTTTATGTTTGCCCTAGATAAAAATTCTAGACTACGATTAGAACAGGTATGTTTTTAATGTACGACTAATGTATTTCCCAGTTCTCAACCACTTGAAGAACCCTAACAAGAGAAAACCATCTTTTAAAAACAGTGCATTATCATCTTGCAATTAACACACTGGAATGGTAGTTGGAAGATAATTCCACCCCCCGCCCAGCCATGGGAGCTTTGGCACATTGCAGAAAGACCTTGGCTGGGGACAGTCCCCAACAGCCAAGTTTAAAAAATATTTCAGCTCTCCTGGGTGTTGAGATGTTGGACTTGTTAACAATTAAGTACTTCAAAATACTAAAATTATTACCACACAGCTTCATATACATATAAAGATATTTACCCCTCTCTCAGGGAGATCTGTCAGGCCAGAACTTGCACATCCAGACAATTAAGAACTACATTTCAGTATGCTGCTGCTTTGAGGAATATGGAGAAGCTCAATGAAATGAAATTTTAAAATAGTCTCCAAGTCTCTCTGTTATCTGTGAATAGATATGGATTACTCTCCTTCCATAAAAACCTGTAACTTAAGAACTTCTAGTTGCAGTTAACACCATTGAGCTCCTCTCCACCCTCCTGTATGAAAGTTCCCATTTGATCTAGGCTACTATCCCACCTTTCTAGTCCCTAGACCTTCTCATGCATGAACTCCTATCAGGCTACCTGCTGTACTGCAAGCTTTCCTGTCATGTACCTACCATAAGGACAGTGCACTTCCCATAAAGCTCCTGGACAGAGACCCTCAGTGTGAAAAGAAAAACTGCGTTTCTGTCTGAGATGAAAAAAAATCACATGTCTACATTTTGGTTATTGAAGAATACTGCCATAACCTGATTTTCCTTGAAGCCATGTTGGTTCAAGCAGCACTTCATAAATTGTTCCTTAATCTGAATTTTTAGAAGGAATTATATTTAAACCTTCCAACTTGGCTTAGGGCTGTCTCTCTGGGCTGCCAGAACACTTTTCCTCACTGAAAAAAATAGCTAAGTCTCTGTTAAGCACTGCATCAGTAGGAGAATAATTCCGCTGTCCAAAATGAACGCTGAGGGATTAAAGTTCCTGTGTTGAAACTCTACTTGTTTTCTCACAAAGCCCACTCCAAAACTTTTATCATTAATAGTTCCTCCACACACTATAATAAAGTCACTTCTTCTTGCTCTCATTGGGAACATATTTATTCCTTAATATTCTTCTGCAAAACAAAGCTAACAGGCATCACATACAAGCAGAAGTCCTTTTTCACCAAAAGCTCCTAGGGCCCAGTACTTCACTTTATTCAAACTGCTCTCAGATGCAGCAGCCAGACTTGCCTCAAACTCCCTAATCCACTGACAACCAGCCTCAGGAGAGGCCAAAAGCAACATTGCTGCCAGGAATTGCATAGCACAGCTCACACCAGTAGCTGTGCAGGAACTCGCAGAGGGGACTGTGAATCTGCTAGAGTCCCGCACAAGAGAGAAGGTTCTCCTGGGGGCAACCTTCGGCCACTTAAAGTTATTTTTGTTCTGTTTGAAGGGGCAAAAAATGAGTGTGTTGAACCCCACACACCTCAAAACCTATTTCTGCGCTTTTATTACACGCACACAATGCAGTTCCCGAACTCTTGGGACCTGCTTCCTTCTACAAAACACACTCTCGTGCTCTTCCTTCAAATATAGATAACTTGATATTTAACTGTCGTAAGAATGCCTCTTAGAAAAATTTCTTGACTCATCTGAACATTTTTTTAATCAACTATGTTTGTGTATTGTTTCCAAAATAAGCAATATTCTTTTTTCCAACATCCATTTGACAAAGCTTAAGTGGAATCAAAAAGAAAGAAATACACATACGTCTTAGTGTGAGCTTACTTCGTAGCGCTTTCAGAGACTAGGGCAAAGAATAAAGAATCCTTCTTAGATAACTAGGTGGGGGAAAAAAAAGGCAATGGATTTATACAGCTGCGCTTCCCTTAATTCTACCTCAAATATTTACACCACCGTGGTTAAGCTGAAGTAGAAAATGGAAAAGCGAGTCAAAAAGTAATAAACAGTCAAATAATTAAACAGTAGCAGTCTAAGGAATAAGAATTTGCTGTAAAGCAAAAAATAAATATTTCTTCAACCTGAGGTTCGCCAGCATCTTAATTTGGAGCTCATGTCCCCAAGCATTTTCCCTTTTTCTTTCAGTCTCACCAGCCCCCCCCCCCGCCCCTTTCTGCTCCACTGCACCATTAACATATCCCTCCCCCACAAATTGTGCCCTGTACACTCGAAACCACACTTCTCCCTTCAACGAAAATGGACAGCATTCACTGCAACTGTGCCTACCCTGTACACACACAACGGCTCCGTCGGCAGGGCCAGACACCAGTGGGTAATCCTGGCACCAACTTGTTTTGTGGCTTTTAGCTGTTTAATAAAGAAGTGCGCAGTGACCAGCCTAAAAGCAGGTATTTAAAACAGAGACAGTCTCCTTATTAGTTACAGCTAGAAAGCTGTCTGTAGAATCCTTAGCAGAAAACAAACGTGTCCTACTTCACACTCATTGAATGGGATTCTTTTTCCCCAAAATTTAGGAAACATGCAGGCATTCAATACATCCCCTGGAAACTGTTTTTTGTAAGCTGCAGGGGGATAAAGCAAGCTACAAATTTGCAACAGCAGCAACTATGCTTGAAGATCTCACCTGTTTCAGCTGTAACTTGGCCCTTTCTAAAGCGGCCTTCAGCCTTACAAAGAACAAGACACCCGGTTGGTAACAACAGTGTAACTGGACTATTACACATATACTACATGAAATGACACACTCAGGATAGTGTTAGATGATTGCCAAAGGGAAGAATATGGAAATAAAAATCACAAAAAATATTTACGCTTGGGCTTCTCTTTGGCTTCGTAAGCATCTTCTTGAAAATACAGGATTACAAGCAATCCAACTTGTCTCTTACCCACTAACTGACTAACCAGATCGAGTTTTTAAACAACAATAATGTCTCTAACACAGCGGGAACCAAAAAGACATCTGTGTGTCTCATATTGGTATTGAAACCACTAGCATGAATCCTATTTCCAGTATCTCTCAAACTTAATTATCTTTCAGATTTTTGCTTTTCTTTCTCCAGCATAATTGTATTTGTCCCATCTGTACACAGTTACCCGTTCTGATCAACGCACAATGTAACATACAAGGTACAGGATGAGACTCCCAATGCTGATGTTGACTTTATCAGTTAACTCTCACCTTTATGCTGCCTATGCACTGGAATTCTTTTCATTCAAGCCAAGGTTTCCTAACCATTAATTAGACAGCTGTCTAACTAGCTGTTGTGCAGCAACTTGCTTTTATTGCTGTTTTACTGGCTTTAGCACATTATCTTTTCTTTCCATGAATAAGGTACTTACACAGCCCACAAATTACTTCCTCAGTTTACCACTTCAAAAAAAATTATTTTTTTAAAATGGTATTCATTCTGCTGTTGGTAATAGAATTCAGCCTTCGCTAAGTCACAGATGTCAGTAGTCTGCACTGCATCCGTTTTACAAGAGGTATCACTAAACTAGAAGGTTTTCTCACACTTTGAAAAAGCAATTGGTAGCATATCCACGTCCAATCTGAGAGGTACGTACCCACTATTATAATGAAAACCTTACTAGCACAGTTTTGCATTCTCATCAGTGCTGGTATGCTCAAGAGCTTGCCCATACTGCATCACTCTGATAGTCTTCCCATTAATACTAAAATCCAGATGAAGATCTTATACTTCTCTGTTATGGTAGGACTAAAACCAGGAAGAATAAAGAAATGGCCAATGAAATAAAAACAAGCGTAAGGATCAAAGGTACTTTTCCTCCAAGGTACCTAAGTTTTGAGCAAATTTACTTATTTCTACAGCCTTCAGCAAGAATGATCAGAAAAGAAACATTAAAAACAAGCAAGCCCTACTGTAAAAGCAGATAAACTTGCCTGTGGAAACAAACATTAACAAAATGCAGCTGTGTACAGAAACATTGAAAAAGAAATGAAATTAAGCCAAAGGCCTAATTAATGAAATTAATGCCAAAGGGCTGAACACTGACTACCAGCAATTTTTCCTCAATTGTTCAGAATTCTATCTATAAGACATTTCAGATCCATTTACAGTAAATGAAACCTGATACCAAGAACTAGATACTTTAAAAGGAAGAAGGCTAAGAGTAAAGATGTTTTCTTTTGGGGAATTGACAAAACAGCAAAATTATACCAGGTAGTAGAAACCAAAAATACAACCACAGGTTCACAATTGTAATGTGAAATGCTTCGTTAAAAGATTCCTGTTTGTGAGTGGAACTTTACCCAGTTTGAGGCATAATATGAAAACAGTAAAAACCCTGGATTTTAATAAAGATTTTTATCTAACCAAGATTTACTAAGTAGAACGCCCATGAAAGTAAAAGGTTTCTGCACATGAGAGATGAAGGACTACAGTAGAGGACGGTACAGCAAAAGGATCATGAAATAAGACAAAGCTCCTTTGTATATTTTGCTGTCCAAGTGAGTGACAGCAACTCCACAGAGACTAAGTGATCTACTCTGCTGCTCAACAGCATCCACCACTGGCTAAATAGCAGAGCCATTCAAAGGAACCTATAGCTATTCTGGCCTGAATGCACAATTCCACTTGAATTCATGCCCCTAGCCCCAAATTCCCTAAGTACTTCGGTTTCCTCTATGTAGAGAAATTGTAAGATAAAAATGAAAAGATAACCAGCCCCAAAAACATCTTGTCATGAGAAGCAGGTGATTCATTGCCCAGCTGTTCCTCATGACAGAGCAAGGAAGAGGCCCGAACCACATGACTTGAACCTCAGTCAGGAATAAATCCCATTTACTATCCAAGAAGGATTTAATGTGTAAGTACCACTTCATACTCCAGATGCTTGAAATTTTCAGTGGGCTCATTAAAATCAATTTAGCCATTAATAATTAACTGAAATAGTTATTAACGATTAAAAGATAGAACAAACTTAATGGGAATATTTTGTGATACATACTACCACATATTGATAATCTCCCCAGGACAACTCATCATTAGTCTCATCACTTGAACTATAAATGCAGTAAGAGGAATAGCTTGTTAGCAGTCTTTCTAATATCATACTTGAATCACTTAGAGGGACCATCTTTCATCTTAACCTCTACAAATAGGGTAAAAAAAAAAATCACCCAATGTTTTGGTTAAACATTTTTACTCATTTGTTCTTCGTTCTGCAGGATTCATTATTCTGTACCATTGCACCCAAAAGAAGAAAACACTGCCTAGGTGCAAGAATTAAGAATTAAAAATTAAAACACCTTCAGAAAAAGCAAGTACAGATCAAGTATATTCTTACAACTAAAATACACATGTCAGAATTAAGCTCCATCATACAGATTTAAGAATTTTTGGTCTATGTTACACATAAGAGTGTGAAAAATGCCTGGATGGCATAGGCCCAAAAGATCACTTAACATTAAACAGAACACAGACAATGAAGAACTATAGTGCAGGTTCCATTTTTGAAACCCATGGATGACAGAAATTAGGCAAAAAACCATATAGAAAATGAGAAGCAGAGGAAAAGCTGCCAAGAAGATTCACACACAAAGTAACAAAAATTACTTGAATTGCTTACCGCATATTCTTCCGGTGTAACCTTTAGAACATCAAATACCACTGCATCAAAACTCTTCTTCAGTTCAGCTGAACCTTTGTCACTCAAGGATTCAGAGCTGCTACTCTTCTGCAGAAACAAACAAAACCACTGGTGATAAATTGGTTCTCTCCTTTTTTTGTTTTTACACTCCCAAAAGGAAAATTTCTGTTCAAACATCACTGTTCACAGAATTTTTCTATTGGGCAAATTATCAATTAAAAGTCAGTCACAGGACATACTTTCTCCTGACAAAGACCACTAAAATCAGAGACTCTCAAACTGACTTCAACGGATTTCAAAGGTGTTCCTCAAAACACAACAGTTAGATTTCAATGCATAATTAAATTCCAATTTTGTTGATAAGAAACTCCGTAATAACAATAATAACAACAACAGTCACACTGAATTTCAAACAGAAAAAATACCACTATGGTGAGGAAAAAGACAAGGTCTGCCCGAAAAGAATAGTTAACATTGAAGAACAGTATCAATATCTTCCTGTTTCTCTTTGAAGCATTAAAACTTACAAAAATTACCACTGTGAGCTATATATGTATTCCTGTTGAAGACACTTAGTATAAACAATTTCAGGGTTTTTTTTTAAATGCTAGTAATTCACATTTGCAAAAAATACCAGATCCTAGAATATTATTCTATGTATCTTTATCTACAACATACAGATTTAGCTTCCCTACAAAATACAAATACAGTTCAAAAAAAAAATCAACGCTTTGTATGAAATTAACACTTCTTATTGGTTTCATATGTTTCATATATTGTTTTCATGTGTTTCATATGAAAACAATACATATGTGTTATGAGTAATCACTTCCTCTAGTATGCAGATGCAAACCTAGATTTTGTTCAGTCATCACAAGAAAGGAGGATTTTTTCGCATGGAGATTGGGCTGTCACATCCAGATGTACGCTTCACATCTGAACCCCGGCATACTTATTTCACAAATATGCACAGAGCATGCAATCACTTTGCCACCCCATGCTCTCCTCTGAAGGCCTGAAGGGCTATGCATGTTTCTTGCTTCTTAGTTTCCTCTCACTTTCAGAAACCTGGCGTAAAGCAAACTCTCGACTAAGAAGTAAGAAATAAGATAAGACACTTGGACAAAACCATTATGAAGGACCACAGTTACTACAGTCAATAACTGTATCAAGTTTAACTCTTCTTCAGCAAACAGTACGCTTGCCTGAAGTATAGTATGGCACCTGTGTGCTTCAGCAATAGCATAGCCTTGACATAAGCGCTAACAGAGCTCCCACAACAGTTTTGCTAATAATTTGTTTGGAGAGGTTTGAGAGAAAGAAAACTAGTATTGGTGCACAGAGCTTATTCTCACCATTGCTGGGAGCTCCAGCTCAGCTGTGGCAAAACACACTGAGCACAAACCAAGACCTGCCTAGTCTTACGTTGGAGACTGATGTATCCTTAAGCACTCTATCCTACCCAGAATCCCAGCAAGATACCTCCTAGAGAGCTGAAAATATCAGACTTTGGCCCACATAACAAAGGCACTTTCTGACAGTCCGTGTAATCTTACTGCTAACATTGAAAGTTGTCGAGACCACAGATATGGGTCATATACACAACACGCACGTGAATGAGCACTTCACCAGATCGCTTGTGGTGGAAGCCAAATTTCAGCACTGTTACACTGTACTTTCAGTAACACCTGCATCATGGCTGCTGATGCCAAGGCAAGAGGGAAGATAGCACACGGTCACTGATGCTGGTAAACAGTTCTGTGCTAATGTCTTCTCCTGAAAACCTAACAAGGCAGTATTTTATGGCTACGCTATATATTTTGACTTTGGCTTCCCACTCACAGAAACAAGAACATTTGAACTCCCTGAGAATTCAGCCAGCTGAAATAAACTCTTGTCCATTTTAAAGCACTTCTGTTACAAGGACATATAAATCAATTATGTCCAGTTTTAGTTAGGTTCTTCTAAAAGTACCATCTCTCTGAAAAACCTGACTTGAAAACACCACCAAAAACTCCAAACCAGACAGGCATTTTCAGTAACCAACATACTTACAGAAACGTTTCAGTTACAAGTCCTCCCTCTTCCCAGTTAGCCAAGATAGGAAAAAGTATGACTTGCTGAAAGCAGATTAATGTAACTTTCCCAAAATACATGTTACTCAATTTTATCAGACATCATGTAAACATTCAAGACTATCTTGTTGAGTAAAAAGAGAGCTTTCCTCCAAGAAAATTTCAGTTGCATGCCAACAAATGGTCAATCAATGAGTCATAATACAATAATAAGGGAAGTACAACAATCTGTATAAAAACAAACAATGGTCTTGGAGACTGATGCCAGCTTTCTTGTTTAAATCTTGACAATACTTGTGAAATTGTGCTGGAGATTATTTGATTCCTTTTGAGAACACAACACTCCAATTCTCCTTTCACCTTGTTTGTGGTACTTTCCATTTCCATACGCACATGCAAATGAATAGCACACATGCAGTTCTGCTTTCAAAACACATGTGTAAATATATAAATGAAACAAACACCTTTGGTAAGGTCCAAAGATTCATTCAAGGAAGCAACTGTTTTAAGGACTTTGTGGCTCTCATCACTACTGACTTTGTAGTGTTCTTGAATACCTTGTCTTTTAAAAGACAAATGAAGAATGAAAGAAAAAAAAAGACAAACTGAATTCCACTATGGTAAAAACATGTTTCACACCGTGACAAAAAGCAATAAAAATAATATGCATCAGCAATAAAGTAACTGTCTCCCCTGAGCAAAATCTTATGTTAGTATTGTACATCTGTACAAGCCAAAGCGTATGTTCAGTCACCCTAAAGACAGACAATGCATCTGGAAAGATCACTCAATATACACTGAAAGCAAGTTTTCATTTCTCTTCATCCCAGTACTACAAGGCATTAACAAAAAAGGCAACAAAAACTTGAAGAGGGAGTGATTTGCAAGGGTTTTGGGAAAAAAAACCTCACAAACAAAACCGAAACAAAACAAAACAAAAAACCACCAAAAAAACCCCAACCAGGCCTTGCAAACCCTCCGACATTGCTAAGAATTTAGGAATCGGTCACAAGTCCTCACATGATCCTAGCAAAAAGAACTCCAAAAGTTCTGGTACTAACTTCACCCCACCCCTTCTTTGCCCTAAGAAGTAGATGACAAATGGAAAACTATATTAACTTCAAAATAAGAGGCATCAGCATAGGAGGTCAATCTCCCCTGCTTGGTTGATACACGTGCTCTTAATTCATGAGTTGTTCACCTCTAGAAGGCAGAAGCTTTGGTGGGCAGGAGGGGACCCACACCAATGTCTGAATATAGTCCAAGAGACAAAGGGAACAACCTCATTCCAGTGCTTTGTGTCAGACCGCTCCTCAACACACAAGTACCTGTCAAAGGAGAGAACATTTCTCACAGGCCTTGCCAGCCCAGCTTATTGCGCTAAGAGCATCTATTATTGTTAAAACTTGAAAAGAAAAGCTTCCCTGTCTAGATGTAATGGAAGAGAACGTTAAAAAAAGGCAGCTTTGGCTATGGCAAGGCTGTAAATGCTAGCTCATGCTTTATTTTAATATACAAAGGTCAGAACTTTAACTTATTCCCATCTAAACTGGGGCATATGAAACCAACACACAAAACAAGAATCTGCTGCACCAGATCTGTTATAAGAAAAACTTACATGTTGCTGCATTTTAAAAAAATTGAGTACTTACGGTCTTAAGTATCCAGTAACCGAGTTTTGTAATCCTTACCTCTGAAGCAGTAGCTGCGATGTTAACACTGCTTGACTGTCCGTTCATTAGGTCCATACTGCCCACACCATTAATCTTTGGCCCTACATTTACAGCAGCAGGATCATCTCCACGGCAACTGAATAACCATTCCTACAAAGAGCAAAAAAGTAATCAGAAACCATTTTACTCACATGCTTTAAACTTAAGATTCGGTATCTAAAGTCCGAACAAAAACAAAGTACTTCCAAAATGGCTACATCACTTTGAGGTCCAAACTTTAGATTCAAACACATTCTTAAAATTACCTACTTAAAAACGACATAAACAACTGAAGGTTCCATCGCGGTCCATTACTTACAGGCAGTATAGACTTTCATATTCTTTTCTATACTATTTTCTATATAGCAGGTATCAATATGCAAATGTATGTATTAACCCTAACTTAAAGTTAAGCCTGCAACATCAGTTCACATATGATTTTTTTCCTTTGATTACCAACTTTAAGTAGTATATGCCAGATGTTAACTCTATTAGATAACTGTTGTAAGAAGTTATCCAATAACTTCCTACCTTATATGCCCATTCACCAGCTTCAAGTGAAAATTACCACCTTAAAAGCAATTTAAGAGTACAAGTGGAATTTACACTTTTCTCCACGAGTTACCCAAATTATTGTTTAGTTAAAAAAAAACCACACACACAAAGGAAAACTCCACACACTAACTTCTAATGCAGCCTTGCAAGAATACCATTACTTTTCACTTCTACAGAGAAAAGGCTGCTAAGAAATTGAAACCTTTGGCATCCATCACAAAACCAGTAAGACTACCTAATACCTAAGCATTCCATAGAGTAAAAATTGGTTTGGGCTTAAATTTCATGAGACGTTAGTGCCCTCTAGTGTGAAAACGGTTATAAATCAGTTTTCATAGGTCTCTGTTTATAACAAGTCTGACTGTTTCCGAAGTTGCTATTATTTATGAAATAAATAAGTAGTTTATAGTTGAACTCAGAACTATTACACAGTCTGCAAATAAATGGAGAAGGTAAGTGACAGGTAACTGAATAATACTGCATGACAAAATAGTATTACAGCATCTCATACTTAAGACCTCTACGTAATTAAATAAACAAAATAAAGTAATCCAAAAAGCTCTATCTCCAAGTGACCTAAAACAGGCATGTCTATAGATAAACAGGCCTGGAAGGCAAGAAACTGCAATATTTAAATAATAGAATACCCTCAAAAAAAGCAGTAACTTTAAAGTGTCATTGTAGAAATAAAATACAGAAAGGAGGGCAACTGAAAGAGCGCCATGTTACAAATTTCAGTCAAACACTACAGCTTCTGGGTATTTTTGGGTATTAATAGGCCCCATCTGAACTATGTTGAGCTGTACTACTGCAGTTCAGAACAGCCATCCACATTCTACCCTTTCTCATTTTGTTTTGTTTGTTAAAAAAAAATGATGGGACTGTCTCATCCACAGGACAGAAGATACTACATTTCACTTAGCATTATACTCCCAGCCCATACACAGTAATTAAGATTGTGTTTCCTCCACTAAAAATACACTTAACTGCCCTTAGATTTTAGGTGGTATTACACTAACAGACCATACGAAGGGGAAAAAAGAATACCTCATCTTTGGCTTGCAAGTGTCACTGCTGTTCTGTCCTTTTCTATCTCAATTACCCTTCAGATTGTGTCATGTGGAATACTTCCAAACGCTCAGCTCCCCAATGCCTCTTTCCTATTGCCTTTTCATTTACTGAACTGAAAAGCAAGGAAATAAAACCCTAACTGATGTGTCATAATTTTTATTTATGTAGTGACAGTAGAGGACAGAGGTATTGCATCTCCAAAAATCAGTTTCAGGCCTTCCACGTGTTGAAAACGGTACATTTGTCCCAATTTAATCATCTTCTCTGCTGAAAAAAGCCTACCCTTTAAAAATTTATATTTTTTTAACCACTCTAATTATAAGGAAAATTGACACTTTGCACAATTTCATCATACTATATGGCCCATAACTGTGTCATACAAAGCCAGTCTTAAACTAAAGGTTATATATTTGACCCTTGTCTCACATATATTTCAGTTGTTCCCCTTCCCCATACTAACGGGGGGGGCGACAAGAGGGAGAATTGGAGAAGTGTTTCTGACCAAGGAGAAGTGAAAACTGAAGTTTGGGGTTTTTTTTGTGGAGGGATTTGGATGGTGCTATTTAAAAGAAATTATGCATATCATAGAAACCTATGGAGTTGGCAGAGCAGCCCCAGATAAACAAGAGCAAGCTAATTCCTCTATAAGCAACAAGGCTAAAGCCCAGTTTCCTAACAATTAGTCTCACATAACCCGCAGGCACCCAGACAGGCCCTAGCAACCTCTCCCCCCGCCGCCCCCCAGATTTCTTAATGTACTCTGTCAAGCCTTACCCTTGGTCCCTTAACACAACAGCTCCAATTTGCTACCTGTTTCCTAAGCTACACGAGTTTTGTTTGCATCTGCCCACCCATTCTGAGTGCCAGACAGGCATTTATTCCTGCGCTGCCTGAACACAGCACATGCGCTCACTCACCTAACAGCAGGCTAAATGGGATGGGTAAGCCTGGCAACTACGTGACAGACCTTCCACCTTAGAGGACTGTACCTGGAGGGTACAGTGGTGATGCACACTGAGCCAGGTTTTCCTTTTCTACCCAGTTACTGACTGTGAAGAGAATTGTGAGAACTCTGTCCCTTATTCAAGTATGGTTGAAATTGGCCACCATATGGAGAAGAGACTCCTATGAGGCACTTAAAAGAAATTTTAAAAGTCACCTTTTATTTTTAAGTAAGTAGAAAATCACTTAGAAAAACCCTACATGGAAAGGAAACCGAGACTACAAAATACAACATCTGCCAGTCCGGCTGTATCATAACAAAGCTGTCCACAGAATGTTAATTTTGTACCCACTGCTGCATTACAACATTATGTCTGAATACATTTATACTCTTTGCCACTTTGTGGAGATACAGTAAGGGGCAGAATTAGTACTGAACTGCTATAAACCAGCATTTATCAACTTTAAAGATCCAGAATTTGCACCATCTAAAATGTACTTTTGAAAGCTGCATTGGACATGAAAACGTCCCCACTCCCATAACAACGAAAAGTCACAGCAACAACTTTTAGCCAGTATGTCATTTAAGACAAATATTCAAAAAATCCTAACATTGGAATAATTAAATCATTTGCTTGTTATACTACCCTTCTGCTCAACACCAAAATAAGTAGTAAACAGCAATATTAGAAAGTGATCAACAGCAGAGCTGTTCAGAGCAGCATAGCTGGACATGTGAAATGACTGTCGCCACACTGCAATACTGAGTCACACATTAGTTTTCACTGCGTACCCTGTATATCCAACTACAAAAACTGAATTACATTCAGAGATTTGAACTTCCAGACCGTTTCTCCTCTTCAATTTAACAAATGCCTTTGTGCTCAGAAACGCATTAAATGTGGAATTGAAAGTGTTCTATACGACGCATAGAATACTCAAGCATGCATTTATTCCAACCTGAAGCCTGGATGCACAATGTGGTATCTTCCTACCTCTTCACGCCATGCATACTGTACAATAAAGAGCAAACTAAAAATACTGATAAAAAGATTCATCATACCCAAAGAATGAAAATGCCTAGACTAAGCAGGGTCCGCTGTCTTCAATGAGTCTGAGGTTTTTCTGCAAATTCACCCAAGGCTGTGTATTTGATGATCATTCCATTACAGCGACTGACCTATAAACCCCCAAAATGAAAGGCAGCTCGGTGGAGATGAACAAGGGCAACATGCCCATGAAGCTCAGGGAATAATGCAGGGTGTGACTGACCACAGCTGTTGCAAAGAAGCTGACTTTATCTCAGCACAAAGGGGACCAGAGGGCAGCCTTTGTTTTAGATAAACAGCTATGTCAGTTGAGCAGATCAACTGACTATATTACAGCTGAGTGAATCAACTAGTGGTGTAAATGTTTCTCCCTGAGTTCATTAAAAAAAGTGAATGTCTCCCTGAGTTAGCTAGACCAGCATGGGGGAGTGAATATGTGGCTCAGCCCAACAGAGTACAAAAAACCTAAGCAACTAACAAAGGCATTTCAAAGAGAGCAACAGGCTTTGAGCTGGCTTCAACCCACATATTCCTTCCTGGCAACTGGGGACGCCCAACGTCATGACAGTGACCATATTTAGAGAGCAGTAACAAGGATCACATTGGTATTGTGTTGGAACTATATATTGCAGTTGCTATATTTTGCTAAGTTTAACTTGCATTTGTATTGTGATTTGTATCCCTCTGCTAAATCAGAAATACTCTGTAACATCAACTATCTTCAAATACTATATTTAATATTAAACATTACACCCTCCACGTGTGGAATATCTAAGAGAACCTGGTCAGAGAACATTGGACTCTAACAAGTGCTGAACAGGACACCTAAGCCTGACTCCCTTCCACAGCAGAATTCAGGGATATTCTTGTGTCAGCTTGGGTCAAACGCTATCCCAAAAATACACTGTACAAACAGCATTTTAAAAGAGAACCCTAAAATTACATTAAAAACTTTCTGTCCAGAACAGTACAAAAGCTTTGAGGAAACATAGCCACAGTGCAGTTTTATGAATAGCTCAAGAGTCATGATGACCGAGATCCTCTCTGTTCTTATTCATAATGTCAGTACAAAGTGTCATTTGTTTTGATCACAGATGCCCATGAAGAAACAAAAGTGCCTTGCACAGATTATGATCAACTACGAATGCAGAGTCACTACCAAAGACTTTCGGGACCAAAAACCAGTAGGAACCAAAACATCGGTTCCAGACACAATCAACATGAGCTCCTGATCTTGCTGAAACTCTCACTGGTATTTTGACAAACAGTACAGAAAAAGCTATTTCATTCTAAACGAGGAGGAGAAGTGTAGTGGGCTTCACTGAATCGTCACTCCCACACACATAGTACAGCCTAGCTAGATGCAACTATTCCATACCAGGACCTCAAGACACTTTAGTGAAACCTTGGAGCCATTGACCGAATTTTAGTTCTGGATCTGAGCCCTTTAATTCTTGCTTAGAAGTGTATTTTTTCCAGCACTGCTTAGCACTTTCTAAATTAATATTGCTTTTAACCACTCAACACAAGGTAGAAGCTTCAATGAAACAGGAATTCAAGTTTTTCAAGCAACTGTCACATTCACCTAACATGCACCAAGTTGGATCCTTCTGTCTGGAAGTACCTTGTGGAACCGCTTCAGTATCTTGAATGCCTCACCGCCCTTTTGATCAGAACTGGTTAAATACAAAATAGGCCAATTAATCTATAGTTCCTTACCATACAGGGCTACAAGAAAGAGCCTCTATTACAATTACTCATTTTGCACACAGTAATTCCTACCTTACATGAAGAACACCCAGAAATGCTTGTGGTTTTGGGTTCCTGCATGCTTCCCCCCCTCAGTAGTTTGAGGCAAAATTTCTCTGCTAAAAAGTCACAACAATATGGCCAAAATAAATCAAACAATGCTAAAAATATGGCAGTGTTAAGATGCTGCCACTTTAATGCAGTCTCCAGGTACTTTTTCCTTACTCTTTATAAGGCATACAGTTATGAAACACCTTTTAGTTGGATTTTTGGTTTTTTGATTCTTTAGATTAATAGAATACGGATTCTACTTCCCATAAGATCACTATATAGATGTTGTGAGACTCACTTAGGTAACGTGTCGTACCTTGAGCGAGTGGGCACACAGGAAGTTCTGCTGAGCCAACCCCCGGCACAGATGCCTCGCACACTGAGCGCACCTCAGTATCTGTATCAAGTTGACAGGGAGAAATTCTGGATGTTCTGCTGTACAGCGGTGCCGCGTGACCCTGACCACAGACAAGCTGCCACGCACCCCAAGTTAACTGTTTGGAAGTGGTTCAAGGTGCCCCAGGGGCACACAGGCGCCAAGGAAGGTTAAGTAAGGAAGACAAAGTGCCCCAGCACACAGGCATTACAGCCACCACCATATACAAGTACTCATGCCATCTGACATCAGGGCAAGGGCTGATCACACTCACAGTTCTCCCCTGCAGTTTGGTGCACATGCACCTCAATGCACCTAGAAGACCTGTGTACATCAGGACTGTGTTAGCAAAGGCACATACTACCCAATAGTAAAGAAAAATCACTCATTCGCCAGGCTGCATGTTGTCTGTTCTGAAACAGGAAAGATTCGGGAAGCGGCACAAAGCTCTACTGTGATAGTAAGAGTCATTACAGGTACTGCAGTGGGAAAAAATCCAAGGTAGTCTGAGCAGACCACCAGGCTTTTAATGCTCCTGATTTGAAAAGAAACGCATGGCCTCCTTCTCTTGCCCCAGAAGCCACCATTCTTTATTAATTACTTCCCATTAGAACCTCTCAAAGTCCATAGGAGCTATGTACAGATAGGTAATGCTAGCAACATAGAATCGTTTAGGTTGGAAGAGACCTTTAAGATCATCGAGTCCAACCATTAACCTAGCACTGCCAAGTCCACCATTAAACCATGTCCCTAAGTGCCTCATCCACACGTCTTTTAAGTAACTCCAGGGATGGTGACTCAACCACCTCCCTGGGCAGCCTGTTCCAATGTCTGACATCCCTTTCCGTGAAGAAATTTTTCCTAATATCCAGTCTAAACCTCCCCTGGTGCAACCTGAGGTCATTTCTTTTTGTCCAGTCACTTGCCACTTGGGATGTCTAAAGATGGGAAGAAAGCTTACTGTCTAAAAGGCAAAAGCAGAGATAACTGCTAAAAAAACCAAACCAAAAAAACCTATGAAACATTAAAAAAAACCCAAAACACACACCCCACACCAAAACAAAAAACAACGCACACAAAAGCCCCGCAATTAACCTGAAAGTCAGCAAGGAATAGGCAATAGGAAAAAGAACGTTCGTCTAACTATGAAAGATTTTCAAGTCAAACCAAATTGCACCTTCCAAACTATACTCTTCAGTTTTTCACTCAACCCACCAAAACAAGAGAACCCCAACTAGGTTACTGCACTGTAAGAATAAAGACAGTATGTATACAGCATTAAAAAAAGAAAAATGAAAGCCACCTGAACACATGCTTTAATTCAATTTTCAGTAAGCATGATAATATTAAAAGGTAATTTAAGATAGCAAAACTGATAAAAATAGAAACTTCCACAACAGAGACGAAATAAAAGCTCAAACAACTTAATATAACCCCATCCTCCTGCAGAAAATCGATCACTGAAGATAATCAAATCCCAGACCTAAAGTTTCACATACTACGAAATCTCTGGTGAGACGCATGAATCTCGGCAAAGCATTTGATAAGCTGCCACTAGTGAAGACTGAGATAAGAGACACTAGTAGAAGATGTGCACGGGGTAGAGACATGACGAAAACAGACACAGAGGAGCATAGCATTAGAGTAGAAAGAGATTACTAACAGTTATCAAATATGGAACACCAATGTAAATGTTAGAATGATAAAACATTTGGTAATACAGGAAAGCAACATAATACAGGGCAAATAAAACTATCTGATGGACAGAAGAATGAAAAATGAAAGTCAATCATTAAAAGGATCATTTGGGTTGATCCCTGTAAAACTTGTGCTATGAATTTCAGCTTATCAGTTGGAGATGACTGCCACCAATGTTGCAAGTATGAAGTAGCCACATGAGATCAAGATGTCTGCATTAGTTATGGACAAATACTACCTCCAAAACACTTACAAGAGACTTTGATCCTGTACTCTATGCAGTTCTTGTCACCTGGCTTCCAAAAGATTTTTGAATGAAATCTATGCAGAGAAGGGCTTCCAGGTTCACTGAAGACTCCATTGCAGAAGTGGAAACCAGGAGACCTCAGCTTGCTTAGGCTAACCAACTGAAATCTGCACGAGGATACACTTGTCACGTTTAAATATCAGAAGGACAAACCAGGAGCACGAATAAAATGTAAATTTATGCTCAAAATCAGAATACAGCAATCAGGTTCTTGAACAGCTTCCAGAAAAAAGAATTAAAAGCAAAAAACCATAGCTGCTTGAGTCGATGCTAGACTCCTTCCTGAAAGAAATCGTGTCATATGGCACTTCCATCAGCAGTATAGCTAACCCAGTAACACAGACACCTTTTTTCTTTAGTTTGATTAGTCCTGCTGCAAACTCAAAGCACTTCTATACTCCTCCTCATACAACTCAATCACTCAAAGTTATGTCACAAATCCACTCTTTTCCCTAAGCATCTGTTGCACAACAGTCACAGTAGTATCAGCTGTACAAAGCTCCAAGACAGATGAAATTAGAAGCCACAGAATAGGAACATAGAGAACAAGAAATTGTTTTATTAGGTTTGACAATGAAGTTTTAAATACAAAATAAAGCTTCATTTAAATTTGTTCCGTAGTTTAGATTCTCTTTTCTTACCCTAGAAAAGGCTTTACCTGGACAAACAATTAAGTGAAATTATTATTCTTTTTTAAGGAGACACTACCCACAGAGCACTTTCACCATCATGTGTGCGCTCACATTCTGGACAACAAAATCACCTATTGCTGCTTTTATACATTTCATTCCCTGACTTCAGCGGGGGGGGGGGGGGGGGGGGGGGGTGTGTGCACAGGGTGTGTAGGAAGAAAAGAAAGAGAGAGAGGTAACATTAAGGTAACACATTAAGGCTCTGTCTCATTCATATCTTACTCAGTTTCCAGCTATCAAGATCCCTTCTTCATGGTGCTCCGGTACCCAGTGCTATCCTCTTTAATCTGAAGAGCTGGTACAACTCCTAGCTTCCATTTCCTCAAATGAGATAAAGAAAAAACCCTCAAAAAACCAAGAGAATATCCTTCTCCAGGGCACAAGCTACTTGTTTACCAAATCCTATTACAAAAATCAAACTATTAGCTCAGTTTGTAATCAACTTGCAAAAACATTTAGCTCAAAATGGAAGGTTTTTAAAATAAAATTCCAAACAAATAGGCAGGAGATCCTTACCGTTCTGACTTCCACCATTCAAAAGCCAGCTATACTCAGTGGACTGACTCATAGCCAAGAGTTAACTGGTAGATACCGTAGCACAAGGCAACAAATTTTAGCACTAGCATTGGTACACAGCTGCAAGCAGTAGCAGATCCTGGCACTCACACAATGCAGGCATGAATGAAGCAGAAGGAAAGAATCATTGCAGCCAACAAATGGAGTAAGCCAAAAATGTGAACATGTGTACATGCTATTTAAGTTTAGCCGGGGGTGGCAAGAGGTTTGCTTTCTTCTAACAAAAGGTGTCTCCAGCAGAGTTTGAGCATTAAAAGACAAAATGTAGGTTCATTAAGTAAATAACTGCACAAGAACTGAAGAAGTTTCTGCTCACAAATTGCTTACAAATTATCAGGTTCCCAAAGCTTCCTTCTTCAGAGATCACTTACAAGGCTCTATTGCATTTTGTAGTTCTTTAGAAAGGACATTGCACAGAAGAAAGTTTTATTCCTTTGGATCTGGCTATTATTTTACAATTGCTGTCAGAACAGACTGAACATCTGAATTTATGATGCATGGTTTGTTTTTCCTCCCATATGCCAAAAGGGTAAGCATTAGGGAGCCAAATTATTTTAGCACAGAAAGTACATTGAATATAATAAGGTTTTGCCCTCCTCAGTCTCCCTCTCCAGAATTCAAGCCTACCAATAGTTTAGCCTTCATCTTCAAATATCTGAAGATGAAATCCAGACTTGCTCAGTCAGGAACCAGAGGAGGGTCCCTCCTCACCCCAAACACACAAAACAGGAGAAATCATAACCTAGAGACATTTTGGAAAGATAGGAACTACTGATATTTATTTCCATGAATAAGTAAAAAGAGGGCAAAGAAAATAAATAGCAATGATTTAAACTAGAAGCAGATACTTTTAATTAGGCAGTTCTATAAGACGATAACCTTTCCACAACTGGCTTTTCCAAGACCCCCACCACATGGCCATGTAGCTATCATTTTTGTGTGCAAACAAGAGGAATAGTAAATGATTAACGTCATGTTGATTAACTGATGCTCAGTTTGCAAAATATTTTTGTAATGGGTTAGATGTGCAGGCACAATGTCAGTGGAAGTAACAAAGAATACATCTGTGGACAACATTTTGAACAGAGGAGTCATACTTAAGAGCATGCAACAGTGGAGCACTGAATGCTGCTAGCATCAACTTCAGGATCCAAGTATTCTTTTCAGAGGTAGTCAGATCCACAGTTTTGCTTCGTTTCTGGATAATGCAAACAGAACATGAATAGGGAAGAATTATTACAGACTGCGCATCAGCAAAAATATCACAACATGCTCACTGTGGTAAGTCTCTAGAAGCTGCCTTTTATAGTCTTAGTTATTTTTTTATTTTGAATAAGGCAATACTAAAAATTCCAGCAGAAGACAAACTTATAGAAAAATCACTATAACAATCTACAAACGGACCCATGCAGGTGGCATACCTTCTCTCAGAATAGAAAAGTACTTCACATGAAAAAGAGTTGGGAAAAATATTTAAATAAGATTTTACGTGCAGATGCACACTTGCAAGTTTTGAAACAGAGACAACTGACAATGTGAGCTTTGTCACTGTCAATAGGCTCCAGGAACTCCGTCACCAACAATCACCACAACTCGCACGCCAAAAGCACATACAAGAAAAACCAGCGATGAAAACTCAGACTGAGGATTTAGACTGAATATTCTGTGTAAACCTACACATCCCACGTGAATGTAAAGAAAACTCAAATATCCGTGCAACTCATTGAATAATCTTCTGTAGGCATTAAGTGCTAGAGTCAAAATTGTGAACAGCCAAATCAAAAACATGATGATCAAACCATCCTAGGGACAGATTTTTAACAAGCGAGAGATGACTACCAACCGTTGCTGAGTAACGGCACCCAAATCCACAGAATTAAAGACTCGGTACATACACCTGCCTCAACTGCACACTTTCTTTGTACAGTAAGACAAAACAGATTTACATTTAGGGGAAAGAAGGCAAAACTCCTCCCACACTGAATGCCTGTGTTTCTCATTCAGGAAGAAGAAAATACTGTTGAGAGAATATTTTATCATGTTTTTTGTAAAGCCATTAACAGACAATGAAGATCTTTATTGAACAAGACACACAAAATCTTAGTCTGTTTTAAAATTCAGCTTTCAGAGAGATCAGTACAGTCTTTATCAATAACGCCTATGATAACATTTCAACGATGTTCTCTATAATTATCCTTTTTTTAACATCATGCATCTATATGGAAGTTTGCTCTGTTGCTATAGAAATGGTGCTAACAGGAAAAAATCTAACAGCATATGAATTGACTATATTTGGTGTGATGACTTATGTGGAACTATAATAGACATTTCAGGAAGAGAGATGGATTTTCTGCCTGTGCCACTATCTCCAGCATTTGTTTGTGAAAGTGTGTCAAGCTCAGAGTAACCAACCTCTACAAGCAAACAATACACAAACCAGTTATTTATCCATCTAGGCATCCACATCTTTCCCACATTTCTAACTCCCTTTGGAAGAACCTCAGTAAATCAGACAACTAATGAGAGTTCAGGTAAAGACCCAAATACGAACAATTTAATATTAAATACTTTTCTTCACCCAAGACCAGTCAGTGACTGCTGACCACCAAAGCATCTGCCTAATAAAACCCAATACAGAATCTGAGCAAATCCAAGTTAATTCACACAAATCCAGGACTTCAACAAACTAAATGGATGTTGGAACCTTGTTTTAAATGTTCAAGAGCGACCAGATAAATCCACGGAGGATTTGTCAGCTGGCCCAACCAGATGTCAATGACCTACTCAAAGCCCCTGAAATTGGAGGCCAAGCATATGGTCGCTTCAACTGAAATAATTTCAAGCGAAAATTTTCATGAAGGAGGACAGTATATTTTTAAGATGGTATCAGACTTTTTTCTTGTTATCGAAACAGAAACTTACAGTAGATTGCAGGGAAATCTTGTCTCTTTAGATACTCAAGGCAGACAGGAATTTATCTGAAGGCCTAAAATTCTGGTATACTCACCTTACTTCTTGTGCACTAACAACAGTTGAATCACCAGAAAAAACTAAATGCGATTTCAGGTAAATGGACAGTACAAATGAAAGCCCTGCTGGGGCTATTTCTAAGCCATCTAACTACATTATTGATGAAAGGATCTGCTCTAAAGAAGGAATGACGTAAATATCCACAGAGTTTGTAGAAGTTGTATAATTGATATAGAATACAATGTTTTCCAGAAGACATCAAAATTAATTTGAAGAGCACAGCTGGCAAAGCACGAGAACCAACTATGCAAAAACATTTGTATACCTCTAATGGTAGTGAAGGCAAACCTCAAATTCTTGTTACAAAGGAGGGGAAAAGACAAACTGCAGGGGAAAGATTAATGATAAAGTTCTTCGCAGCACACACAACAACTTTAAACTAACCAGGGACCAAGGAAAGCAAGTAATTTCTCAAATTACTTCCTGAGGAGGTAGAGGCATGCTATTTTGTTTGTGAGCCATGCTTCAAATGAGGAATGCAAACATCATTAACTGCTAAAAAGGTGCATATATCCTTTTGCTCTACACTAGATTTAGTGGCAATATGATCAACCAGCCAGAAAAGGACAACGCAAACCTGGACACAGTTTACTGGCATTAAAGAAGTAAAGGCACAAGATGCATACGTACACACAATGCTGATTGGCCTGCATGGTTTGACAGGCACAGAAAGGCTGAAGACACTTAAGCCAAGTGAAAACTGCTCAACACGTTCAAAGCAGGGACAAGCATTTTCTTCCAGATCTCACAGAAAGCGTGGGGAATCCTGCAATTTTTATACGCCTTTAAGAGCATGGCAACTGCTGACAGAATAACAGCATTTGCTGGTCTTTTCAGTATTTAGGAGTCAAGTCCAGCTCATTTACCCGCCCCACAAAGATTCCAGTATGTCTTCGATACAGTCTGTCAAGCAGGATTTTTAAGATTATTCCAGCACTATGAACTCAGCACAGTAAGTTCACAAGTGATATCCTATCCAAATTCTACTTGGATATTTGAGATATTCAGTGCATGACTGGATAATCATTATTCAAACATATCCTTCAGCTTATGAACTGCAGCTGTGTCCATTTCTGCCAAATCAATGGATGCATGCATTAAAAATTGATTTAAGTGCAGATAGGTGCAAGCCAAAAACTTGGGTCCAAGAGCAATGACAGACAGATAGCCTGAAACAATATAGTTTCGATAGAGATTTGGAGAACAGTGTTTTGAATGTAAATCTACTGCTTTACAGCAGATAACACTATTTCTTCTTAAGGAAATCATGCTGTTTAACAGTTCATTTAACTAAAAAGAAAGTTACATTCATCTTTGTGTTAATCTTTTAACTGATAAAAAGTAAATCTAGAATGTTATAATGCAAGAAACTCCACACCATGAGACAGCAGGGTATCACAATTATGAATATAAAAACCATTATTTATGTGACCAATGGTAACTGTATCTCTAAAAAGCTCACAGTCTGGCACCTTCCAGAAAATCTGCTATAAACTGCTACTGCAGTTAGTACTAACAGCTGAAATCTCTAATCTTAACATACCAATTAGAAAATGCTTTGCTTTCCTTTCTAGGATCACCAAAACCATCACAATGCTAAAACAAAGGAGTAGTGCAAATCTTGGGGAAATCACAATTAGGAAAAAAGCAAAGATCCTCAGACCCTACAACGCCTACCAGCTAAGCTTTTCTCTTCTCTGGCAACTTCTGACAGGAAACCTTGCAGGAGTTCTGTCCTAAATTTGGCACAAGAGTCTTCCCCCCACCCCCCACCTTCTATAGAGAGGGGATCTTCTGGCCCAGACTAATCAATAGCACTGACTTACTCTTAAGCAACACAGATTAACCATTCTGGACAAACCCATGAAAGCTAATTCTTCACCTCATCTAAATGAAAACACAACACTTCTTTGAGACCCTGTCACACTCTGTATTGCTACCATAAGAGTTTTAGTAAAAAAAAAAAATTCAGCTACCCAAATAAATACACAGCTTGGCCAAGATGAGCATTTTTGCTCTCATGCAAGATCCACCTTGAATAGGAAGAAAAACATAAAAAAGGCCATGACTAATACAGAGAACTGAAAGGGCCTGAGGAACAGTTTCCAAGGATTTGGAACCAGTAGCCTAAGTTAGAATTTGGACAAGGATTTGATACCGCTTCATCGTTATTGACATTAAACCATCTTTGTCCTGGAGGTACAAGGAAATCTGTCGACATAAGACATGTAAGTGGACAATGCACACCAAACAGGGAGTAGCCTTGCTTGAACGAACAAAAAAGCCCCAGTTAAGAGAAAGCTGTGCTGGGAAACAAACTGAACTGGGAGAGCTGGACAGGGAACCCAGCTGCCAGCAGAACATTTTGTTGCCCTACAGAAGCAGGCCACAGCTCGTGTGCTGCCAGTTGGAGAACCCTGTTGTGCAGAATTGCGCGCTTTTAGATTCTACACCATTTGAGCATTTTTAATGCCTGATTATTGTGAGTTTAAGACAAGTTACCTTATCACTGCAATATTGCAGCAAGGAGTGAATTTGATGCCTGGTTCAGAAATTGTGTAAATTTGCAATTCCAGCAGGTATTCTTTGATAACATACAAGATATATTAAAATACTTTACGCTGCAGTATTTTCAAACAGTTCTACTAATAAACAGCCTTTGCCATGCCCTGAGCAACAGTGTGGACTAGATGACCCCCAGGTGTCCCCCCTAAAGTTTTCTGATTCTCTAGTCTAAAGAAAACACAAAAGGCATTAACAATCTAATTAAAAGAGTGTGTAGGTTCAGAGAGAAAGAAGTATATCCAAATACACTAATCAAGCAGAATCAAACCATACAATCTACTTAACCTCTTGCTCTCTTGATGATGTGAATTTTACATATATTTTTTAGATTCCAAGAAGAGTGGATAAACATTATTAAAAAAGCTTGAGATCTGTTTGAACATGTTTGAATCTCCCCTCATCGCCTTCTAGGAAGATCTGGTAAAATTCGCTTTCAAGCCTCCAACAAAAACATTCTACTTCATAATAAATACAAAGAAGATCCTGCAGAATAGTCACAGAAAGCTATTTTTAAATGCATTGCTTCAAGCAATCAACTTGTGGCATGGGTATGTTCTCCCAGCTAGGAAAAGCAGCACTGCAACGGATACTCAGATAGCCCAGACTAAGATGTTATTCACATGGCCTCTCCCCTCCAACATTAACAAGCACCAGAGGTGGGTCACAGTCCATTTTGTCCTGCCTGGACAAACATCAGAGAAAAGCAAGACTGCCAAACATGCATACACAGGTTCAGAGGTGAGAAAGCCTGTGGACCCCAGAACAAGAAATGAAGATGGCAATGGAAAGCCATCATCCAGGAATAGCAAAGAAAAGCTGCAACCTCTCATGTTGTGAAATAAGAATCCAATAAGCAAGTAACAGCAAATCAGTTGGGTATCATGGAGGGGCAGAAGCAAAGAGCCCTATCCGCACCTGCGTCTCCTAGCCCTGCCTTGACAAAAGGTTTCATTGTGTTTTGATATTTGGTGATACTGTAACACTTAACGGGATCACCACCGTGACAGATTCCACTGATACTGCCCACGAGGATTTGGAAAATCTGGACCACAAATAATTTGGTGAAAGACATGAATACATGGATAAATTTTTCAACAGTTAAAAAATATACATTTTAACTAAATTAATTCAGGTCTTTCAGTGTTGTCTCAAAGCCAAGATCATCCATATTAGTGAATTTTTTATTTTTTTTGTTAAAAACTCAAGACACAAATTAGTAATTCATTTCCCCATTCTATACTACCAGGAAGTGAGTTGCCTCTTACCTACTAGAAGAATGGCTGAAAAAGCCAATACCTTGGCTGCACTTTGAAAATGCTTTGATTTTTTAGTTAGTTATTTAAACATAAACAAGAGCCAGCCACATCATAAATAGAGTATTGGTACCTTACTGTTGAAATACCACTGAAGTCACTAGCCACAACATGGTCACTGTGTTTTTGGCAGGTGGTATACTTTTGAAACAGCTTTATCACTTAAAAGCTAAGATATTTTAATGAGCTACACAAACTTATCTTCCACTACCTCCAAGACAACAGAGAAAAACAACCTCAGCAAAAACAGCAAACGCAGCTACCAATTTAAATGCAATATTCATATAGCTATTTACAGGATCTTTCCGATTTAAGAATCTAGTTTTTTCACAAACAACAGAGTAGGGTTTTCCAGCTGAGTTGCATGTGGCTAATAAACACAGTAAATCTGACAAAGCTATCAAAGAGCAGGCAGCAGGGCTGCTCTACCACAGAGACTGCCGCATAAGCCATCTCCCTCACTGAGGAATGCAGCAAACTCAACAACAATTCACTCTGGGACCCAATTGCATGGTCAACCCATCCCCATCCCCAAAAAAGCACACAATTTGCAAATGGCATCTCCAACCTAAGCAAGACCCCTTTTTCCTCTTCCAAGATGTGTTTTCTGATTTTGAGGATTGTTATGTTAAAAAACGTCGGCCTCCTCTGCATTAGAGGAGATGCCAATTATGAATTCCCAAAATTGTAATTTTCTTCCTGTAAGCAAAGCACTTCTACCAACATTAGGAGAATCGTAAATACAGAAGAAGCCGCAAAGAAATACCGATCAGCTAGTCTAATGATAAGATCATAGAAACACGCCCTATTGCCCTAGGGAAAAAAAGATATCCAATTCCATTAATGACGTGGAATGTAATAGGGAAAGATGACACCAGAGAAGGAGACCAGCAACAAGAACTTCAGTTGCTGAAGCCCATCTCTTCTCCTCATCTTCCCTCCCTCACTCCGACAAGTAAAAATCAAGAAGGTATCATGACATTCAGTACCATTCCACACAGAAATCTGACACCTAAAAGCCACACAGGAGCTCTAGCACATCCCAAAACAGCATGGGAAGTCTGTCCTTTTTCCTGTTCCCCGGAGAGATCTCACTTCTGTCTATACCCTGTAGCTCCATTACTGCCCGATTCTGTTTTCCACTTAAGACTATCACTTCATAGAGAGAGGGGAAGAAAAAGTAGAGAAAAAACCCATGGGTTCACATAAGTCATGAAAATAAGAAGTAGCTTTTTTAAAAAAAAAATAGGTACAGCAGAAATAATTACTTAAAACCCTTGACTCTTCCACAATATACTTTTATTTACAAATAAATGAGGGATTTAACAAAAGTTTTGTGGGTGCAATAGCTTAGCAAGACATCTTTCATATTAGCTATTTGCATTATTTATCAAACTAGCTTCCCTTTTTAGCAGTATCTCTTAACACAGGCTAACTAGATTTCTATGTCTATCTAACTTAGCATAACACAAATACCACACACCTCTGAATTATGGTATTACTATATAGAACTGCACAATGGATTTCACATTTTCCTAAGCTATCCTCTATAAAAAGGCTTTTTGGCTTCACCAACACCCTTTCAATTAATGCCTTTATTGTCTTTAAGTTACACAATTCAGATCAAGAATTATTCCTCAACAAAACTGTGTCAGCCTCAAATCACCAGCGTATATACCTTTGTTACTGTAAGTCTAAATTTGTTTAAGAATGCATACCCATTTTGCATATCTTCACTTTGGACTTATAACAAGCACATGCTCGAAGCGTACAACTCTGCTTCCACACCCGTGGCCATTTCAGTTTTCTCCTATAAGCTAATCAAGTTGAACAGGGAAGGCACCCAATTTCACAGGACAAAAAAACCCCAGATTTTTTGTAAGTTTCTCTAGATGCCCTGTCACCTTAAATACTTTCCATTGTACATAGAAAAAATAATTTGGGATCATGTAACAACAAATAACACAGATACTTCTTTTCCCTCTCCTAGTCATACGACATTCGTTACCAAAAGGAGAGGAAACGAAAGCAGTTCTGACCGCTGGTCTCTAACAGACTTTTTAGACATCTCTCTTTAACAAACTGAAGTCCCTGAATGCTAGCTTGTACAGAGATTTGTATGAATACTTCTGAGAGAAGTTAAGTTACCTTATCTGAAACATGAACTAGGTCCTAAAGAAGCCTTTCCACCACTAAGACAGCTTCAGGAAAGAGTCAAGACTGACTTTTCAGAAATATTAAACACAAGTCACAGCATGAAATACAGTTTGAGTTCAGTCATCACACAGACCCTATCCACATTAAAAAAAAACTATCAGCAAGTTAAATAAGTACAAGGGCAAGCCATTACATGTAGACACTGAGGAAGCACTATCAGAAAGCAGGTCCCAAAGCACACTACCTGCTTATGAAAAGCTGCTGTTCTTCAAAGGTAAAAAAATACTATACCTCAAAAGTAGTTTTTCCCACTTCTTTAACATGCCTTCAACTTCATAAAACATTGTACATCTGGTACCCACCTCACGTGAAAACAGTATCAAGCTTGCCTTTTTGTTTGATCTCCTGACTACAATTTGGTTAACATAATTTTCCTCTCCAAATTCCTTTAGAAGTATTCTGGGCAGACACTTTAAACACTTTAATAGGTATTCCCAGTATAGCTGAACAACTTCCGCCAATAAAATAACTTTCTGCCAGTATTGCTACATCTACACAAGGGCTTTACGCAGTTTAAAGAAAATAACCAAAGAACCACAGTTTCATACTGCGATTAGATTTGGTACATTTGTAATGAAGACTTGTCCAATGCAACACAATACATACTTGTTTAGAGTATCATTAAAAGTAATCTATTACCATGACTGGAAATGCTGTACACTAGACTGGATCAGAAAGTTATTGTCCACTAGTAAGGAGAAAAGCACTTTTAGCAAGGCATATCACTAAGAAAACTCTTTGATAATAGATTTTGTAATCTGGCAAAATCTGTTCAAAATAAATCCAAAATAGGCCCAGACTCGGGGGGAAGAAGGAGGATTAGAAGAAATTATATATCATCGGTAGGGCAATCAACCAGCATAGTGTAGCCAGCCAAGCACTTTTCAGACAGGAAGTAGCAAAACCATTTCTACTACAGAGGGACATTTGCTATTATCATATAAATAAAATGGAAAACAGTTTCATCAGAAACTGCACACCTGACACCATCCATGCATGGCATATTAAAAAGTAATAATAATAATAAAGCTTTATACCCAGGTAACGTTTATCCTCATCCTATCTTAAGGTAGACCTGCAAGGCCCAGGCTTTATCTGCCCTAAGAAACATCTCGAGTTTCAGTCTGCTCACTGTCCCCCCCATTCATGGTTCTCAGAAGCACAGTGTTAGCGTGTAGCTAAGAAGAAATCTTGCTAAGCCTTCAGTAATTTTGCACTCTGAGCTCCAGAAGTTACCTGAAGATGCATGGAAGGTCTGAACTCAATACATGCTACTCTTCTTATACATTATTCCCTTCCAAAATGCCTGTAAGTATATTTCCATAAAAGTTTGATCAATAAGAATATCACAATTATTTAAAGGTACTTAGCAGACAAGCCTGACAACTAATGCCCAAACAAATTGGTCAGTCTAAGAATACATGGCTATTATTCTAAAAATAAACGAGATCGCTGCCACTACTCAGGTATACTCACCAACAAAGCACATGGGAGAACTGGCTGGTAATCAAAGACAAGGCTGTTGGCAGAGTGGTCTGGACCTGCTAGCAACAGCAGCACAGTTCAGATGCCCTTTAACCACAGAGAGAAAGTTAATTACGTGACAGAGTAGGAGAGGAAACACAATGATTGTGAGTCATCCACTTAACCATACACTTTATCAATACACCTCACGATATGAGAGTTACTAATTAGTGACAGCACAAAACAGTGATGCATTAAGGGGAGAGATAGTAGTCCAAATCTTTGGGCCATTTTTTCTTTTATTGATTTAGCACTTCAAACAATTTATGCGCATTTTGAAATCCAAAACGTACACCTCAAACTCTGTAGAATGCTACCAGCATTCTAACACATCACACAAGTAAGTTGATTGCAGATCCAAAAGGAATCCCCAAAATACTTTACAGGCTTCTGGATTAGTTTTTGCTTTATCAGACAAATGGCTGTATTACTAAGTTTCTAGTATCATCATTCCCAACTCACTCCACGAGCCTACTGTAAAAGATCCAACAACTGTTAAGTTTAACCCTATGCAAAAGGAATTTTCAGAAATGTCATAAGGATTATATAGTGCCTCAAATATTTCTGCATAAAATCTGAAACTAAGAAGTTTTTCCCAAGTTCCCAGACTTGCAAACCCAACTAGGGATTCAAGATAGAATTGAGCTTGTGCTCTCATACCAGAAAGCAGCACTCCACAACCTCAGCTATAACCAGAGACAACTGATCCACTTAATTGACTTCAGCTGTTTTATAGGAACTCTGATTTTCCACTTGCCAGTCATCTCCACCACTAACTCACTTTTTTATTCCTTTCTCTGCCATGACATCAGCGCAAGATTTTGTATGGCTGAAGAATAAACAGTTTGGGGGAACTATCAAACTGAAAAATAAGGCAAGGAAAAAAAAAAAGAAAAGCTTAATTTCTTAACTCCGTAAGTTCCCTGCTGCAGTTCACTCTACCAGTATTTCTGCTAAAACAGTGTGAGAATAAATAAGCATGTGGGGTCACACCCTAATTCAATTACAAACCAATTTACATTAGTTACAACTGTGGAGGACCCCGACATTATCAAGCAGGTAACAGAACTCAACAGCAATTAGAAGATCAAACTCACAACTTGGCAATATAACAAGTGGACTAGAAACACAAGTTTTTTATGAGTTTACAAATTTGAGTTTTACATGGAACTAACAAGTCTCAAGTCCACCTGTGCTTACATGCCTCTTCAGATACAAATTCAGACATGGAGCTTACAAAGAAAAACTTAGTAAACTGAGACTTTCAGCTTTTCATTGGAGGCTTCTGCCTGCCTATACATTAATCTGAAAAGGCTGTATCACAGCAGAAAATGTGCTTTGTACTAGTCCCGTTTATTCACTTATTGGTCCAACTCCAGTCACTCTGTGACATTATACCACTTACTCTAAATCTAAATGAAAATGTAATACTATAGTTTAGACAATTATCCCAAACCCTGGGCACCTTAATAATGTGATAAAAGCAATCCAATTTACAAACTGCATTAAGATCACTTTTTCAGGATCTCTGCCAGTTCTATCTAGCCACTATTATCTAAGAAATACACCTTCAACTTTTTTAAAAGATCAATATTCTTCTTCCCCAGCACTATCAATCTGAGCCCGTCTCAATGAGAGCGAACTCCATACTCTCAAAGCTGTCCCTTAAGGAATAATGAGGGAGGCACAAATCAAACAGCTTTTAATGCCACACTACTACAACAACGGTCAGAGAGTTGAGAGCCGGTCCTACGTCACTTCAGGTTTAATTGATTGTTGTCAGCACATCAGCTCCATGAAAAAGAGGTAACACGTACATACCCCAAAGCATCAGTGCCACTGACCCCTACTGAGACGACTATAAAGCCAGCAAAACCTCCTGCACCACATTTTGACTCCAAAAAATGGAGTTATAGCATAAAAGCCAGCATATCTCAAACTTCTCTGCAGCCCCCATTATGCGTTTCTTCTCTGCCACCCTGAGCGCTTCAGCCCTCGGACAGCCTATGGACATAACAGTACAAGATTCACGAGCTCCAAGAAATTACTAAATTGGGCCGACCACTTTTTGGCTGAGGACCCCACAGCAAGCTTAACGATCAGTCTCCCTCTCTGCCATTTCTGCGTATCCTCAGGCATGCTGTTATTTCTTCCTTAACTGACCCAGGCTCTCCCCAAGTTATATTTCATTACTTGCTCTGGGAACTGCTATAACAATCTAAAACCAACGGGAGGAGAGGCAGGGAAGACTTCCAGCCAAATTCTAGCCAGCTCTAATCAGGTTAGGAGGTCTCAATCTTCTAGTCAAAGATTTAAAAACCTGATTTTACTGCTTCAATATGATTGCTAAGAACAACAACTAATAAACTCGAGTCACCAGAGGGCACTAACACTTCTACCTAATGGCAAATGCACTCCCTCAATTAGGAAGGCTGACAATTACATCCACATCATCATGTATATTTTATCTGGATTGAACTTCAGCCAGCTTGTTCTAATCCATGTTCAAATCTCAACTACATGCTGATGAGGCACTGAGCTACACGAACTGTTGTGGTCACACTTGCAATATATGGGGAGACTGTAAGTCTCCCCAAATAGACCAGAGAAAATAGGGCAGGTGCGTGCCTCTCCCAGTTCGCTTGCTATCTAAAGCCTACATTGCCCATGAAATGCATTCGCATGTATACGTATAAATGAAATTCTAAAACAGGCATGGAGAATAGATCACAAGTCCGACACCTCAAAGAAACAGAATAAATAACTATTCTTAAGAGTTTGCACCAAGACGAATCCTACCATAGGGGACTGCAAGCAGTATCTGCCTCCAAGAGATAAAAGGGGAAGGCTTCCATTTAACCATCAAGCAGCAACAGATGTATTGCTCTCTCAAATTTGGCATCAAATCAACTGAACTGCCATGTTACATGCTTAATCTTTAACAAAGGAGGCTGCTCTTTACCACCGAGAAACAAGCAGGTTTTTAAACCACAAATACAATCTATGAGAGAGGCTGACAAGAGCGTGTCTTGATATTCCAGCTCTTGAGCCTCTCAGTGTCAGGCAGAGGTGCGCTCTGCAGCACGCCCAGAGATTTTCTGTGACAGGAAACCTTGACTTGTTGATGCACCCAATAGTCACAAAGAGCCATAACACAGCCTGAGTGGTGCAGCCCTACAGAAACAAGGGCAAAGTTTCTGGGACCTGCAAGGTACACAGCTTCTTTTTTCCCCGCAGCATTATTGCCCTGCGGTTCTACCTAAACTGTCATTCTTGTAGTCGGGACTTTGAGACAACACAGGCAGGGGAAGGAAAAGGGAATCTTACCCTTACTTATGGAAAGGCACACAATAAGCACGGAGGCCGTCACTTCTCTGCACTGAAGTTACAGCCACGGAAAAAGTTGCGCTGACAATAAAGCTGGGATAGCAAGGGTTCTGAGGGCATTCTCAGGGCATCTCCGTGGGCTCAAGGAAGACACCATTTGTGCCATATGACAGTCTACAATCCATCTGGAAGCCTGTAGGGAGTTTTGAAAGGCCAGCTGTGAGTGTACTCGAGAGTAGCACACCTCAGAACAGTGAGCCCAAGAGAGTAAATATTAACCTTTCATGCATGTCAGGAGCATTGTATTTTAAACTACTTAGTACTGGTCCGCTAGATTTCACAGTATTTTATTTTGCTATACCACAAGATTCAGTGAACGGGTCAGTTTTTCTAGACAAACTCTCCTATAAACTGAAACACAGACAGTAAACAGTCTCCCTCTTCCTCAGCCAGCAAGCAGGTTCAGTGACCATCATTTACACCATGCTAACTTTCGAAAGTCACAGCAAGAAGCTCCAATGTTCAGAACACACCATGCTGCAGAACACGTCCTCCCCTTCTGTGACTTCAGGCCACCCTCTCCTTTTTCCCCCCCTACCTTCTCCGCTTCACACAGCTCCTCCTGACTGCACAGAGCTGCTGCCAACAGCTTAGGCCAGTGAGTGGACCGCCACTGCAGCAGCAAGAGTTGCAAGAGCTCTACCTGACACCTCACCACTGCCTTGCTCCAGCTTTCATTTCAGACGTCCCCTTTCTGCTTGGCAGAATACTGGGTGGTACCAGCTTGCCCATGAGAAGGATCCCAATGCCATTTTCCCCCGAGTCCTACAAGGCCCTTAAGGGTCTTTGTAAGGGAAGAAGAGTTGCAGTCACACATCCGCACGTTCTAGGGGACTAAGCATACTGAGCATCTACTTAAAACACCCAACTGTAACACTAAGACTCTTTGCTTCAGCAGTCTTTTAAGGTGATTACTTCATAAATAGACAAAGCTTCTGTTCATGCAATAAATACTACGCACACATGAATATTAAAAGATGATTTCTACTGCAGCAGTTCCAGGTATCTAAATGTAAAATGTAATCTTAATCTAATGTAAATGTAATCTAAATGTAACAGAAATATTTTCTCATTATTTTGAAAATGCATTTTTAAGTATCTTTTCTAACATGGGCTGTAAAACAACGCTCAGATCAGAAATACACCATGCCTTTGATGTCTTATACTTCAACAAAATGCAACCAGTTACACTCCCCACCCTTAAAGGAAGTTTTCAACTCAGCTTTATTTATTGACTGAAAGGAGGAGCCCAAATGACTCAGCTCCAAGCAAATATAAAGGAAAACATTAATCCGTAATCTCAATGAAGAAAAAACAGGCGAAGAAACTGTCTAAGATGGAGGTGTGGTCTTATCAATTCAAATCTTTTGAATATTAAAAGACCTGTCAAGCAGAACATTAGTACACTAAGATCTCATTAGCTCTCTGAGGTCTTAAACACATTTATTACAAATATAGCTGATTTTAAAAACAAAGTTTACACAAATAACTCAAGTTAAAGCGTTAGTCCTGTATCTTCATACTTGTTCACTGGTGCCAAGCAGCATAAACATCAATAAAATACCTAAACATTAGGATTTTCAATCTACACAGTCACCAGCAAGATACAAGTATGGGAGGGTAAAGACCTCTCCAAAAATTCTGCACAAAGGCAAGTTTCAGAGAAAAAACCAACACCTGACAGTAAACAGGATAACCTCATGAAGAGGGCTTGTTTTTTTCTCCACTGGACTGAGGAATCAGACATTACTCATCAAAATCCAGCAAAATAGAATATTTCACAAGGGGGCTAACAGACTCCAAGTGACTGCTGTACATCTTCCACATATATTTGCAAGTGACTGCTCGCCCCTCATCTCAAGCATGCCACGCTAGCATTTCAGCGCAGAATACATCTCCAGCCTCCCTGGGAAGAATATTTAATTTCAGACTAGCAGGAGTGCTTCTTTACATACAGCCCAAGCTCTAAATACAGATGTCACCAGAGGGCACTCTTTCAATTCAAGTGACCTAGCTTTAGCAACTTCCAAGCAAGACTGCAGACAACCCACATGCAGGGATGCGCAGAGGCTGTACAAAGCAGTAAGTTTTGCTTCTGCAAGAGATTTCTCTAGAAAAAAAACCCTACCAAACAAAACCACCCAAAATAAGTGAAATTTAATTCTTTTTCCCAGAAACGTGAAATATTTTTCAGAGGAACCAGAAGGACTGCTAGTAAAGATCACAAGCAATTACCAACCTCCATGCTATGCCATACTGTGGTACTTGATGGTACCAATTCACTCAAGCAGTTTTGGCACCTGTGTGGATTGTATCAATCTACAGAAGCAGGGCCCAAACCAGTACAGCTCACACAGAGGTGCCTGTGGAGGTCCCCTGGCTATATTATCATAAATACTAAACCCTACAATAATACATGAAAAAATGCACCTATGTTGTCAAGAGAAAGCTCTGGGAAACAATATACTTTTCTACTCCTCACTGTTCTGTATTTGATGTTGTTTTAAGAGGGTCAAAAATTAAACTACTTGCCTGAAGTTAACACAAAAGTATCAGCAGTGTCAGTAGTTCTCAACCTTTGGTCCATGCATTATTTCTATGGCCTGCTGAGACGTGAGAAGGATTAAAAAACCCTAAACTGGTGAGTTGAAGTTCATGATACAAAAATGTGCACAACCACTAAAAAACACAATAGGTCTATATATCAAAAAAGGTCGCAAACCACTGTTTGATGTGAATAGAAAGTTAAGCCCAGTTTGCTTCGAAATAAAACACCACCACAATACTACTCAAGTCAGCTGCAGAGGCAGGCAGTGATAAGAAAAAAAAATAGTCCTTGTGCATCCTATGACATTTTCCAGTCTTACGAGAAACTCAAAAACCACAGGCCTACAAAACATCTGATTGCCTGCTTATCCACCTATCCCACTGGAAAAGAAATAGCCTTCATCTCTCCTAGCTATCTGTGATAGCAAAGCCCCTTAGTTTAGCATTGGAACAGAAGGGGGGGGGGGGGGGAGAATAAGACCTGAGACCTGTGCAAAGGCACCTTGTGTCAGCATAGGGATCTCTTGAATAGATAGACATATCCACAGAATTTCACCAGGCCAGTAACTGCTATTTAAACACACAAGTTACTTCAAACTACTACCTATCATGACCACTCATCTTGGTTTAAAATACACCTATATAATTGCTTTTCCAGCACCTCCTGCCAGGAAGGAAATATGCCAAACACTCCTGATGTCAAATAAACAGCATCTATTTGGCTACCCTCTAACGCAGGTCCCTGTCTACTGCAAGGCGACACACTCTTGACGAATTTGCCCCGTTTTACATAAAAGACGCGCTATGTCGGCTTGATCCCCTGTCCCACCCGTGTGCTCTGACCCAGCCCGGGGTCGTGCTGCCCTACCCCTCATGTCACGGTAACCTGGCCCCCCTCCACGGGAAGGTGCCCCAGCCCCCCCGGGGAAGGGCTGACTGGATAGCGGTATCTCACCGCTACAGCCACCGCGCCACCCCCCTCCGCCCTGGCTTCCCTCAGGCCCCACCGCGGTGACCCACGCGGGAAGACGGCTCTACGCCCCCCAAAAACCACCCCCCCGCCCGGCCTGGGGCTACTCCCCCGTGCGCCGGGGCCACTCTAACCAGCAAAGGGGGGCGGCCTCCCCCCCATCCAGGCCACAACCCGCTCTCCGGCCCCGCACGCAGGTGGTGGGGAGGGGAGAAATAAACGACCGGAGGCGCGCTCCGGCCTCGCTCCACAGCCGCGCATCCCTCCATCTTGCAGCAAGGCCGGGGGGGCCCCGCGCAGCGCCGTCGCCCTGCACACACGCACACACACGCACCCCGCGCACGCTGACAGGGGAGAGGGCGCTGCCGAGCCGCCGGCCCGGCCCCGCTGCCGGCCCGCGGGGGACGGTGCCCCGCTCCCCGCCGCCACCCGTGTGAGGAGACGGGCGACAGGTGGGCGGCGGAGCGCGCGGCCCCGTGCGGAGCCGGCTGGCGGCGGGGTGACGGGTGGGGGCCGGGACCCTCCCCGGATCTGGGAGGGGACCGCGCGCCTCCAATCCCCGGCCGGCAGCCCTGCAGGGCCCGGCGAGCGAGCGGGGGTTAAGCCGCCTTTCTCTCCTCCTCCTCCGAGGAGCCGGACAATGAGCCCCGCCGCGGCTCCCCGCCGAGGCGGGCGCCGGCCGCGCGGCTCCCTCCTCCTCCTCCTCCTCCCCCTTCCCGCGACAGCCCGGCTCACCTGCGAGGGGGGGGGGATGGACGAGCGGGGGCGGGCGAGGACGGGGAAGCCGCTCCGGCTGCTGGAGGGGCTGCCGGGCTCCCCTCCGCCCGCGGCCGCTCAGCGCCGCTCACCGCCTCCGGGCTGCGCTGGTGCGGGGGAGCGGGCAGCGCCGCCACACACACACACTCACTCACTCACACACACACACATACACACATACACGCGCGCCGGTGGGGGCGGGGGGGGGCGCCCGCCCGCCGCCACCCGCGCATGCGCGCCAAGCCCCCTTGGCCCGCCTCCACCAGTGTGGCGGAGCGCCCGTGCTGGGCGCGGACTGCGCAAGCGCCGCCTTGAGCGGTGTGCTGGGCCGGGCGCGCGCCTGCCCCTCACCCGCTGCCGCGCAACGGCGCCCAGCGGTCCAACGGCTGCCGAGGCGCGCGCGAGCGCTGCGCAGGGGGCGTGCCCCACGCCCGCGCGGGTTGCCGTAGCGACGAGGGGGCGCGCGCGGGGCGCCCTCGCTCTGAGGGGGTCTCCCGCCCTCCCTCCCCTCAGCCCGGCGCCAAGGGGCGGCGCTGCCGCCTCAGCGGGCGGCGGCTCCGGGCTCTGCCCCCTCACGGGGCCTCTCGGGCGCGGGCGGCCCCGCTGCGCCTTCGACGTGCCGCCGCCCGCCGCCGCTTCCCCTTGCCGACGGCTGTCCCAAGCGCTGGGTGCCGGCGGCAGCCAGGCACCCCCACCGCCGGTGGAAACGAGGCGGAATCGGAGGCACGGAAAGACGAACAGCGCTCCGGGAGGCGCCGCTCCCCTCCTTAGGAAAGACAACTGGGCCAAGGAAAGGGACCGGCTCAAAAAAAAGCATTGCATTGCTGAGAAATCCATTCATTTAGAAGGAAGGCAGTACAAGGACTTTATAGATACTTCCCTGCTCCCACAATCGTTGGGAAATGGTTAGCTTACAAGGGGAAAGCAAGGCCTTCAAGGTCTTTGCATCATTTCAGCAGTGAAAGCTCTCAGAAAACCACCAGATTTTGCAAGAATCGCCATGAAGTCGCAAGAGTTGGCAGTGCTGCTGTCATGGAGACAGGACTTGGCATTGCCCACTTTCCCATTTACACCCCCTGCCAGGGAGGCTCCAGCCCGAGTGAGTTATTACAATAATTAATAGCTGGCATTTATACATATTCAGAATGCTTCACAAACAATACCTAATCTCATTAAGTCGTGAATTGACTTGTTCTCATCCTGTCACGGAATTAAGATAGTTAATGCTTCCTTCCCATCCTTGGGAGATGGAGCCAGTAATTTGTTCATATACTGGATAACCCGTTGCTGCCATCCAATAAAGAGCCACCTGCTATGCATTTTTAAGGCAATATATAGCCACCTGCTATGCATAGTGCCTGATTTTTTAATAGACTTGCAGACTGGTGAGAATGTAGGTACCGGGATCCAGAGCACATTTGAGAGGCCCAGATTAAATGACTACAGCAGGCTGGAGAGATGGTACCAGCTTTTAAAACCATGACAGGGGAACAAGGCAGGAAGGATTTGAGAAACTGTAGGCATAAATTTGACAGTAAAACAAAAAGGCATTATCTTTAGGTACAGTGCCATTTTCCCAATTTTAATAAAGCTTTGTGCCTAGAGAGAGAACATTCTTTCCTCTTGTTTTGTGTTTTTTTTTTTTTTACCACAGTAATTGGGCATAGTGTCAAACTGATTCTGAACCAGGATGAATGAAAGGAAAATAAAAAGCCAATTGCAAGGTTTTCAGCAGGTGGGTCAGTGAATGGAAAGACTGTTTCACCAGATTGGAACCACAACAACTTTTAACACAGAAATAAGAAAATATTATAGGAAGAAGAAGAAAAAAAGGAAGTAAAGTCACCTCAGAAGGGGGAAGCAAAGGTAAATTTTTTGTGAGCTGTTCTCCTTCAACAGCCAGAGACAAACTATCTCATAAAACAATCTTCTCAGCATTCGTTAAGTGGTGGATATAGGGGTTAGGTGACAAATTTTGAAAGACATTTTACAATTCCCTCATTAAATGCTTCCAGAAAAACTACATAGTGAGTTGTGAGGAAGAAGCAACATCATGGACTGAAAACTAAGATGAAACAGGAGGACGCATAGTCATTCATAATCATGGTGAAAAGTCAAAAGAGTAAGGTGTTTTTAAGGTTTTGTTGTAAATACCCTTAAAAATAATCCAGAAAAAGGGCTGTACAGAAGGAGGCAACATTTGTAGAGGACACAAAATTACGATTGTGGGGCAGATTGTGAAGATACTCGGAATGACCCAACTATGTAGGAAGACAATATAGTGACATTCAATATTGATAAATAGTCGTTCAATATTGATAAATAGTCATCAATACAACACAGTACATACTGGAGGAAAGAAAGCTGGTTATACGTTGTAGAGGGGTCTAAAGCAAAGGCAATAGTTTAAGAAATACACAGGCATCCTAGGCAGTAGCTCAATAGAAATTTCTCCTCAGTATGTGAGCACAGTCATGCATGCAACATGTCAAGGTACGAAATGGAGAAAAACAGAAAATGTTGGCTGTCTTGCCATCATTTCATCTCAAAAAGAGAGTTAAAGAATGAGTGGGAAGGAGAATGTATGTTAGACTGTGAAACTGAAACCGAAATGCCCGATTCCACTCAAGTGCAGAAATGCCACAGTTTTACACTAGAGCCCCATATTTAGTTGCTTTTCCCCTATGAATCTGAAATCTTTTCCAGGATACCACCTTCCAACATTCAGCTGCCCACTCTATACACATAGCTGATGTTCCTTATTATTTTATAGGTACAGATTTTCACCATTATACTAAGTATCGCATTTAAAATTTATTATTAGTTGAATATTGCAGCTGTGCTGTTAAGTATTCAAATCACAGGAAGCATCATAAAGAGAGGAAATGACTGGATGAAAATATGTGGCAAAATAGTTGGTTGTAATGAAGACAGCCGCTGTCAAAAGTAACAGGAAACCACTTGCGACTGGCAGACTGCAAGGGAATGGGCGCAGAGGGCCAAACCTGAACAAGCACGGTTATGCAAACCATTCCAAATGAACGTGGCTGAAAATCTTACAGCCCACGGGACATCACACTTGCCATCACCACTTTCACCTGAGAGAACAAATTTAGAAATGGTATTTGTCTAGCCATCCTGCAGATAAATATCCTTCTGAATAATTATTTACTATGGATCTCAGAAGTTATTTTTCACACATACTTATCCCAAATATTATTAGCAATGATTATTTGTATAATTCACTGCCCGACAAAGAAGCTACACTTCTCTGCAAGAGTATAACTAGCTTCACCGTAAATAGAAACCCCTCAGACTGCACAGGATATAACATTTCCTTTTGAAAGCAACAGCTTGCATCTTCAACATTATCTACCAACTGAGAGGACGAAAGTTTATCTGTATACTTCTAATTTCACAGATCAAACCCATTTTTCCATTAGGCAACATAAAACGTGTATGATTCCATGCACAAACTGTAATAGGTTTGCAGGAGCGGCTGTAATGAAATGGTGAGGCTGCAATCCGAAGCACTTGCTATTGTAAAATCTAAGTCTATAAAAATGCCAGCAGAGTACAGTCACTGCCTATTATACTTTCATTAATGGAAGATAGCATAAGCATTTTAGATTAAAAAATTTATAATGTAAGTTACTTTAATGTAATCAACTCTGCTTGTATAGATTACAATACAAATTACTCTAAAAATTTTAAGGAAAAAAGAGAAATAGTATTTGATTATGACTGAACATATCATGCTGCATACAAAGCTCTGGGATTAAAACTATACATTAATATAAAATCGAATTAATTTTATTGCCTTTCAGCCAAGCTTCCTGAGTACAGCAGAAAAGATACGTCTTAATCTTGTTTTGGTAACTAACGATTTGAAAGAGTATAGTTTACATTTTGGCACCTAGTTAGCACTTCATTAATTACTAATTACGTGGCATTAAGTAAAAAGTTCTTTGAACAGTGCCTGAATCTAGAAACAGTTATTATCATAAAAAATCATTAGTTACAATCAGTTTGATATGAGATGTCCCAATCAGATAAATGCTAAAGCCTATAGTTCCCTAAAGAATGAGAATATAGCAGAAAATACTTTATTTATATAAGCTGTAAGTGCTATTTGCTATTCTTACTCTTTGACTAAGTTATTCCATGAGTCTTGCTGCACTTAATTAACACAGTACATCAGGGTGAGAGACGCTAAAGAAATGTAAAATATCGCTAAGTTTACCTGTCAATTTATGAGAATGAAATGGTCTACTTTGTTGTTGAAACTCTGTAATCATATTTCAAGACTGCATCACAGCGCTGAAGCACAGTTGCAGCACCTGCCACCTTGATTTTTTTATTTTCTGGTTTTGGAGTGCTTACCTATACAGGTCTGACTTCATAAATGCAGTGCTTTACATTGTGCAATTCATATCCAGGTTCTAATAAGGTTAAGTGGTCTGCGACATTTACACCTACGTATTCCTACTTTTTTATCTGTGATTCTCTGCGGTGACCTTGCCTTTGTTATAGGTAAAATAGGAGTCAGAACCGAATAAGTATAACATTGCTGTAACTATCACCATCTTCCTCTTTCCTTTTGGAGGATGTTTAGACTTAATATGTGATAGACACATACTATCTTTTATTCTTTAATAGGGAGGACGAGCTTCCTGCTTCAATCATAACAAAATGCAATTTTTAGTTGGTTCAGTTAAACTTGAAACTAAGCGTAAAAAATATTCTAATGGAGAAAAATGTCTGTACCAGAGAAATCTGGTTCAAATAGACACTAGACACCCTACATGTTTATAGAGTTTACAGCTGGAGGAAGAAAACGTTAGCAAGAATGCTGTACTGAAGAGTGGATGTGTGCTTCACAGCTACTCTAATTCAGTATGTTCAACTGATGTGCTAATATTTGCTTCTAAAGGTGTTGTGATTAATGCTAGAACACCTCCTCAGCTGTACATGTCTACTTGTTTCTCAGTTCCATCAATAATGAAGGGATGAGTTGGAATTACAACAACATAATAGCAGTCTGAACTGGTTCTGGGTTTTTCTTAATATTTTTAAGATCACAACTTTTTGAAGAGTGTATCCAAGCAGCAGCTTCTGAATTCACCCAAGCATACATGTAAATATATAGATATATATAGAAAAATAGAGTGTGTGTGTGTGTGTGTGTCTATATATATACACACACACACTTTAAGAGGACTTCCTCTTTACATCTGCAAAGCATTGTTTTCCCAGGGTCAACAAAGCTTCATCCACATGTCTCAGCAGCGAGGAAGCTGTGCACAGATAACGTTATTTCCTCACTGTCTCTCACGCAACCTACAGATTTTTCCACAGGAAGAGAACACTGTTCTTTATGGTGTTGCCTTCCTACGCTCCAGATGTACGAAAGTCAGAAACGTGCTTTATGTTAGAGCCCTAAGAGGAGCCGTTTGCGACAGGGACAATTCTGATAGTAGTGGGGAGGGAGCTTGAGGCAAAGAACAGATTGGCAGCATAAGGGCTGAATACAGACGTCCTCCTTTTTCTGCTTCCCTAGTACCCCTGTACATCACAGGAGCCAGTACGTCATTAGAGACAGTACTTGTAAACTGCTTAATAGAAAGCAAACACCATTTTTTATATTGTATAAATATCTATCTACACATTCTCCATAAAGAATGGAGATGCTGGGATGCCTACATGATTTACGCACAGTATGGAAGTAGCACAAACATGATGATTTACAACAGGTTTTAATGACCATCTGAAGGGGGAGGAGCCCAAATATGGACAACAGCAACTGTTAATTGAAACTAGTAATATTTCATCTATGTAAACAAAGTAATGATCACGTCTGCCACAAGACTTCAAGAGATTTATCTTCCAGGCTCCCTAATATGGTTACATCTGTCCCCTGCTTAAATCCTATGTTCTTGCCATCTGCTCCAACACACTTTTTTCAACCTCAAGCAGTGATTAAACAGCTATTTGGAGAAGAAAAAAAAGTCTCTTTCCATTTTTGAGCAAAATGTTTAACAACTGGAAAAATGTTAAAAACCAAAACCACGCACCCCTCTGGGCTCTCCATTGTTTCTGTGATATGAAATGTTATTAGTGAAATGTTCAACTTAAGTTTCCAGGAATCTTTACATTTGACCATACAACAGGGAACACTGCACCCACAGATTCAATGTAGTTTCATTATATAGAGTGTAATAATTTGGGAGCAGGTTAAGTTAATACCATTCAGTTAATCAGTCAAATTGTCATTAAGAGGTAATGTTCTATGGGCAAATCAGGAAGCGTTCTGCTTTAAAAAGAAGGAAACTTCCTAGCATTCTTTAGTTGTGCCCTGGGAAGCTTAGCCAGTTATGCTCCTTTGAGATGTGCTGTATTCTTACCTCTCCATGTCCGGACATGGAGGAGGGGGAAGGACAGAGCCAAAGCTCGGTCTCTTTTCTGTATGAAGAGAACCAAAGAAGAGCAATTTGGCAGATCCTGTGCTCCTGCCTTCTGGGCAAGACTACAGCCTGCCTGGTCCTCATGTGGGTCACATTAATTAGGGAAGCTCTTTGCTCTGCAGCCACATCCACTGCAGTCACAGAATGGTCAGTCACAATCCATCCCTTAGTGCTTATTAGGAGCCTGGAAATCCTTGGAAGGTATTAGAGATGTTCTGAGCATTTTGTTACTTGTTAGGGTAGAGGTACAATGCAACGATAATACTGTTATAAACATACTAAAGATTTACGTCGTCCCTTCTCTAGGAGTTTCCTCAAAATCTTGGTGTTTTTTTTTTTAGATCGATTCTTCCTCCTATATAGAAGAAATTATGGATTTCACCTCATCATTACCCTGAGCTTCACAGGAGGTAACTGGACTCGGTATCTGTGCTTTTTAGCCCTTGCTCTTTTGGCTGGTTTACTGTGCTTCTGCTATCCCCTGCCATTATAGTTGCTACTGCTTGCAAAGATGGCAAACCAGAATTTTTTGCACTGTTTGTGCAAGTATTTGTGAAGTATTTTCAGAAATAATGCAGAACAAAGCAAATCTACGATGCCCTTTTTTATCCACAACTAATAATCCTTGTCTGAAAATATGAGAGTATAATGTCTACTAGTATAAATAGGTGCAGCTCCATTGAAGGCCTTGCCATCCATTACTGAAGAGCTGTGCTATGAAGGATGTGGATAGTCAGCCAGTCCGGCTTCAGATTTAATAAATACCATTGCTTAAATTAATCAAATAGATAAAATAGATAGTTTTATAGCCACTATTTTCAGAATAATTTACATAAATGTCTTGGAAATACTTTTGGGATAAGCAGACCTACAAGCCATCATCTGTTGCAGTCTATATGTCTTGTTCTGTAAGTCTTATCTGCTGGTAATCTCTGTGGTATCATCATGTAAAGTGGCTTGTCGGGAGCTGGAGTTAGATGGGATAAGTACTCTGATGTTATGCTCCATACCTGCTTACATGAAAATTAGGAAGCCAAGTTATGATGATGTTTTAGTTACTCATTGTCAAGTGAACAAAAAAGGTAGAGATAATGTCTCAGGTACTCCATGTTTCCCAGGTACTGCATTTTTTCCTGTGTATCTATCTCAAGTGTTATCAGGATGATTGAGTTCAGTTATAGAGACAGGGCAGCTAGAAAATGCTGAATGCTAGGACTTAGCAAACACTATTCAAGATCATTTACATTAAAAGAAAAAGACAAAACAACAATTAGAAAAACGTCTACATAAGGTTTCAGTATTCTCTACTAGATCTGAGAAACCCATGTATGAAAGTAATCCAGGATCCTAGATCCAAATTCTCTCTTAAGCTGTGAAACAGTTTTCATACTAATATAAATATTATGGGGAATGTAGAGACTTTTCAAAATTTCATTTTAAACAGAAAAGATAATCATGACATTTTCACAGTGTTATAATATCCATGCTGAAAAATCATTTTAGCTTTCGTCAGAATAGCTTCTGTTAAATGAAAAAAGAAAAAAACCCACCTAATAAATATATTTTTAAAGTAAATAAGAAGTCAGTCTGTATGGAGGCAAAGCCTGCTTCTTGAGAAAAATCATCTGACATGGAGCACTTGGACTGGAAGGTCTAATGTTTATAAATGTGTCTCAGCTGGAGACGGCTGCTGAACTTCTGAAATTTTGAAGAGATTTTTCCTGTATACTCTGGAAAGGCTTCAAAGTACACTCAGCAAGCAAATTCCAAAAATACAATGGGTGTATTTTAGCCAGTGTTCAACCAAACTTTTACTGCAGTCTGATTCATTCTGTGGCCAAAACTGACATCTATAAGCTAATTTTCATTTGCATATCCTCCTTTCCCACTGATACGCTTCGGAAGTTGTCATTTAAAGATTGAAATCGGAGTCTTACAAATCTAAACCAGATGCATGCTAAATATGAGAGAGGATGAAATCTCTGTTTCCAGCGTTTTCTTCTATTTTTCAAAAGAGGAGCCATATATCATAAGGACAAGGAACCCAATCCATGATACTATTTTATAAAGAGAGCTTCTGGCTGTTAGGATTAAGTTGGTGGTTAATACCTTCTGTAAATATGTAATGTTAAATTCTAAAAAGGTAAAAACATTAGAAGTAAACATTCAACACTGCTAAAATCTGAAAGTGTGTTGCTTTACAGTGTCCTCTCCAGCTACTGCTATATGCCACATAATATCAGAAAAAACACAGACCTGAGACTCAGATCGGTATTACACCTTGAAAAATTACACAACCATTATAAATTGTCCTTTGAGAGTTGTATGAGAAAATACTTTGCCGCCAATTATTCTAAAATAATGTAGAATTGGAGTATTTTATTCTATACTACAGTTTATGACATCACTTTTGCGAACAGATTATCTGAACATTTCTCAGCACATTCCGACCACAACTAAAATTGGACAGATTTATTGTCGTCTTCTCTCCCTGGAGGAGAAGTAAATAAGCTACATTGTTTTGCTACACTTTGTGTTTTAGACATATCTACAGACACTTTTAGTTTTCACTAGAGAAGAAAAAATTGAAGAGGCACATATTGAACTTGAGTCAGAAATTAGAGACTTTCCCAATGGTCTTTAATTCTTACAGGCTCACCCTGGCCGCCTCTGTCTCCTGCACAGATGAAATGTACCTCTATAGCAGAAGGCTCCTTTGTGTCTAACGAGTGTGGTAAATTTTGCTTCCAGGACTGAGGTTCTCACGTAGAAATACTGAGCTTAGATCACCGAGTAACCTCAGCTAAGGACTAACACTTTGACCATGATGTAATGCTCTGCAGAAAAGCAACACAGAGAAATTTTGATGTGCTCCTCATTGCTTACTTTGCCCACGTCACATCTTTTTTTTTTTTTTTAATATAGTTGGCATTTAGGAGCCACTATTCATTACAATGTTTCATGTCGTAAGTAACAGTCCCCATTCTCTCAGCCTGATAATTTACAAGATAAGGTTCAAATCTCCCTTGCAGGAAGAAGGCTGCCAGAATTGAATGCATGTTATACTTGGGATTCCCAAATAGTTATACACGTGTGATAATTTGTGAACCCTGGGTAGCATTTGGATACCAATTAGACAATGGGGCTAGAAATAGCTGAGTAAAGAGATGAGGTTTGGGACTGTCCATGCAGGTCAAGGCGTGATGTTTAGGACAAAAGAGGTACCAGAAAACAGTGCAGGAGCCAAGACAGGGACTCTTACTTTGGCGAGTGTGTTTGTATAACAATAGGGGAAGAAAGACGAAGGAACAGGAGATGCCTTCGCCTGCATGAAAGCTACTACAGTTGCTCACACCACGACAATCCTGACTTCTGCATACTGTCCAAGCAAACGGAATTTGGGAACCTCTGTCTAAATCAACAGCAGCTTGGGTAGCTTTTATGGAGATAAAAGAAACATGATGAAATGCAGAATTTGTGGCAGAAGCAGATTTTAGAAGATGGACTTAAAATCAAGCAATTTCCTCAATTATGGGCATATTCTAATAAAAGTGGAATAGGATACTAGCACTATATAACTAAACAAAGCATATGGAAAACACAGAAAATATGATAGTATTTTCAGCAATAGATCCTTAGCTTAAGTACTATTGTGCATTTTGGCTTCTGACTTAAAAAATATATCAAAAAAAAAAAGCGGATTAGGAAGAAGAACCTGAAAGAACCACAAGAGAAGACTGTAAAACAAGGGAAACTAAAAATAGTGTATTTATTTAAGTGCTTTCATCTACAGAGGAGAATTAGAGACAAAAATATTATCTGCATTATCATCATCATCCAGTGAAACCAGTAGGCCAATGCACTCATAGGTACATAAACGTATAGACAGTGACGGTTTCTAATCCAAAGATCAAAAAGTGCACAATGTTTTCAACAGCACACAATCTTACAGATCTCCTGTAGTGGCATAGTGGGCTTGCTAAGGGAAGAGGGGGCACCAGAGCTTTCAGGCAGAATTTACTCCCCAGCCTGGCACACCATCACGATTCCCTCAGTCAGGGATGTGTCATCCCGGCTCCAGCTTTGCTCTGCTCTCTGCAGGCAAGCATGGGAGCACAGCTCCCGGCACGACTTCTGCTTCTGTGGCAGCTTCCCAGCTGGACGGAGGCTGAGACCAGCTGCTGGGTGAAGACTTCTGTCCTACCTCTTGGGAAGAGAGGGGCCAGGCAGTGCGAGTCCTAAGGAAACCTCCCTACATCTTTACATGGCAGGGAGGCTTAGCAGAAGCTGGGAAGCAAATGAAACACATCTTACACCCTGTCACATGCTATGAGAAAGAGAAAACACCTTGTCAAATGAAGAGACAATAGAAGTTAACTCGCTTTAGATGCATATTAATGCAACGTACTACTTTGGCTCTGGAACTCTGTGCCAGAGAACAAATAGTTCAGCAAATGAAACAAAAAGCTTAGAAGATTTTTAAGGATTAGACATGTACATGTGTAATAAGAACATGCTGACAAGGAGCAGAACTGCAAGTATTAGTGTCAGCGATGCTTCACAGCATAAACTGATCACCGAGTAGAGAAATTTGTCTCGATTTTGCATGAAGTTCAGGTACATGATGCCTTCTGCTGTAGCATTTAGTATAGGTTACTGTTGGAGGCAGAGAAGATCCTCAAGAGTAACAGTCCTTGGTTCTATTCTTTGGGGTTTTTATTATCAGTTATTTATAATATACTATCAAAAAGTCAGACTGTACCAATTTTATTTTGAGGCAGAGGGAACAAGCATGGGCATATGTGAAATTCAGGTCCCTATGTATTTGGAAAAAGAACATTAAGAAGGGATCTTAAGAAAAAGGTCTTCTGTTTCTCCCTTGTATCTGCTAATCCCATTTCAGCTAAGTGCTTATGCTTTGGATTCATACAGGTAGGAAACATCTTTCAAGGCTTTTCCATTTCAATTTAATAAATTTCTTCTGTTGGTTTCTTTCTATTAAGTAACTGGAGACAAGTATTTAAACCAATTGCTGCACAATGAGCCGTGAGAAAAGGCAGCAGGTTGGATGGATGCTTGTAAGGCAGGAGGTTTGAAGTATACTGACAAGATATTACCCAGTTTACAGCTCTTATCTGTCAAAAGCAGCAGAACAGAATGAAGGCAATTAGACTTACTAGCTGGTCTACTGACCTGTACGAATAAAGAGAATAAAAATGCTCATGTGCGATAAAGCAGGCAACACTTGCAAAACAATAACATAATATGCGTAATAGCTCAAGAAACGTCCTTGGGGAAAAAAAAAATAGCTTTATACTTCTGTTTTTATTAGGAAAAATATAAAGGGAGTGAACCACCAGCAGCTGTGTGGAATAGAGGTAGCTTTTCAGGAAAATACACAGGGCCAGATCTTGCCTCCTACTTCTTCACATGTTTTCTGGTCTTCAGGCCCATGGAAATACTCCAGGAAAAATTAATCGGCAGAGGACTGTATTATCTCTTCTGCATAGTTCCCATGTAGTGTCTCAGAGAAAGACCATGCAGCTAGGGAGCTGGCTGGAAAAGCTGCCTGCCTGGGGGAAACTGTCCTTGACTCCCACAGATCCCAGAGGATATGCCAAATTTCAGGGGGACATCTCTTTCTTGTTGATCTGAGATGATCTGAAGAATTCTGTCGCTGAGATTTCCTTCTATAGATGAAAAGCAGGGGCTGATTTGGGTGTCAGGGTTTTTACATACTGTGGAAGTTGTGGGCAAAAACATGAATGCTGATACAGTGACAGCTTGCTTAAGCTGAGAAGTACTGATGAGCCACTGATTGAATGCTAGGTCATTAAGTCTGCAGCTGCCTTGGAAATACTGTAGAAGAGGATTTGATCTTGGAAAAAGGAAACAGGGACAGTATAAAGTCCTGGCGTGCTCCCACACAACCCACTCCCTCCCCTACCAGTGACCCCTCCCCTACCTTTCATTTTAGGAGTTTCCAGGTGCTTGGTACCCAGGGAGGAGGAACGATGTCTTTAAAAGTAGCTGATCCCCTGCTTTAATGTATTATGAACAGAAAGCTATGATCCAGCCTGCTGATTTACAGAAGAAATATCAAACAACCAACCTTCATTTCAGTTTCCCACATCCTTCTCCTTCTCGTCCAGTGGAAAATCCCACAGATTAGGATAAAAACATTCTGGAGTTCACATTGATAAATCACTTAAAAGTGCCTTTCCAGTTGGGGTCTGCAAGGCATGTGGAAGGGTCATAGCCTTCGTGTCCTCAGCCCCTCGGGGGAATTCTGCATCACTTCCATTAAGTGTCACTGGAGTCCGCTCCCCTCCTCCATCATTTCCTGCTCCCTTTGCTGTCTCTTTACCACTCCAGCAGCAGCACGGCTCACTAAGAAACTCTCCTGCCGTTAGCTCCCTCCCATATGGCTGTGCACTAATCCCCCCTCCCACACACTTACATACAAAGAGGGGAGAAACTGTAGATGTGGAAGAAATGCTTCACCGAGCAGCAATGTTTGCTATCCAGTTTATGTCTGGCAATTAAAAGGTGCAAAAGAATCACGCTAACCAGCATTACCGCTTTTCTCCCCATTCCTTGCAACAGCTCCCAAGTATCCTGAATTTGCAAAGGAAGATTCTTTTTTTAGAGGAGTCTTAGAATTGGAACACAGCTTGCAATCCCCTTTCCTCTCCACTTAGAATCTCAAGGTATTTTCCACAGGATTTTTAATTATTATTTTTGCTCCCTTGACTATTCTGTTTGGTCAAAAGAAAAATCAACCCTGGAAACTGAAGAGTGAGGGAAATTATGAAAAACAAAATCATCGAAATTGAATCAGATTTGGGAGACTAACTTTTGGAAAAAGCTTTGTCCCTGTTTATTTACACTGAAGCTTTTTTCCACATCCTAAGAAAGCACGTCAAGAAACATACCATTTGTCAGGTGCTTGCGATAGCGGGCTGTCAGCTCACTGCCTAGCAACTCACTCACACTGCGCAGGGATATCCTGGCATTACAGACACTGTCACGTCTCATTGCCTAATACTTGCCTTGATGCCGTCTCACTTGCTAACAGCACGTTACATCAGGTTCCTCACTCGGGAAATACCGAGCTGCCCTTCTGTGTCATCTGGCCCAATGAGCTCACCTAATGACACCGATAGGAAAAGCAATATAATGGTTCATCTAGGTAGCAGATTTACTATTCTACAGAAGTCACAGTGTATTTACACAAGATTTTATGTTAAGTAGGAACTCAGCATCGGTGTAGCATGAACATCACGCTCCTTGAAATGTTGCTAGGCATTTTAAAACTTATTTCTCAAAACCAGTTAGTGATTCCTTGTGAAATAAAGCGATAGTCTTTCAACTAGGAAAAAAAACCTCAAGCATATAAATAAAAACCTTTTGCTTTACCCACACAGCAGCAGCTTGGTAGTGTGATTTGGTGATTAAATGAGGTGACTAACATTTAGACTCAAGAGCTCCTGGGCAGGAAATCTGAGGCACCAGCCTCATCAGTGACAGCAAGTCACATAGGGGATTTGGGGCCTCAAATGACAGTCAGATGCTATTGATTGTCATCTTGCAGGTCATGACTTCCCCCTCCCAGGGCATTCAGTTCGTCAGAATTTCTGTTGCAATATGGTAGAATGGGAGGAACAAAACTGAGGATCAGAATCCTGTATTATTAAAAACCTTTAAGAACACAAAAGAAAAACTTGAACTCAGTAAATAACAACCAGATCTCAGAGGTCACAAGAATGCCGATTTTGCAGGTGAAGGTCTTTGACAGACTCACTGCACTGTTTTCAACATAGCTGTGTTAGGGCCTTTTATTCCCAGAATACAAGCATCTCAGTGAGATTTGTAACTGCGACAAACAGCTAATGCTTTTTTACTTAGGTCAAGAGTTTTGAACCACAGGCTTGAATATAATACTGAAGAGGTGACTTTAGTAAAAAGCATACTAAGAGAAATAGAGGCCTTCTCTCAACTACCCCTTTCACTAAACATGAAAATCAAGAAATATACTCTAAGCTTGTGGATCTGATGCATGTATACAACTTGGAATTGTCTCAGTGCAAGTACATTTTCAATTGACTACACATTTCTGTACAACTATTTGGGAAACAGGCAAAAATACAGAACCATGCAAGTCAATGCAGACCATACCTAGGGGTGGTATTGCATACACAGAATGGAAAACAAAATCTCCAGTTAAATGAGTTTGATGGAAAAAGCAAGCATGACAGAGAGTTAAAAATGATAAATGATTATGGCAGTAGAGTGGTCCTGACAGGCAGGAGGTGAGTCTGTTCAGAGCAGAAGAGCCTAGTGATCCCTGAAACTTCTCTGCTGTTCACCTCAGTCACAAGCACAGTGGTTTTGCTGTTATGGCACAAGTGGCTCCACGTACATACTAGACAAAAGAGGCAAACTGATTTAATGCCCACAGAGTTCTATACGGGACCCTCAGACGTGATCAATAACTTTTCATCAATAAAAAATTAAAATCCTCCCAAAGAACACATGAAGTCATTCTCAGTGATTTTTCTGCTAGTTACACAAACTAGCAGAAAAAAATTTCATTTTTAAACAAAGAAGAAACTTGCTATGATGCTATTTTTATCAGTATGACCCTTCATTTGCCTGAGAAAGGTTTCAGTAAGAACCAAAACACTGTCAGAAATGCACACCTTACAGCATTTGGTGTACTCAGTACATTAGCACCTCTGTAGACTAACTTCTGCATCACTTTCCTGAAGCCTCCTTATCCCAGATTACGTTAAAAGCATTTGAAGGGATGCAGGAAATGATTACAATAAGTGTGGTTGTTAGGCTTAACAACATACTAAATGTAGTAGTGCATGTTTTTTAGTCTTTGGAGTGTGCTGCATTTAATACTGCAATACTTCTAGTTCCAGACAGAAACTTAGGTTAATCGTTGCATCCTTCCTCTCAAGACGTTATAAGTACATTCCTGAAAGTGGCAGTTGCATGGTATGTATAGTGGCACTTCTGGAAGACACATGTGGACACACACATCACCATTTGCAGTTCACTCTGTAAGCCATCACCAACACGCTATTTTTTATCAGCTTTATTTTCAACTAGGGATTCGGTGGTACAAATAAGGGAGGCAGACATACTTGAAACACTCAAATACAGGCTGAAGAATTATCCATGAAAATGTATAATCATTTGCCAGAAAAGAAATGCAGACGGTACTTGGACTCCAAACAACAAAACTGCCTCACAGATCATTCATCATTGTGCTGACCCAATTAATTTTCCAATTCCATAAAAGTTGATAGTTTTTGAGCTTGTTAGTTAAAAGGGCCATCAGAGTTGGTACGTCTCAAATCTGACCCAGCAACTGCATTTCAGTGGGCAGCCCACCATGCTGTCCCTTCAGTCTCCCTCTCCTCTCTGCTCAGAGGAGCGGGCTGGGCATCGAGGAAGAATTTTCCGCCTCAGAACCCTTTGGCATCGCAGTGCCTGGCTGCTGAGCAAAATCAGAGCACAGCAAAGTCCAGCGGCAGCTCAGCGTGCTTGTCTAGACACCCCAGGCTCATCACCCAGACCCTGCCACGCTGTCCAGCCCATCCCCACGGAGGGCAGATAGGCCTCTCAGCAATTACTTGATTCCTCTTTGTGTCCCAGACAGCAGATGGGACCCAAGGAGGAAATTAAAGTTGTTTTAGCTGCAGTGGCCCCAGGGGATCTGCAGAATGCAGCAGTGCTCCAGTCATGCCCTTTTCACTGCCTGCCCTTTCCTGTGTCGGAGAAGACATGAGGGTAATTCCCAGTTGTCTACACAGCTGTACCCTTTCCAGGGCTCTCCTGACACCTGGGAAATCCTTCTACAGCCAAACAGCTTTAGAACTGCTCGGCTTTGTCCTGTAATACTAGAGGGTCTCAGGGCAGGATTACCCCTGCTGAGCTCTACTTCCCACATCTCATCTTTGCACGTGGCTAGTTGCTAGCCTGGCTGAAGTGGAAATGCAAAACATCTACACACGCTGACAAAGAACTGAGGCTGGGCTATCTGCTGTGGCCCGGACAGCGATGTGACTCTACTTACGACTGGCACAGGAATGACAGCCCAGGCCTGCGCTAAAACGCTGTGCTAGCATATAAGAGCTCAAACAAAGCTTTATTCCTGAGCACAAGCTAATGTGTAAACACCAAGCTTCAGAGGCAAGTCTGGGCTTAAATGCAGGCCCAGACCTGTGCTTGGCAGGGTGTAAACGCAGCTACGTGACTTCAGCAGGGTCAGGATGTGGCCATTAAGACTACAAAAAACCAAACTGTAAAAATACCTGGCAACCTCTGGCTTCTTATTTTAGCGTTAACCAAAAAGAAAGAGGCAGTACGTGTCTTTGACAGCTTTTGCAGCTTTTGTTTTGTGAAGCTATGAAATCTTCCAAGATTTCCACAAAAATGGTATCAATCAGGAAAGCGGAATATGAATATCCTTAAGTCATGCAACAGTAAGGACCTATACTGCATGCAGTTTTACCAAGTAAGCTCACACCTGAATTCTAGTGCCCTTGCTTATCCGATGGCTAACACAGCTAACAGTTCAAATTTGGAAGGAATTTCCTACTGGTTTAATCTTCCAATCTCTGAGTCCTCATATAGGTTACTACACTTCATCTAGCTCTGGTTTCAGAGATAATTGACTCTTAAAGATTCCCCAGGATCCATTCAGTTCTTGAAGAATCCACACAATTGGGACTACACCATGTTTAACTTAGAGGGAAGGGTACAGGTAACAAAAAGCTCCTTTAACTAATTTCTCCTGTATTTTTAAAGCAAAATAAAAGCTTCACAAAGTTCACATTCAAATAGCTGGAATCTATAAAACCAGAAAAATGTCAAAGCAGCACTAAACATGATCCAGAAGTGGTCTTTCCTGGAGTTTTGTCCATGACCGCTTGGCCCACAGTTGTGACAGGTGGTGGATCTGATGGCTTCCGACAGTGGATAATATAACTCTTAGAAGCACAACGATTTCTTAATTGCACAAATCTTTTTTGAAAAATAAACTATAAATGTTTTAAACAAAACTTAGATGAAACAAAGCAATGAAGAAGGAAATACAGAATCATAACAAAGCAAGATTAGGCCTTCAGATGGTCTTAAAGCTGTATAGTAATACAAGGGCTTTAACCCAGCTGTATCATATTAGCCCCTTTTTAACTCGGCTATGCAATTGCAATCACAGATAGCCATAGAAGATCTGCTGATTCTCAAGAAACAAACTGGATTTTTGAGTCACAAAAAAGGATGTTTGTTTGGCTAGTTCTGTATTTGCCATGCACGCTAATCTGGGCCCGTTGCTTATGGGAGATAAAAATAATATCAGATAAAAGTTGCATAACCCAAACAAGTCTGTGTTTGTATAGAGGAATTATCAGCTCACTAATGTGAGGTGAAATTAACAGTTTGTCATTAATTATTTGCTGGATTTTTTACATTTTAAAAGACGCGAGCAGAGCGCGCTTGTTTATCCAACCTGAGGTAACGCCAGCAGTCACCTCCTCAGTGCAAGAGGTCTAAACCACTGGCTGCACGCCCTTTATGGGACAGAGAGAAGTCTTGACACCAGGAAAGTATCACAGGAGAGATGAAGGAGGAATTTGATAAGATGGGTTATCTAGAAGTAGTGAGACTTTAAGGGGGATAATACCTCAGTACAATTTTCTCATTTATAGAATGTGCAATTTTAAAAGCATACATTTATGTTCTGCCTACAGTCACATCTTAGAACTACTCACTTTTTCACCTTTCTTAGTAAAAGGGGGTGAAGCTGCCAGGGACGTTTAAAGCACCACGTACAACGCCACATTCCCTGTTGACTCAGATCCTGCCACATGCAGACAGAAGGACAAACCGTTACTGTGACTGCAAGCTGGACACAGCTAAGAACAGAGCACATTTGGTGGCTGCAGCAATTTCCTACAGAAGTATTTAACAAGAACTAAGAGAACTACAGCGTTTCTGGTGAAAAACACATGCCAAAGTATGAAGGCAGAATGTTAGGGTAGCTAAACAGAGGAAAAAAGTTTTATTTGCAATGGAAGTAAAAAAAAATAATATCCTAACATGTGGAAAGGGATGAGTAGAAGGGTTGAGTGTCACGCCTGCCAAAAGCAAGCAATTTGCAGTAATGCATTGCACTCACTACAAATTGGAAAGGAATTTAAGACCAAAACAAATGCATGAAAATACAGTCAGAAAATGCTCTATTTATGGTAGATAGCATTTTTTCTTGGGTATCCTAAAATGTTTACAAACTTGAAGAGTTAGAAAAAAAAAAGCTTTATGACCATGTAAATAAATGAACAGGAATGAACTGAGATACAGCTACTGTAATGAAATGCAGAGTAATTATACCAAGGGTATAAAAATATTACTGGGGGGCCTACTTTAAAGCAAAAGAATCCCTAATACTCTTTCAGATGTGAACATGTGGCAAGTCCCGCTCCTAAGATCCAATGTATCTCCGCAGGATTTGTAACAGCAGAACAAAAAGGTCCCATATGTGCGCAGATTAAAAAAGCACTCCCCAGATAAAAATGATCAAACTGGTATACAAACCTGCCTACAGAAGAGGCTGCAGAAGATAATCCTAAGGAATTTGATTAAGTGCTTAAGAGCCTGTAATGCATTCAGGAAGTAATACACTACATTATTACAGGTACCTGTGTATTTATGTATTATGTAAACTCTGGTGGCACAGAAAGTTCACCTAAGGACTGAGGTTGACCAAACGCTAAAATGAGACAATATTGAGTTAGACTGGCTGAATTAACTGTTTGGTTCCTGTCATACAACATATAAAAATGTTCATAGTTCCACTACAATACAACCATCCAGTACTAAGGGCTCCTTCATGGGGCCGGTTGAGAATACTGATACTTCTAGATAAAGAGTCATTCTGGTATATCCTTCTTGACAGAGAAGCTATAAAAGTTGCACTCACAACTCCCTTTCTAGAAACTTAAAAAAAGGCATCTCAGAATCATAAATTGCATACAATAGTACTGAAATAATGGTAAGGTTTAAAAAATAGAAACAACCCTAAGATCCCTATCAATGTAAACACACAGGTGTTGGGAACCATCCAGCAGGATTCCTGCCCACCGGCGTCTGCGTAAAACTGAGGTTTCTGTAATGTAGAAGAACACTTCTTACTGGTCAGAAGAACTGAGGCTGTAAAAGCCCACATCGGCTGTGAAGTACAGGAGCTTCTACTGCCTTATACTTCCCCATAGTAAAATCAAAAAGCTGCAGGAAAAGATGTTTTTTTAGAAATACGACTCAATACTATTGTATCTTTCTGGAACACAAAGCGATATGACAAACTCAAATATGAAATATAAAATGACTCAAGCTTATCAGAGCCTGGGAAAATAACTCCTGATGCACTTACAGATTGCACTGTTTTAGGTGATGGGGTAGAAGGAAAAACCCCCCATGATGTGCTCTTTCACCCCAGGAAAAATGTCCCCTCCCCTAGAAGGGAAAGACGATAGGCGTTGGCCTACCTTCTTAACTTGGTCTGTCTCCACACTCCATTTGCATCTGAGATCTCCAGTTACAGTCGTTGTGCCATCCTCTTTTTATTTAAAGAATAAAAACTTACTACACTAGCACCACTCCCAACACCAGCCTTTGTTTGGCTAAATATTCACCCTGCGTGTACTTAAATACATACAAACCTCACATTGCTGGGATGCTTTGGGATGAAAAAAATGTGACTCGTCAACCCTGATGTCCATAAAAACTGATCCAGCTGATCAGAGGTGAGTCTACTGCGTCCTGTAAGGTCCTCCCAGCTACTTGTCCAGAGAGAGACATGCTGCTCTTGTTGTAGAGATGAATGCAGAGTGAGGAAGGCATGCAGCTTCTATTTTGGTAATAAGTGGTTTGGCAATACGTGGTTTGACGGCTTATTTTTCAGACCACAACAGCCCCACGCACCACAAAGCTCGAAAGGAACAGTTGCAAAGGTCCCTGAGCTATCCAGGAAAGAAAATATCATATAAGGCAGAGCAATTAATTGGCTGCTATATACATATTGTACTGCTGTATACTGGAAAGTAACGGAGCAGTTTGATTTAAGAACATAGGTGTTTAATTTTAAAAGCTGTCTTCCCTTGGCTAGAATTGTGATGGCTTATTTTTACAAATGGAAGTTTTGCTTTCTGACATTATTACTGTCGAGAGATGCCAAAACACACACACCCTATGTCGCAACTCTCCTTTTCAACTTGGCTTCAGATTTTAAATAGTATTCTTAAATATAAACAATAATAGTGCTCCGTTGAAAGCAATTTTAAAGAAAGATCCACACTGTCAGCCTGAAGGGACATGGGGGAATTAAAAACTGAGAGAGAGAAATATTCCGGTAATAAAAGCTACAGCAGAATAGACAGCACAGGGTGCAGCACTCAACTCCTTTTAGAGCTGTATCTGTCATAGCCTGTTCACCTGTAGATCAGCACTAACTTTCTGTAGTGCTAACGTGCCCTTATCTCACCAAGTATGAGTATGCCTCTCACGTATTTTCTTTTTCTTCAGTACTGAAAGCACAGAAAAATAAACTTTGAAAAACACTGTTTTAGGATGCTTGCTCTGGAAAATTACTATCAGAAACTAAACAAATCTACGCCAGAATGCAGCCCTGTGGAATTACAATACCTCTCAGCTAAGAGGAGAAAATAAAGATGACCCTTCAAATCACCGCAGAGAGACTGCCGGCACAGGTACTCACCGACAACTGACACTTCTGCAGAGTGTTTGTGGAAAGCATCAGTGACCTGTCAGGCCTATAGCAATCATATGTAATAAAGCTCATCTGCTGTGTGTACCCACTTGCGCTGCATAGCTAGGCAGAGAAAGCATTTTCTTCTTGCTAAAAATACTTCCTTCCCCTCTCTAAAATGACAAAAGCGTAACTTTGCCTGACCTATTTTTCGTCCTTATTCATTCTGTGGAAATCTTGCAAAATTGACACCTAATTTCCAGGTGCTGTTGCTTAGCTTCCTAAATTATTAACGATGTAATAATGATCCCTTTTCATCATCACATGGGACAGGGAATAGATGCAAAGATTACCACCACATCACCACCCTCATATCCGAGCACGTTTATGATACCAGATCCCTCTACCAGTTTCAATCAAGAAGCTGTATTACAACATGCGTTTTATGTCATGGTCTAATGATATATTACACTGGTCTACTCCAATTATATCAGCAGAGACCCAGGGTAAGGTACAAAAAATACAGGGGAAATATGGACCAAAATCAGGGATGTCTGACTTGTTTAGTGTATGCAGGAGTGGTGCCCGGTGGAGCCAGAAGCCTTTGGCAGTTGGCTGTGCGTGCTGATTCCGACATGGGTTTACAAAGAAGAGAAGAAATGAGAAGAGCAGAGAGGAGGTGAGACTGGTGATGGGGCGTGTCAGGGAACCAGCGAATAACAGGAAAACTTCAGACATCTTGAAAATGTTCAGAGTTTTTTAAAAAGTGAAAACAAGGGATACTTCCCTGCCACTGTATGTTCACAGCTGTACCTGTACCAGCAAAGCTGTGTCAGCAGGGCTTCCTATTAGCAATGCGGCTAACAGGAAGAGCTTTTCTGCCAAATTAGCTGTCCCATCTCCCAAGGCCAATGACAGACATCCTTCTGGCTGAGTTGACTGAAGATGTTCTGCTTCACAGTTGTCCTTCAGCCTCTGCCAGCTGGGAGTTACCACCCTGCAGCGGGGCCCACAAAAGAAATGCTGTGAGCATTCTCTCATGCTTTGGACAAAGCTGGAGGAGTTAGCACTAACCACTTTCATCAGCACTTTAAATCACTCCATGGACCTTGCTTGAAATGGGCTGGGGCAAAATCTTTTCCGCCTGCACATAAAGGAGGCTGCAGCCTCCAAGAGAAGAGCAATAACAAGCCACAAGCAGAGAGTAGTGTCTTCCACAGTCACAGCTGTTTGCAATGGGAATGTCTCTTCATGGCCTGAACAACATAAATCAAGGTAACAAAAGCATGTGCTGTTCAACCGTGGTACATCTACACCTATAACTTCTTCTGGCACAGCTACGTCAGCAGACCTTCATAGTACTAGAGCTTGAGGCCACAGCCCCAGCTGGATTCAGCTCTACCTGCTGCAGATGTTTCTGCTCTCAAAGCTCTGAGGCACAGCGACAATCAGCCACCACAGCTAAATCCAACAGGGATCATAAAAATGGAGCTCCTGGCCACCAGGATTCATATCTCAGGAAGCATGCTAGCGTTCTAAGCTGCTTGTCTAGGTGGTGATCTGTGGCAGGCACAGACCAGAGATGCAGCCCAGCCTGCCGCCTTTGCTGTGCCTCGGCCACCCCCCAGGAGAGGGGCAGTGAGGACAGGTCGGGGCAGAAAGCTCTTAAATCACCACTGCACAAAGGGCCAGACCGCAAGAGACTGCGCTCTGGTCTGAGGCAGCTGTGGGAAAATAGGGCAGTTAGCAAAACACCAAGAAAAGCAATCCGAATGTGATAAGGGGAGTCTGGCTGCAGGTGGAAAACAGGGAACTGGAGCCCAACGAAGTGGGATGGGACAAAGAACAAGTAACGAGCACCAAGGGATCCGGACAACTGCTTTCACCCTCCTGCTGCCCTGCCCATCTGCTTGGAGTTTGCTTTCAAAACAAGTCCCATTTTCCTTATGTCTGTCCTGATCCAAGCTCTCATCTTGTCCTTTATGGATCTGGTGCTGTCACTCAAAATCATTTAGAGCAGAAAAGCCGGACTGAGAAACAAAGAAAACTTATTGTTTGCAACACACACATTCTTCACCCTGATAAGTTTCTTTCAGCTGTATTTTCCCTTCACTTATTCAGGTCAGAGTCTTCTGCCTGGTTTATTACAGGCATTTAAAGACAACAATGATCTTATATGACTGCCTGACTGCGTTACAAATTCATCACAAGTCCTGGCTGCATCTGACATTTAGGTCCAAACAACTGCATACTGTTGGGGAACCCCCCACCCCCCATGAAATACATTCCCTGACCTCCCCTTCCAGAAGAATGAGGTCATCAGTATAATGAGCTCTCCAAATCGATCTGTAAACAGCCTGATTCACAATTTTTTTTCTACGAAAGAGAAGTTATGAAAGGAGCAGTTGGAACCAAAAGGACTCCAGCTCCACCCAGTGGCAATGAGAAGATTGCCAAGGCATTCCTCTGCCCATGCTCGGGCTACCTAGCACCAGCCAGGGACACAACACTAGTTTTTTTAAGCTGAGGCACTAGAGACCTCTGCTTGGACACAGCCTGAGCTGTCACAGGTCTGAAGAGTGTCGTTTCCTTAGCCTGTGCCTTCAAAAGCTGGGGATTAGTCGTTACTCTGAGGTTATATATATCAGCCACCACTACCCTCCTTGGTATCTGCAAATTTTGAACATTTCTCTTCGCTAACCATCTTCCAAATAACCAGCTGGCTGGGCAGAGCACCATGACCTCTTCTCTCTCTGCAGTGACTTTGGGAGCGATTAAGGTGTAAAACTTCTCTTTTCTATATCTTCTACGCCTGCCTTTTAAACCAATTTATTTCTCTGATGAGGCACCACTTTCTAACATAACTCTTGAATCTCCTTTTAGAATTGGGGATGCTTTTAAGGAAGGTTTTTCTTGTCCAAGTTTTCAAGAACAGAATGGCTCTCTAAATGAACTTTGCAGTTTGAATGGCAGGGACCTTGAGAAACCTAAAGCCAGCTCCGGCTCTGCTGGTTGGCCAATAATTAAATAGTTCACATCTGACCTAATTAATGCTCAAATACACATCAGCAACTCTCAGGCTGTAAGGCATAAATTTGTGACAAGTGAGGGTCAGGCAGGTACCACCACCTCCCCCACCCCAAAAAACCCCTCGGTATCACCATCAGCGAGATGCATTATCCTTTTCGGGTACCACTGAAACACCACTTGGTGACTCTCTGGGGAGCGGTTCTGGATCAGACGGACTCAAGCCCTGTGGATAACTGTAATACGTTAGAAACCTTTATTCTATTTCTCATCACTGTTCCCATCCTTCCTACCTGCCCCGGATGCTCGCTCTTAACTTTCTGGAAGGCCTGTCTCATTTTTACCTCTTTATTACCCCCATGTCAGCATCATTATTGTAGTTATATTTACATGTCAAAGTGTTGAGCCTGTAGCATTGGTCCATGAGTTTTGAGATTATAATTAGATGCAGTGCCTCATTTTCAGCAAAACAGTCCAAAACATATGCAAAGTCTGAAATATGTTTTAAACCAAGGTGTGCTGCATGTAAGCAAAACTTTTTATTTTTGCTGTCTGAAAAGCTTCCAAACCTATTCACTTCAAGCAGTCCCTTGGGTGCTTTCGCTCTCACCTACATACAGAGGTCCATATTTATTTTCATTTTAATAACATTTTCCGCCACAAAACCAGTATATTTTTAGCTATCAAACTGTATCACATCCATCAATTGAGGTTTGAAAATGATACACAAACAACATGGAAAAAATTCAGCCAGCCTTTCTTCTCCCACGCAAAATCCAGCTTGTAAAACCAGTATTTCACAACATTTTATAGCAGCTCTTTAATTTTTCAGCTCATCAGTGACAAAACCAGGTAAAGCTAGTTTTAGATGCAGTAACAATTTGTACAGTGCATTGAGTAGAGCACTATTACGGTTTTACTTGCAGGAGAAAGGGAAGTAGCCAATTCAGGCAGGTGCTAGGACACGTGTATTAATGTGAGCCTGTGAAGTGGCAGGAAAAGGCGGGTTGTGCAGGACAGGCAAAATGCAGCTTCCTGAGGGACCCTAAGAGAGAAGGCTGTGCTCTGGCTGCAGCCGTGCCACCCCATCCCCATGTTGCTTCTGCTACCAGGAATGCCACAGGGAAGAGGCAGAACTACCTCGATTTGAATTCAGCAGGCATTTTATCACCAAAATAACTCAAAATTTGACCCCTTGCTAGCACAAATCTGTCATGCCAAGGGAGTTTGGGAACCCTGGCTTTGAAATAACACTCAATTGTCACAGAAATCCACTTTCTTTGTCCAAGCAGCCTGTCTGCTTCAGCTCTTACGCTTGCACCCGGAGGCCCCGCTACGCAACACCGTGCTGCCGGTAGTGCCTGCCACCCTTGCGTGGCGAGGACACGTTGCTAGATAAGCTGCTTTCATTTCTAACAGCTACATTCACATGTGCGATAAAGCCAAGAGACTTAGCTTAGGTGTACCTTTCCTGGGCAATTTGGTACGTCTTCTTTTGAACCTCTGCCCCAGCTGAATCCAATAACCAGCAACTTGGGTGTGACTCCCAACAGCTGGCCGAACTGGGTAGCTGGGCAAGCTGGCTGCCAGAATATTGCTTGGGGGAATCGAATGTGTTCCTTCTCACCAATCTCTCCCCTCTTCTGCATAATCTAGAGAGGCGGCATCCCTAACCCTCACCTTTCAGTTGCCCATCAGTTGGGGATAAAGAAAAAACCAGATCACTTCCTGCATGTTAATCACATTTTATTTTTATGGAAGGGTTTTTTTCCCCCCACATCGTGTAGGGAAAACAAAACCTGTAAGAGATATGGCAGGCAAATTTCTAAGAAAAAGAATTCTCTTTACAGCCAGAACAGTTATTATTTCAGTCTTCCCTTTTCTATGTCATATAGCAAAGCCAGAAGAGAAGTATTTGGGGTTTTGCCCTTCTGTCACTAGCACAGGCCCCTTGTTTCTGGCCTTTGATTAAATCTTTAGCTAAATACAGCCTAATGACAAAGCTCCAAATACTTCTTTAACAGTCAGGAGAATTTTCAGGGAGAAACAGACATTTGTAGCTCCTCACCTTTCAAAGCTGACCAAAACCACAGTTCATATATTACTTAAGTTCTCTCAGGTAGATGAAACCCTGGATAGAAACAAGCATCAGGCTGCCAAGCAGATTACTCTTAGATCACAACAAACAAACAAGAAAAAACCCAAACCCCAGGCTTTTACAGAAGTCAGCAGTAAAGCTTCGGGGCAGAAATGCTTTGATATTTTCATGAAACATTAACCTTCAAACATAATTACTACAGGCACTGAGATTGCACCTGAAGGCTGCACTGTTGGGGAGAATTGCTGTAAAACTGGCCTGCAGGGCAAGAACGTGGCAGGTAAACAAAAGTAACGTCTGTGCAGAGATAATGGGATACAGGTCAGCGCATAAAAAGTGTAGCTTTAGGGGATGGAAGTGCTGTTACTGACAGGAGATTTTTGCCACTTTGCACATACCAGCAAAGGTGATGGTGACTTGTTTGACATTGCACGAACAGTTATCTTTGAAAACAGACACTACTGAAACATAAGCTGCACAGGGGAGCATGAAACCAGTGCTGTCCCCACTAAAATGTGAATGGTTGAAACCATTTTAGTATCTGAAAAAACATAATTAGGCTAGATTTACTCTGGACAGGTAAACATCTACGTTCTACCTTGGGATCTGAGATAAAAGGAGCAGATGTTTCAGTCTTTGCAAGACTTCCAGCCATGTTTTGCAGATCCATGAGTTAAGGAAGAGATGAGAGACAGGCATCCCAAATCTCCTGTGGTTACAGGCTCCCTAGGTCCTGCCTGTATTATCTGGCATCTGTAAAATACAGCGACTGAGATTGTGTGCTGTTTCTTCTGAAAATACAATGGGGGAGAAGACAGGATAACGGAAGCTAAAAGTCAGCTTTGGGTGGTGCTGATTTCTGGACCACTGTATTATTATGGTATACTTATGTGTCTGTCAGGTCGGTATCTAGCCCCAAGTGATTCCTCCTTCTTCAAGTGTCCAGGGTAGAGAGATCTATTTAAACTCCCTGCACTTTACTACTCAGCCTTTAAATGCCTTTAAAATTACTCTGTCAGCTCCAAAGTGTCCAGAAGGTGTATGCAAATATAAAAGATGGAATTGTTAAAGCTCACATTTCAGGGAATGCAAATACAAGAGAGGTGGAAGGGGGCCAGGTCTGTTTGGGGTGTGATTTGCAGAAGCAACTGATATGGAAGATCCCAGTGTTAGCAGGCATAGGAGAAACGGTACAGACCACGGTCTGAACTGCAGCAATTTCCACCAAAGCTCTTCTTGGCCTTCCAACCTTTCTCTGCCTGGGATAAGTTTTGGGGTGTGTGTCAGGGATTAAGGACCCTGGCCCATGCTACTTAAGAGCACAATCTATTTGAAAATTGGGTTCCTAAAGCATCTTAGCGAAAAATCACAATGTACGGTGCATCATCTCTTCCGCAGCTTCTCCTACTGCTTGAGTCAGTTTTTAAATACAGAAAGGGAAGAAGCAGTAATTTAACCACTGCTGATGATTTCTAATCTGCTATAAGGAAAGATGCAGCGTGGGCCCAGCCTTCCCTCCCAACCGGCAGCAGTCCCACTATCCCATTTGGAATTTGCTGCTCCCTACAGCATCTTTACCACCTCAAGTGGAAAGACGTCTGGAGGGCCACTTCACCTAGAGCGAGGAGAGCTGGGAGACACGAGAGCACCACCTCGGAAAACAGGCCTTGGGCCAGGCCCCAGGGTCTGACACAGAAGGACTTGAGCTTGTAGCTAGGATGTCTGAGGACACGGATGCAGCACTGGACGAATAAGTGTCGGGAAACACTGACTTGCTATGCAGTCTTGACCAGGTCACGTTGCCCCCGTGACTCAGTTTCTCCCACTGTAAAACAAAAGCAATGAGGCTTGCTAAAGTTCCTTCCCCAATTACCTGGTGAATACATTGCTCTGGAAACAGTAAGACTATACGAGCACACAGAACTGCTTTTAGTGTTTTAGAGAGAACATGACAAAAACAGCTTTCTCCAATACTCCCTTGAACTAAATATAAAGGATTTCTGCTCACGACAGCCAAAGCTGTGTGTTCAAAGCTGCAAGAACAGTGTAGTATCACTTCGGCTTTGCCCACGTCATCTCAGGAATCTGCATGCTCTGATGACTATGATAAATTTGTGCTTTAAAATCACTAATGCTTCAGCCAGAGCTGAGCTCAGGGGATTTTATAGCACTATTCTTGTCTGTCTTCAACTCTGCAGGGGGCTTCTCAGGCTCCAGCAGGAAAGACTCCGACTCAGGAAGGCACATGTCTTACCTTATTTCTCACCTCCGCAGTTGGCAGCATACAGTCACGAACAAAAGTTTTGTTTCTGTGTTGATGTTCTGTTCCTGGCAAACTGGGTGCCTGAGGAGGGAGGGAGCGAATATACCAAGTTCCCAAGTGGATGTCATTGCGTTGTAGCTTAGCACAAAGTAAAGGTAAGCCCCGCATAACCTCTGCTGGGAACATACTATTAAAATCCTCAGACACAGATAAACTTCCTTCATTCAGGACTGGATTTGACCTGCTTGCCCGGCACACATTTTGGACTGAGCTGCAAAGGCCAGTCTTCACAGGATGCTGCCCTCCTTAAATAATGCACTGAAATGGGCAGATGATGGTCCCAGGGCAATCAGCACCCTCCAAAATGTTGCCTGAGGTGACACAAAAGCCGAGTCTCTTTTCAGCCTTGTTTCCAGTGAGCAAATAATCCAACCCATGTGACCGCCTAGTTCATTCTCCGCAGGATTGCTCTTGATTTAGAGCACACGGGAGAAATTAAACTACCCGATATGGGTAACAAATTATTTCTGGCCCTGCAAAGGAGATGCAAATCGCACAGTGTTCCCATGGCTCCAGTATGGTTTGCACGGTTGCAGGCAGAACAGCCTTGCTACGCCTGGCTGGTAGGCCAGGTGGGATTCCATCATGCATTTCTACACAGTGAATTATTAATTATAACATCCAAACCATAACATCACCATTGTCTTACTCTATCTACTTTCAATAGTTTCCTTCCTGTTCCCCCACCTGAATCCCTGGTTTTATCCCAACCCGTAAGGTCATTTAATTAATTTTGGAAGATATTCTGGTCCTCCTCTGTTTGAAAATGGCTCCCAAATTTGCATCCTAAGCAGTCTCATTAGCACATTTGCGCTGTTCATGCTAAGGTAAAAATAAATGCTAAACAGGATCTGGGAACTGCAGTTCACGTTTCAGCACAATTTACTACCCTCCTTTTCAGATAGATTCTTATTCACCTTCTAGTCTGGTAGTAATCTTCTGATCTCCATTTTAAGCAACGACTTTCCATGTGTTATCCAAGATTTGTCCAAAGCTCAAGTACCTAGATCTATTGCATAACCCTTATGGGGAAAGGCCCCAACTTCCAAACAGGAGATATTACCGCCCCTCGTTCACAGAAACACATGATTCTTTACTCTCTTGTTGGGTTGAAAACTTGTCATAGCGAAGTAGGTTACATGGTGAAGAACCTTAGAAATACGGTGTGTGGAGGCTACAGACACAAATATTATCACCTCTTCTACCACTCAATTCTTGAAAGTTTTTCTTGAGTTCCAGAGTGATGGCCCTAAGGGCCCAGTAGATGAGGTAGGCTTTCTCAAAGCAAAAGAGGAAGAATTTAGATTTATTACCAGTCTGTTAATGTGGATCCGTCACATTCTTCTCTCGGTTGCTCAGATCTGCAGTCTTGGTTTAGAGTCAGTCAAAGCAAGAGAAGTCAATGTAGGCCAAGAGCTAATGGGAAAAAAAAAAAGAAAAAACAAATGTGTAGCTCAGTATTTACGAAGCATTGTAGAAGTGCAACGCTACTCGTGGGCACTGAACAGCAAACCCTCATGTTTTTTATTACAGCTGTGTGAGGGATGAAGTGGAGAGGGTTAGGCAGAGCAGTTGCCTGCATTGCACTACAACAACATGCTTCTGTGTGGAAGGCAGCAGGAGCCACTTCCCAAACCCGTAGGATTACAGCAGGATCTTCTTGGCATACGCCCTGGGAGGACGGTACAACTTCTGCAGTGTCAGCAGGAAAGGAGCATACAAAGCAGCCAGGGTAGGGGTGCTGTGTCCCTGGGACAAATGTTGTTACACTGGTGGGTCAGCTCTCCAGCCCAGCAAGCGCGCCTGGGAGTCACCGGATCATCCAGGAGACCATCTAAACAGAAATTTTCAAGCCCACTCAAAATTCCTCCCCAGTGATATGAAGCAGAGATTAAAGGTCACTGCTGCTTTCCCTGTGGCCTGCAGTGCTACGGTGTTTTATTGCACTTGGATTCTGGACTTTGGATTGGGAAGATCTTCTGCAAGCATCACTTTCCGTCATCTCCCAGCGGCAAGGCAATCTTTCTTCCTAACGTGCCCACTCTGCGCAGTTTTTCCAGGAGATCTGGTAACAAGTTTGTTCTCTGCACAGATGCACCGCTGGGAAGCTCTATTTCTTTGGATCTTTTTCCCCTAACAGTTTCATACAGGTCCTGTTCACGGTTTTCCATTTGTCCTTATTCCTAGGTTATCTCCTCAAACATCACTAGAGAGCTGGGGGGTAGAATTCAAGTGGGAGGAAAGGTGTGGGAAAAGGGAGGCCAATGTGGATATCGGGTATCTAGACTCCTGCAGAGCCCAGGGTCAGAGTGACTGGAAACCATAGCGTTAATGGTTGTCATTTGACAGCCCAAGAAGAATCCTTCACCATGCTTCCTCCTGGATGGCCTTCCCCTACACAAAGGCCTGCTGCTGCCATGGGCTATTTTGCTCTCTGTAAGAGCAAGGATTGAAATGCCCTTTAATTCTCAGCATGGTTTGTCCAACACATCCACGCTGATATGGGGAAAGATTATTATTATTATTGCTGTGCGTGCACTCCTCATTTTAAGCTATTTATTTACAACATCAGTGCATTATTGCACAGCTATTAATCATTAGCTAATTTTTCCTAATAAATATCACTTCTGTGAGAGAGAACTATTTCAGACCAGTCTGCCAGTGGGAAGGACAGATTTGTTATTTACCTGGTCAGCATCTGCTCTGTCCTCTTTTTTATGTTCCTAGTACTTCAGTAGGACATAAATTAGAGGGCAGTGTGGGAGGAAAGCCTACGTGGACTTTGTCACAGTGACAGATCTCGATGTGGTCTCAGAGAGGATGGGAGTGTTAGCAGGGATGGCCTAAGGCTTCCAGGAAAGATGGGCATTTTACTGGCAGCAATTCGAAGCATAGCAAATTGCAAATGTTACCCCTGAACCAGTTTGCTGATAACGCTTGTAGCTCTCCTAGCATCTGCACAAGCGTATTTGCCTGAGATACTCCACATACTTGTTTTTCATGCTGATAAGGGAGCAGTGGTTAAAGAAACACTTGTGGCAACGAGTGTGTTCATGTCATGAATGCATAGGATTCATTTATCAAATTCATTCCAGACTCACTCTAGTAGAGGCCCTTGCGATAGCTGTGGTCCTTATAAGCCAAAAAATGCAGTAGGAACCTGGAAAAATGAGTAAAGAATGGCCATACAGCCTGGTACCAGTGTGGTATGTACTCAGACAGCCACTTACACATATATTAAAGAGACTAAAACGGAATTAAAAACTTGCAAGTTACATGTGGAGTCTTGACAATGAAAATGCCAATCCTCACATGGAGGAACTACAGTTAGGTTGAAATAGTAACTGCAAGACTCCTGACTCACCAAACATTCTCCCTCCAGCTGCTGGGGCGACCTTCCCCATGGGGAAGGCAGACAGCTTGCCACAAACTGGGCTGGAGCCAGTTGGAAGTTAAACAGATTCCACATCGTTGCACAACCCCATGTTCATAATCCGCTGACGCAAGACCTTTGGGCTGCCATTCTGACGAGTCCACCAGAACAGGCTCTTTATGATGAAGCGCATCCCATCTTTGACCAAAGTCAACTGCAAATGTTGTACTGGAAGGTATAAAAACTTCATTGTCAATATAAATGCTCAAACTATTTAATTGCATCCTGCTTTGTGTTTGTGGGATCAGCAGCCAAAGTACTGATTTGCTGATGCCCCGAAGGCTGCGGGACAATAAGCCCTTTTACCTTTATGCCAAACAGTGTAATGAACCTACCTGGAGCAAAAGCTGCTTTTACTGTTTAGGATCAGGAAGAGGCTAGGTTAGCATTTATTGCCCTAACCTGGAAGGGCATGTATTGTTGGGGAGCATGAGCATGACATACATACCACAGGCCTGTTCCAGTTAGGGAGAATAAATCTGTATCAGTGTAGTCCTGCATCTGGCTGAACTGCAGGGAAAGGTGTGAGTACAGGAAAGCTGCACAGAGCAAAATCACCAAGGAAACGTCCAGCCACGTCTTAGTCTCCAGAACAGTGAGATTTAAAACAGCCAAATACTCAGATCCGCAGGGTACATAAATCCATCTGAAATCAGATGCCTGGGTTATTTTTGAACCAAGGACTATCCAAGCTCCTCGGTAGCACAAATCTCAGTGGTCCTATGGGCACAGCCTCATTTTTGACCTTTTGTCTTTGAAAACAAGAGCTGCTACCTGGAGCAAGCAGACACCCTCAGTGTGAGGGGCCTGCCCGTAGCTGCTGGTGCAGGCAGCGTGAGGGTCCCCAGGTGATGGGGCATACGTGTTCCTGTCAGCTCATTTCTATTCTAGGCAGCCACAAACTGCTCTTGCTTCTTCACCCGGCTCCTTTACTCCTCCTCTCAGCATCTCTGTGACTGACTGCAGCTTCTTGCTGCAGACGTCAGCAGCTGAAGAGCATGGCATCTGGGGGGGAGGCAGCTGACTTCCACCCCACTCTGCCAGTGCAGCTCCTGACCCACGGCATTGCAGCCACTCCTCTCCTGGGCTGAGCAGGCAGAGATCAGCAGCTGTGCTAGCCGCTGAAGCTGGGTGACAGGACACAAACACCTATGTAAGACAGGGCTGGGACTGCCACCCAGCTTCTTTTAGGAATGGCTGTAATCTGCATTCAGGGTCCCAGCAGTTAGTGGCTAATGAGATAATTTCAGTAGTTTTGATTGGCATTTGAAAAGCCACCATCAGCACTATAACCATAGATGGCTCCTTTCACCCAGGATTTCTGATCTCTGAGATAACCGATGCTCGCTTTTCACAGACTCCTCTGGTGCTGACGCATTTCAGCAGCTAACACAGGCGCTCCAGCCAAGGCTCAGCTTCTGTCCCTAACCAGAACAGGAAATGCTTTGCATACAGGTGGGAGCACTAATGCCTGCGATACTATGCTAACTCTCTAGAGGACAGTCATTACAGCAAAAAACCCAGTCTAGCCCTTCAGGGAAATTTCCTAGCAGCTGTTAGACCACCAACGCATTGGCAGACGTCTCATAAAAACACGTCAGCCGTGACTGAACGGAGCATCCCTGCACAGGCAATCGTGAACTGGGAGAGGGACCGAGTACACTGCCTCCTAGGTCTTTCCATCTTTCCCTTTTAGGCACACGGCTTATTCCAGCATCGCAGTTGTCAAGTCAGCAGTTGGGGCAGATGGACTTTCCTTTTTAAGCTCCCCATTTTGCCAAAGCCGTAATCTGGAATCTGCCTGCAGGGCGTGTATTTCTTTCAAGAAAACAAACAAAAAACCCACGACAAAACCACATTACTGAGGGAGTAGCGATCTCTCTGCCCTTCAGTCAACCCCAGAGGAGATGCTATATATTTTATCAGCTTTTTTAGTCTTATTGGTTGCTGTAGCAATGGCTTTCTAAATGCACCCCAGTAGAGCACAGATCCAGGCATAGCAGGAAGCTACCATTCACTGTTTCCCAATGATGGAGAAAAATCTGAAAGGCTGCGATCCACTTAATCCCAGTTACGAGTCTTGATCAGGTCCAAGTTCTTCAGTGATTCCTGATCCTAAAACCCATCCAACTATATAAAATAAATTTTTGCAGTGGTTTGTGGTACTAACAGGGAAAGGGAAGTCAGTCCTCCTCTTTCATTGCCTTCTCACCAGGGAAGTCCCAAGTCCTGAAAAGAGTCCTTTGAAAGTGCTGAAGGAACTAGTGCGCACCGAGATATTACTGGAGAGCAAAGCTTTGAACAGTGGAACACAGACTGTGTAACCACACCCGAGGTAAAGGGGAAAAGGGGGACACATTCAAGGTAGGAGCTTAAAGGCAGAGCCCTGTGTCCAAAGGGGATGTGTGCTCCCATGCAGTTCAGCTAATTTGGAGGCTGAAGTTAATTCCCTGACTGTGATGAGAACTGAAATCCACCCAGCACCTTTTCAAGGCCTTTACAAAGTAGGCTTCTACTGGACGTTCCTAGTTAGTGTCCCCAGTAAGGACAATTCCTCCTTCCAGAGACAATGCTGGCTCTGCAAAACGATTTTCTGCACATAAGTCAGCTGCTGAATGCGCACAGGGTGTCAGCCCGGCTACCTGCCAGAGCCGGGGAGCCGCGCCTGCGGCTCTGTCAGGGAAGGCTTGCCCTCTACGGAAGAAAGGGGAAAACGGCAGCCAGCGAATTTCTCTTCCCTCCCTCCAGCTGCCAGGTCCCAGATGAGGCCAGGCTGACCCAAATGCCCAGCCATGCTACTTCTATACAGACCTTTTCATGGAGACAAAACCGGCTTCTCCGGATGGAAACAGCTTCTGCAGCTGCTGTTTCCTGGATGGGGAACAGTCAGTTGTTCTCCCCCATCTTGCCCAGGGCTCAGAGAAGTGTCTTCACCTTTAATGAGCTCCGGCTAGCCCGTTATCCACACTGTGCTCTGGTATATGGGGTCTTGTTCAACCTCCTCTTTTCTACTTCTCCTGAAGAGATGAACTTTCCCTTCTACCTCAGCCAACACAAAGCAGGGGTATAACATCAGAAGCAGCACTGATGCTGAGCCTCCAGCCAGGAGTTTGCACAGGTGGTAGGCTGTTTCAAGACAACCCAGGCAGGTATCTGCCACAGCTTTCCTGTCTTCAGCTTCCTTCCCTGACAAGTTTAGTTGGCACCTAGAAATGCAAAGCCAACGCTTTGGCACAGACGGGCCTCTGTGAGCCTTATAGTGATTAACAAGTCACACACTGCCATTGCAAGAACTCCCTGGAGGGATTGTCCCTGCAAGATAGCACATGCTGTGTGGTACTCTGCATTTGTTTGATTATGTTAATGAGTATTATTTGCTTGTAAATATACTGGGTCCGTGATTCTGAAAATGGATTTTATCTGATGTGACTCTGAAGACCAGAAGAACATAAAACAGTAGTTAACTTTGGGAGGCAAGATACAGCTCCCATCAATAAAACAGCCACTCTTTCAGCAATAATTCATAAACTGGTAGTTTCAGGTAGGGTCCAGCATGTTGTCTGATTTACGTGAGCTAAATGAAGGGAGAGAAGCAACAAAAGATAGAAGTGAATTAAGTACAGCCTACAACTTAGCTGTAGCTCTTCCTCCTTCACTGCGTACAGGCATTCCTCCTTGCCAAGCAAAATAGGAACTGCTCTCAACATCTGTATCCTGCTGCAGATAGAAGCCTGGACAGCAGAGAAAAGGGAATGAGAAGTGTCATTCATGTCTGTGCAGATCACATTTCACTCTGCATCAGTTTCTATCATCACTGGATCGCCCTTCGCTCCTGGTGTCGACACGAGGTCTTTATCCCTCATAATCCCACTCTCCCCAGTCCTGAGGGCCATACTACAGCGTGAAAGCTGCAAGAACCCGAAGTGTGCGAGGAACATCTATCCTGAGTGCCCCGCTGCTGGCAGCTACCCTGGTCTGTAGCACTGGTAATAATCTCTCTCTGTTTCAGCCGTACTGAGCTGGGCCAAGCACGCCTACTGAAAAGTGGGTTCAGGTCCACGGAACTCACGTTTCCAGTCGCATCAGCAGGATTACGCGTTCCCCTGGAGCTGAGTAAGGACAAGGTATTCATACTCGCTGCAGGAAAAACCGACGGGTAGCCAGGTTTCATGCTTACAACCAAGATATTTGATCTACCTCTCACAGCAAAAAGCAGGAATTTAATACATCTTCTGGAGACATGAGGATATTTAATCTGTGGGACCAGGAGAAAGGTGAAGGACAGCAACGTGAGACAGGTACTAGTAAGAGCAAGGACTCTCTTCCCCTGAGACTCGTATCTCAGCATAAGCAAATTGGTATTCCACCTGCTAATGGATTTAAGCAGCAGCTGCTGCTTACTTAAAGCAGCAGCACACATTCTTGCACATAGGAAATCATTAAAGGTTTCACACTTGCATCCTTTGGGCAGGAGGACCCTCGGAGGGGAGCTTCTCCAAAGGAATTTCCCAGCTGGAGCGGGTGAACTGCAGGAGCGAGGAAGATGCGCTGCAGAGCCCTGTGTGTTTTGTCCAGAATGGCTAGAAACAGGAGAAGAATTTGCACATTCGCATTCAGGGGTTTTACACAGTGGAAGTAAGGAGCACATCCAAGGTAAAGTGGGATTTAACATCCTCAGCAGGACAGAACACTGGAGTACCAGTTACTTTGGGACAGTTATGGAAAAGCCCAGACATCCCACAGTTCTGATTGCATTATGCCAGTGCCATCCTAACCGGTGTTTGTGCAAAGCTCTGGCTCTACCTCACTTTGCTCCCTCTGCTTCACTCTGCACACCGTCTGGCTGTCTCCTCCTTCCCCCAACCCTGCTTTCCCCTGCCCATCCCTCTCCCATTTAGATTCCCCTCTCTCCCCCTTCCCAAAGCCATGACAGCAAACATGATGCTGAGATCCCTTTGCCCGCCAGGTCTACATCCCATCCCATCCCATCCCATCCCATCCCATCCCATCCCATCCCATCCCATCCCATCCCATCCCATCCCTCTTCTCACCTGCCTCTGCCTTGCCTGGTCACATCTGGGCCGCAGGGCCTGCCCCCTCCCCTGGGCCGTGCTTAGTGTTGCCACCGCGGAGCAGGGGACTCTGCTGGGCGATGCCGAGAAGGGACAGGACAGAGATGTGGGAATCTATAGATCCACCTCCTTCAGAGACGCCGTCCGTGCTGCCCTCCTGCCCAGAAGCATCAGGCAGCCACTGGTTTGGGTTCTGTACGAACACGCAGGAAGACGACTCTTGGCATGAACAACTTCCAGCCTAAGCAAGAACAAGGCAGAACACGCAGCGGACTTGAACAGAACAAAGCGTAGGGCCAGGGTGGAGGCACACAGTAACAACTACAAGTTTGCTGGGTGTATTTTGCAGGCTTCAAAGCTAAGGAAAAAAAAGACCATGTGAAATGAAAATAAAAAGACTTCTAGCAAAACATCCCCTTGAATATAGATCTTATATTGAATAAGTTCAATATGAAAGGTTTCCCCACTCATTATAGACAAGATTTCATACACATATGAAGCATAAATATAAATTGCTTAGAATCCAGCCTGCAGCTTTGGGCTGGTGCATGAGAATCTGTAAACTAGGAATTGATTGAACAAGAAAACCGGGCTGATCACATTCGCTGGTCTGGCATGAGAGGAATAAACACATTAATTAATACAAGGTAACTCTCTTTTCACCACTTCAGATGTTACTATTATCCAAAAAATCCCATGCCTAAAAGAGGCAGAGAGCAATTCTCCGTGTCTCCACAGCTTGTCGCTCTCTCACTCCACAATGCCAGATATTTCCCAGCCAGCGGACAGCTTCAGAGGACAGCTTCAGAAAGCGGGAGAGGTCACCAGCGCGGGGAGGCAGAGCTCCAGGACACAGCCCTGGGGCCCGGGCTGGGCACCCCAGCACGACACCCAGCCACAGACACACGAGGCAGGAATTAATTCTGCTGCTCTGCTCCGCCATGGCCCCCCTACCCGGTTTACCCGGGTAGCTCCAGGTCCCAAACAGTAAGTTACACGGCCCACGTTTCCCTCCACCCTCTGAAGTTACGCAAACCACAAGTGAAGTACAACCTGAGAGCAGAAAGAGCAGAATTTTAAATCAGCACAGGTACACCGAGTCCAAACTGTTTAAAGTTAAAGTTTATTTGTATTCTTTGTAGGAATATCAATAAAAGACCTCAAATGTATCTATATCTGTACATATTACAAGAACCTTCAAAAATTATTCACAGAACAAAAATAAATCTTCTTTAGAACAAACCCAGGCAATGAAATGCAGAAATGGATCTCAGAGACCAAACAGTCCAGTGCTACTAGCATAAAAATACGGCTTGAAAAACAAGTTTATTACTTTTTAAGGTGTACTTTGTTGAAATAAAAAATAAATTATTTAGAGCTATCATTGTAAAACAGTTCTGTGTAGTAACACTCTTATTAAGGCCCTTGAGACAGAAAATCTATTTTTACAGGTAGGATTCCTGGCAGGCATGATCTGTAATGACATGCTCGCTCTCATAGGAGTTAACTTACTGTGGAGAAGGAAATACCTAAAAGCATCAGCCTAAATTTAACCCTTTTTGCTCTGTCACACTCAGCTGGATCCCTGTGGCTGACCATGCTAACCACTGACGTAAATCCATTTAACAGTTCAACTCGGACAGGAACTGTTCTCCAGGAAGGACACGGACATTTTTGCAGAACACAAACAGAATTCATACATACAGGATGACCTTAGCAGATAAGTATTGCTGACACATTCCATGGGTACTGCTGTAAAATTGACGGACTTCAATCATTGAGTTTTCAGATGAAGTTAAAAGCTGGTGGGTTTAAGCAAGCATTAAAACATGAAATTAATATATCATGAAAAAATAAAAAGCCAAGCCAACTCAAAGCAATTGCAAGAACATAAAATAAAACCCATTTCTTGGATGACTTATTAGATGGGTACAGAATTTATTACTGGATACACCTCATGTTCTCTAACTAGAAAATACACACATCCCTTTCCACGCTCCTCTGGATCCCCTGCTTAGTGTTATTCCACTGGAGAGCAATGCTGCAAAATGTGTAGCTGTATGACTCTGTGCTTTTATGCATAGCTCCCTGTTTCTAATACACCAGGGAAATAAATTCCTGGATGTGTCATCTGTCTATTTCCCTTTAAAAAAAAAAAAAAAGGTCTGAATTCCTAGCGTGGCAAAGAACGAGCATTTACAGGATGCCACTCCTAGGCCGTGCTCCCTCTCTTCTCCCTCTCTTCTCCGTTAGTGCCTATCCCACGTCATTCTGGTCACCTCTGGTCTTCACACACTCTGCAGACACCAGATGCAACATGGCAAAAGGCCACTGCGCTACACAACGCCGCTCCATTTCCCTGCCCCGCCGTGCTGGCCGTGAGCTCGTACTGAGAACTCAGACACCCGAGTGGCTTTGTGGTTTGGGAAGAATCATCCCAGAACAGCACTGAGTAACGTGGCCAGCAAGGGAAGAATCATCCCAGAACAGCACTGAGTAACGTGGCCAGCAAGGGAAGAATCATCCCAGAACAGCACTGAGTAACGTGGCCAGCAAGGACTGAGGTGCCAGGATAGGGCAACTTCTCTGTTTCAGTCTCAGGAACACACGAGCGTTACTCCTACAGGTTATTACATTTTTCCTGCACTACTTCAGCTGTTTCCAAATGAGAGCAGCAGTTGCTTGCAACAGTATGAGACGCAGCCCGCTGCATTTGCTGCAAGTACGAACCAAAAGTTACTGTCTGTAATGCTCATTATCAGACTTCGCACTATTTGCTTCTTGTCTCATGGCTGCAGAAACCCGCTGGCTAGTAGTCTTAAACCAAATGTGATCAGGCCCAGTTAGGGCCCTTGCTCCAAAATAGACAGACCTTTTGGCTGCCACGTGGTTTAGTGCCACTTGAATTCTATCAGACTGGACAAAACAGAAACTGGCATTTTCACATATTGTTGGCTTGAAGCGCCTTGAAATCTCTCTAGAAAGCTGCTTGGTAACAAACTAGGAGAGACAGCTGCCCGCAGAACTCAGGAGCATAACATTTTGCTCTGCAGCTAATCAATTTTAGTCTTGCAGCACTCGAAGTCTGCAACCTTCACCCCCTTTTGGGTCAACAGGCAGCTTCTCCTCTATGGCAGGAGTTAGAGGAGTACACTTCGCACTTCAGGGTAGAAATTGAAACAGAAGAGAAACCACCAGCCTAGCAACAAGCTGTGAGGATGATACTGATGGGCCAGACTCTTTTAGAATAGCAGCTTTTCCTAGTCTATAAGCTTAAGAAATACATAGGAGAAGGTACATTATTAGAATGATACACCACTGAAGACCTCACCAAAATGTGTCAATCTTGGGACAAGTATTATTTCCCCTCTAAAAATCAGGGCCGAAATGTTGCCCCTATTGCATTCCTCTGCAGAAACCAAAGTGGACGTCGAACCATACAGCTCAGCATCGAACCACAGAGCTCAGCCAGCGATCTGTGATAGATTACCAGAAAGCTGGGGAGCTCTGGTGAAATGCCTTTCCCAAATCAATGCCAGACTAAGCGCTACCAGAACGACGTATCTGCTTCTGCCTTGTTCTAGCCAATGTATTCCTGCCACCGCTTGCTCTCACGTCTCAGTCACACAACACCCATACTATTTGCACTGTGTAACAAGTGCACAGTGCACGTGCCCATCTGAAAAGGCGACTTTGGGGAACAAATTTCCCACGATGCAGCTATGCAATTACAGTACTTAGCAAAGGGGAGATGCAGATCACACAAAAATACTCAAGAAAAAGGGGTTTGCAAAGGTTTCTTGTAAAAGAGAGCTACTCACAAGACAGATAAATACAAACTCGATAGACTGCCTATGGCTGTGATGCATGAAGGAAGAAGGAAAGAAGGAGGAACTTAAAGGCACAGTTTGAGGAAGAAAATATCAGAGGTCAGCAATGACCCAGAGCTGGAAGACGGTTTGGAAAGTATGGAAAAGAAATCACTACTGAGCAAACGCAGAGCACAACCCCAGGTGCGTCAGAGAGTGCTCACTGGGCTATGACACACCAAGAACAAGACAGGGATGCTCCTTGGCCTGTAGTACCAAGTCCCATCCGAGCAGCCAGAGGAGCTTTGATCTGAAAGAACTAAGCATTAAATATAAACCCCAACTCGCTGCAGAAAAGTCTCCTCTAGATGTAAATTAACAGCCAAGGCCTTGCTAAGAGAGATTCATACGCACTTTTCTTATACATCCTACAGTGCAGGAGAGGCGGTCTCTGTATTTATGCATAGTTAGTAATGGAACACACTTGTGTGATGACACTTAACTGAAGTATCGTAACACAATGATCAGGCAGAACAGTTAACATACCACGGTCTGTCACAAGCTGCATTTGCCCACAGAGGTGAGAGCAATTCATTTCCAAAGAACAAACTTGATGACAGACACTGAATTTGGGTCCTCAGTATTGCCAATCCTTCATGTTCAAGGCAACGTGGGTCACTTTCAGGAAGTCAGGAAATGGGCTTAGAAACACCTACAATTTTCATGTAGCACAACTTTAGGGATTCAGAAACTAAGGCCGGAAAGGATAATCAGGTCATCAGCTCCGACCTTCTCCAGATCACAGGCTAGATGATTTCAGGCACGTACCCCCACAGCCACCACATTAACTTGCTCCTAGTTGCAGCCTGAACTGCTTGCTAAATACATCCCACACCAAGGCACCCTCTCGAGGTTTTGTCTCGTTTTGAAGTCAACTTTTCCAATTTCTAATTTCCATAAGTTGTTTGAATGGTTAATCACACTCACTGTTATTAGTATACTTCTGTAATTCAAAATTTCAATTGCTGGTGGAATAATTTTATTTACTTTGAGAGTTTGGGGGCTAGAAATGTATACCAAAAAGCGAAAGTGAAGATTCACACACTATTACTTGACTCTAGAATCTGGGGCTTTAAAAAAAACCTCTCAGACTAAATATTGTGGCATTTGATGAAATCATGAGAATTGACAATACTGTGTCATTTATTGTTAATCTTTTACAGTTAGTGAATGTCATTATCTTCCACGAGAAGGTCACTTTGCAATTATATACGTGTTCACATCCAGTCTGTAAGTATGCTTCTATGAAATGCAACTGAAAGTAATTGGAGATGAAAGCTTAGTCAAAACTCCTTAAGAAAAAACTGGTGTGTACAGAACTTAAAGAAAACACCTTTAAAGTACCCAGAGAAAGGCAAATTTCAGTGGAAATGGAAGATCTTAACACAAACGTGCGGAAAGCATCTTTCATTGGAACTAGACTGGCTAAGCTAGTGGCTGAAACACTGAAACGGAATGAGAGTTAAATATAGAAATCCTCTAGGAAGAAGGAAATTTTGCATACGGAAGTCTACTTTGCTGGGCACGGGCACCCTTCGGTTAGCCCTTTCCTCGGAGCGTTAACCTGACTGTTCCTCGTGGAGTGCAGAGGATGAATTCAGGGCGCCACTGTGTGATGCGTAAAGTGGGGACTGGATAGAAATTTTTTAAAAAAAGTATTTACAGGTCTGTAAATTCTCAAAACAGAAAATATAAAACTGCATTAGAACTGGGGTAGAAAAGAATGAATCCTACCTTGCAAAACTGCAGATTCCCTCTGTCTGTTTGATGGGAAGCCTGACTGTGTGCAAATGCAAGGAAACAAGCTTGCTGCTCCAAGTTTTTACCTTGTTCAAAAAGACTGAAAATTTTTTGCCGATGTCCTGCTGAAAGTAGGTACAGGATCCAGCAAGAGTCACTTTTCTTGCTAAAATGTTTGCTACCAAGCTTGCATTCAGTTAAAGAACAGCTAGAGAAGAGGGGAATAAACCAGCAAATGAGTTTTCTTATAGAATTCATTTCACTATTTCACTCCATTCACGTACTTGTGTGAGTCAGCCTGATATATACAGCTGCTGTCTAACGTAACCCACTGCTCACCTCTCTCTCTCTCTCACCCACAACACACATGCACTCACACTCCCCTCTTCCTCCTCCAAGGACTGCAGTGCTTTCAACAAGAGAAAAAATAATAATAATAAAAATAGCAATAATTAAAAAAATCTACAGTATTCACTTCCTTTTGGTATATTACATCGGCATTTTCTGTACATGACCCAAGAGCTCCCTCTATTTACACAGTGATATGGAAGGACTTGTTCTCGGGAGCCCGGTTCTCCTGGCCTTGAGTGGGGAAGCAAAGTCCACCTTTCAGAGTTCTTCTTTCTCTTTTCCATTTTATTAGCAGCATTATGTAAACCTGTAAGGGGAAGGGGGGCTGTTTTGAAGGTTTCTTGAGTCCGCTCCCTCTTGCCCTTCTCCTGGGGAGATGGCCGGCAGCATCTGCCCAGTTAGCAGCTGCTGTTTTTGAATTCACCATTCTCCGTGATGGAAAGCTTGGTGGGATTGGTGGGGGAGATGCCATTGCGGACTTGCATGCTGTAGCGCTCCTTCACCTGCGTCAGGGCACTCATCAGCCGCGTGTTGGCCGAGTCCAGGGACACGATCCGCTTCTCCTGCAACAAACGCCCCACAAAGTCAGAGCTCCTGCACAAACGAAATGCCTTTGCCCCACAAGCCTGCTTTATGGGGAACTTCCAGGACCCGGGGCTGCAACAGTGTCTTCAGATGATTTCTAGGCAGAGGCAGCTTGGCTAACATTCTCTGGTAAGATGGGATATCTGCCTCTTTCTGTTTTCTTGGGGTAACACAGCCCTGGCATGCCATGGGCTTTTCACGGGCCGGTCTGGCCCTCCTGGCCTTTTTGCGTGATGGAAGGTGACAGCGAGTCAAAGTTACACGGGTGAGCTGATGCAGTCACTGGCTTTACCCAGCCGGCCTCCAACCGAGGCAGGCGGAAATGCAGTATTTTGCCATGGGTGGGGTGGGGAGGGTGTTGGTGTTAATAACAACAATAGCCAATTTAATTTTTTTTTTAATGTTAGAAAAACAGAAACAGGCAGCAGAAAACAAAAGTGGTGGAGGTTTCATCTGGCAGAGAAAAGTGGAAGTGGTATCTAACGGCCATTGTCTCTGTATTTTGGATGGAGTGTGCTCAGAATAAACTCATGGTATGCTTGGAATAAATAAATTAAAAAAAAAAGCAGGTAATGGCAGCCTGCAGTCACCAGCAGGAGTGAGGGTGCAATAGCAACATAGAGAAGAAGCAGCCAGAAGCTAAAACTAAGGGGTTATTTGAGGTGAAGGGGAAGAGGGCTGTGTGGGTGGAGGGGGAGATGCCATCGACAAAACACAAAGAACAAACACTGAACACACTGCTCCTAGACCCATTCCAGCTCAGAGGGGCTCCCGGGCTCCGCCAAATCCAGGGTTCCCACATCCCAGGTTTGATTCTTCTGGCACAGAAAGTGCTAGCCTCCACTTTTAGCAGAAAGTTAAAGGATGTGTACTAATTTATAAAAACTAAAAACCCCATCAACAAAACCCAGCCTGCTAACAGCTAGATTATCTGCAGTGGGATAAAGCACCGGAGGGTCAAGCCAAAGAGTTGGTGGCATAATTAGAAATGACAATTTTCATCTTCCCTCAAAAAAAAAAATAATGCAGCCACACAAAGCAGCAACAGAGATGGCAAAACATAAATATGCTCTCCATGCTACCAGCTGATCGGCTTTTTTTTTTTTCTTTGAGAAGGAAAAACGTCCAATTTACTTGAATGAAAAAAGCTGCATGCAGGAACTCTTCCCAGTCCAGCCCATTGAGAAACAAAATGGAAGGACAAATGATGCACAGAAGGCACAAACATTAAGGGATAGTTCAGACATACTGCTCAGGAGACCCAAGTGCTACAACAGCCCCTTGAGAGTTTGTTCCCAGCACATCAGCTGTGTGGTACATCAGTAGTCAAGTAACGTTTGCTTTTCTCAGTGGGTTTGCCCACAGGGGTAAGTGTTAGGGTGCAAAAACAAAGCAGAATTTAAGTACTGCTTGTGTTACGGCCCTGAGGAGACTAAGCTCTGTGTAGCAGAGCAAATGGAGGAGGAGGCATGAGAAATCAACAAACAGCAAGGCAGGCTATAGCCCGCCCTAGCACTTGCCCCAATCCAGTCAATGTAAGTAAGGAGAACGGACAATGGAGGAATTAAAGGCCTTAACCTTTCCTCCCATGCTGAAATAAATCCTGCAAAACACAACTGCCTTAGCAGAAATGTGTTCTTCGGCAAGTTAAAGCTCCTCCTCCTCGGACTAAATTTCACCTGGAATATATAATTTAAAATGAAAAGTTCTTCCCAAAGAATATAGCTTTCCCAAGAGTTAAAAATGAAAGGCTGGTTATTCTCCGGCACTGATGAGTGCTCACTATGCCAGTTTGCTGGAAATCTGCACTTGGAAAATCAATCTTCAAAGCATGAGCTTGGTGAGCAGAGGCACCTTCTCGCTCAGAGGAAAATACCGTCTAACAAACACGTCTCTGACATACATGAATTGGGCACAGGGAGTGGGAGGAGCTGGAATGGGTAGGAGGTCAGTGCACTGGGCCAGGACTGGGTACTGCTCAGCTAGAGAACTGATTGGGTTTACTTGCCTGTTTGAATTATCTCATCCCCATTTATGACCTGTAATTTAACACAGCGGAGATGTCACTTGCAATAGCAACTGGGCTAGTACTCTTTGCAGCTCCGCTGCTCCAAGGATTGAGTCTAGCCAGACCTAGCCCCTGCTCAGTCAGGGAGGCCCGGAGCCAGCCTCTGGAACCACAGCGCACACCAGGCGCTGCCCAGAGCCAGCATGAACAGCACGTATGCTGAGAACAAGGCTGTCCTCCTGCATCGGTGCAGCATCGGGTGCTGCACCTGACCACAAGGCAAAAGAGCAAATCCTGAAAAGCATCCTGTGCCGATGTAACGAAGCGCAAGAAGCCCGGGCTACTGCTGTTTCCTAGCAGTGTGATAAGCAAGGGTCCAACTCCACGCCACAAATCTCACGTGAAAAAGACCTTTTCTCTTCTAGCCGCTGCTATATCCCTTTGCCAAATGAATCACAGACTAAGAAAAATCTTTCAAGCGCAACTTAGAGGGATTGCTACAGAACCCAGCAAACACTCGGGCTCCTCTGGCGCGTCCGTTCTGCGTCTTTCATCAGCTTCCTCTTCTGCTCAGGTAGCCATGAAAGGGCAATGACAACTTCCCCCATGAACTGGCTGACACTGAAGCAGTTAGGGTTTGCTGATGACCTTGCTTGCCCAAGTAGCTAACGGCACTCGAAAAGAAAAAGGTGTCAGATTAGAAGAGGAATCATTAATGCTACTGTTTTGCTACTGTTTTTTTCAGCAATTGCTACTGCAGGTGATAAATGATGTGTCATCTGATCAAGTGTGATCAAGGACCACACCCTTCCAGCCCTGAGGGTTTGAAGCTTTCGCAAGTCAGCAGCAGTCTCTCCTGCCAGCTGGTGACACAGAGGGATCAGACTGGTTCACTCGCCACCTTGCTAGTCCATAACCCCACACCGAGGCCGAGAGCCTACTGGCATAGACAGGTAACAAAGGGAAGGGCAAGTTTCTTATCCAGTCTCAGTCTCTCAAATCCTCCCCTCCAAAAATCACTTTTTATGAGTACTCAATGCCCCTTTCACCTTCGAGGCAGATGAGAAAGTCATCGCCTCCTTCAAAAACCAGGCTGCTCTTTGGATGAGCTGCCATTCCATCAGCGTGTAACAGCAAGATGCCCTGACTGTGCCTATCTCCAAAAAATGCCCCAGCACGTTCAACTTCTACCCCAGCTTCCACTTGCCATACTCCTTGATCAGATTGGAGGCTGCTGTACTGTTCCCCCCCCGCCCCAAGAAAATGAAAAAAATACAGTGACTGACTACATTCCTGTTCATTCTCCAGCACTGCACTCTCCAACTCCAATTTTGAGTACAAGTCCTCACAGAAAGGCTTTAATCTTGAGCTGCATCTAGAAAGGGTGACTACACTCGTGTCTCCATGCAGAGCATCTTGCACAATAGCTAGGAACTATATATGGTGTAATTCCAGCAGGATTTTGTTTTTATTCTGCAAGGCTAGGTAACACAAGTGCCATGTTATTGCACGCAAGTGATTTATTCAGGTTAGATGGCATGGATCCAAAAATCCAGCTTTCATGAACAGTCTTTCTGAAGAACTGTGGGAAAATGGGCAGAGGCAGTAGAAAAACCCAGAAATTTTCCAATTATCAAAACCAAATCTGCTATAAATATGCTTCTAGTGTTACCCGGCTTTTAAAAACACAGCTTATTTCTACTTTATATTTTCCCTACAGTTCCATGTGAACTCAAACATTTCTATTATTGCTGGCCATTGGACAGGAAAAAAATGGCCAAGGTATGCCCTTTTGCGCTCACATGCCTACATCCTAACACACCAGTACCATCTGTAACGATGCTCAACTGAGGCTCCCCTCCCCGCCAGTCCTGCAGTAGGGAAACAACTTTCTGAAATAACTTGGGTCATTCCTGAAACAGGTCATATCTTCTTAAGATTATCTATTAAGGAGAGTTCACAGTTGAAACTACTGAAAAGCCCAGAAGGAGGAAAGATGTCTTCCAAATGCAAATATCACAAAGATAACATGGCAGGCAGATATCAAACCACTCTCAGGTTCTGTTGTACAAGCTTTGCTCTCTGGGATCAGCACAGACACAGAAGAAAAGCTGAAATGATCCCACCCAGTACACCCACATGCATTGCCCACTGGGTTCCACTTTCCACCGCTAACTTGTGTTGACTGAGGCAAGCTCTGCAGGTTTGGGGCAAAGCGGGCATTTCTCCAGGACTGACGTGGACAGTCAGATGGGGTGAAATGCCACACATGACATTGTGCAGGGCAATGCTCCACTGCAAGCATTCTCTTTTCTTGACTCGAACGTTCAAAGCCATGCTTTTAGCTCGCATAGCCGAGATGCATGCACACGGCAAGTAAACTATGCTGGTATGAAGCACAGCTTTTCCAGAGTTCCCAGGCCCACACTCGGAACAATGTCTACACAATGCACCACTATTCCTTTACCGCCTTGGGATCTCACAAAGTAGAAAAGGTTTTGAGGAAGCAGTCAGTCCTGTGATTTGTTGTCAGGCTTTCTCAAAGCCTAGTGTCTGACAGTACAGTCTTTATTAATTAAAAAACCCAATTCTCTCCTAGAAGGCAGTAAGTCACACGTGCAACACCATGGGCCAATACTGGCTTGGGAGCTTGATAACAACGCTGGGGCAGGAGGATAGGGGAAAATAATGGGTTCTAGACAGAGAACACTTGGTCTTGGAGATCCTCAGCTCCTTACCTGTGCATCAATAATTTTCTGCTTTGCATCGATGACAGCTTGCATCTCTGCATGATCCTTCTTCAGCTCCTCTTCAACTGCCATGAGTCTGATGAGCAAGAAGAGGTACAAATCAGGACAGTTTAATACTATTCCATAGTGTTTCAGGTACTCTGGCCTGTTGGTTTGACTCCTCTGCTTGTCCTGGCTCTGCCAGAGAAGAATTCTGCTGTACTCAGAAAAGCTTACCTATCCATCTAACACTCCCAATTGCCTAACCTTGTTATTCTCAAAATGGACATTGCAAAAAAATGCAACTGCACTGAATACAGGTTCCAAACAAAGCAAAAAGACCTGTTGTAAGTACAACAGAGACCAGGGTTAAAAACTCCTAAATCTTTTCCTTCATTCTCCTGGCAATCTGAGGCAAGTTTCCATACCTGCATCTCTGTTTCTTCATCTCTAAGGCAGGATGGTTATCAGTCCAGAGATGTCAAGAAGCAGCTACCTTCTTTAGTGTCAAGGAGAACACATGACACAGGGGAGCTACCTGTCCTACACAGTCCCAAACGTTCCAAAGCCTCACCTGCTGATGATACTTTTCATCTGGCTGTCCTTCTCCTCCTGTTGCCTGCGCAGTCTCTCCTCACTGTCTTCCAGCCTAGACTTGTACTCCATCAGCAGCTTCTGCATTTGCTGCTCTTGCACCAGGAGCCGCCGCTCATACTCCTCCAGCCGGCGACTTGACACCTTCAGGCGCTCCTTCAGCTTCGCTATCTCTTGCTCATACTGCAGGTGGAAGGAAAGAAGGAAAGAATCAGATGCAAAGGAGAAAGGAAGAGATCAGATCATTGTAATCTGCTGCTGCTGTTCAGAGAACGACATTGGTTTTTTCATGAAAAATAAATTGATAGAAGTAAAGGAAATGACAAGCAAACAACTGTAGGCAACCACAGACAAGGAGCACATAGGCTCCCATTGAGCGTTAAGCTATTCCCACACTGTAGGATGTCATTCCATAACAGAATGTAAGCAGTCAGAGGGCTCTGACACGGCTCCTCAGCCCTGACCGGTAACATCCCCAGTTACTCCAGACTCAAGCAGTTCCCAGACAGAAGCTGCTAACAATGCTCAACGGTAAAAATATCCCGGGGTGACCAAACTTACAAAACAGACCAATACGGCACCCAACTAACTCAATTCTTCAGGACCTAATCAAGGCATGAAACCACTACAGAGTAGAGCCTGTAAGTTTACTTGGCTGAGGCTTTGTTGTTCTACTTACTGTCTCTGTGAATGATCGCTTCTGCAACAGTGCAATAAATCTCAACATATTCCATTTTGGTTTGGGTTCATTCACCTTTCCTAATAATCCTATGTTCCTGCTTTTTGTTCACCAAATGTTCTCCTCCTCCTCCTCACTCCCTGCCTTCTCAAAATACCAAACCTCTTACTAAACCTCAGCACTGTAGCAGCATACAGATGGAACTGTATTTAGAAAAATGACATCTACTCCTGAAAAGAAATGTGCTTTAAAAAAAAAGATCAGACATTTCTGGCCAGAAACACTGTACCACCTAGATGACAGGCATTTGCCTCAGGTGAAGCCCAAGACAAAATTTGAGTGCAACCACTGATGAAGATTGAATTGCATTTACAGAGCCCTGTACAATCACTTAGCATATCCTAAGCTATACTCAGTCAGGTTAACAATTGCGTTTTTGGTTTTTTCTTTTTTTAATGGAGTTTAATGATCACTAAAAAATTTTGCAAGCATAGAAAAATGGCAGTATGCTGTAGCTATGGTGCTGTCATAAAAAATAATGACTGGAGCAGGATCTAATACACTTAGGCAGTGTGACTCACGATGCACATAAGTGCCAAATACCAGCCTGTAATGTACAAGCTCTCAGCTATTTGACATGCTACAGCCTGTACGTGGGTTAATCTAGAGTATGGGATACTGCACTACAGATATGTGTGACGGCATGTACAGCAGGAAGGTATGCCAATACAACCGGTGTTTGAAAGCATGACTCTATCAACGCGGTGCCTGAAAGCTGTCCTGAATTCGGCTGTGGGGTGGACAGGACTCACTGTCCGCCCTCGAGCTGGCTGCATACAGAATAAAGTCTACCTTCTCAGCATGCTTGACTTCATCCGGATTCTGCTCTGTGTCCTCCTCTACTTCTTCATACTGTCCATTATTGAGAACCCACGCAGCTGTCCTTTCCACTGGTGACATTGTGGCAGAATCCACAGGCGACTGAACCTGGAGCAGAAATACCTGTAAGCATTTTTCAGAGAAACTACATACAAATCGGCTCTAAAATCCAGTTTATTTGGAGGAGAAAAACGACCATGACTCTGTCAGTCTCAAAGGACCCCCAAAACCTCTTTTGCAGAGATACTTCATCCTCCCTTGACTTTGCACCCCCAGCACTTACTTGAGCCCCTCTAAAACCAACGCACTTGAGAAATTTTTCTTCCTCTCCAAGTCACCTTCTCTCTGGAAGAGTTCTTGTTTCCAAATCCTGTTCACATCCACCCTTCCTCTTTGCCAGCTTTTCACTAAGACTTTCTCAATGTTTGATTTCTCTCACAAAGAAAACAGAGCGACAAAGCTTTGCTTGCAGCCTCTTCAGGTAAGACAGATTGGGTTTTCTGGAGTACTGAGGAGCGTAACTTGGGAGCTGCTTTCTCAGCCAGGCTGCAGACAGCCTTTGCGATGGAGCATGGGGCTGCACGGCTCGAATACAAGACAGCACAGCAGTACTTAAAAGTGGCAACGAGGTGTAACGTTATCACCGTAGTGCCTATCAGATTTAGATGGGCTGTTGTAGCATATACACCCAAGGCTGTGAAAGGAAGTCAGGGCCAGCGGTGCTTACTAGGAGAACTGTAAAATATCCTCCGAGGCTATCCTCTTGAAGGGAATCCGAAAAGGAAGCCAAGAAAAGAAACAAGAAATTCTCTGCCTGGCTGGGGAAAATAGGGCTTACTACAAATTCCAAGCAATTTTCATGGACAAAGACAAGTTTATAAGCAGAGGAATTAGCATAACTACCCCTGAATGAGCAACACTGTCTTAACTTTTTGAGAAATGCAAAAGATCAACTTCCCCCTCCCACCCCAACCGCAGCTTCTTTTTGTGCTCCAGCAGCCCTTCGGCTCACTGCCTCGTTTCAGCATCGTACCAAAGTGAAATGTGCTCCCTGGCAGGGGGATTTTGAAGCCTGTTTCAGCGAGGAGTTCTTTATGGGGAGTAACAGCTTCTTTACACGAGTCAGGTGAGGGATCATGTCAACCTCCATTTCTGTTTCTCTTGTTGGTGAGGACAGGGCTGGTGAGTGCTGCGTACGTCCTACGCCAGCTCTGGCCAGAGGATCTGCCTGCAATGGCTCAGCTGTCCTGAGCAGCGATGAAGACTCCAGCACTGGAAGAAGCCTCAGCAAGGACGGGTATAAAGGCAAAGGAGAGGAGTAGGAATTAGGCAAAACCCCTTGGATTTAGGCAGAGGCCTTTTTGCTAGAATGAAGTCTTCACAGCAGAAAGGCTGATAGCCCCTTTCAAGTGCAGTGTGACAGCCTGGCAAAGCTCCTTAGTTAGATTTTTGTGATGGTATTTGCTGTGAGGCAGCCACGCCACGGGAGACTAAGAATAGTACGTGGCTCTGCCACCAACAGGCTCTTCTCAGAGGTAAATACTTCGGCTCTAGGAATTGCTGGAGGAATTAGGAACAGCTATGGATGAACACTGTCACCATTCACCGGAGTTATGGAAGACTAAGACAGCAGAAGGGTGACTGAACTACATCACCAGCCTCGTAACAGACTGCTGATCACCAGCAAACCTTGCCAAACAACCTCACAAGCTGTAGGACAGAATATTTTCAGCAGCCAAACTCAGAAAGCCTACAAAGACCAAGTGGATGGCAAGCACTTCACACGCTAATGGGTTATGAGTTATACGCTAATAAAGGGGAAAGAAGAAAAGCCTGCTAGGAACGAGTATTAATTCCCCTCTTTGCCTCTCTTCCAGAGGAACGCACTGACATTTCTGTTCCCACCTACCTACTAAATGGAAATGGAAGGCAAAAACTGACCTCTCCCAGCAAACAAAGGGCCTAGCTCTATATTCAGAAACAAATGGAACTTGTAGAGAACAGAGTCTAATAATTATAACGCCCACAAAGCATGCCTAGAAAGAACATGCCCAGAAAGAACATGCCCAACTTCTTATTTAAAAGAGAAAAAGAGAAAAGAGAACAGAATTCCACAACACAATTTGCAATTAAAAGGACGCAATGGAATTTGCCTCAAAAAAAGTTTGGCCACTCGATTTGGCACACTTCAAGACATTTCTCAAGGGTGTGGGGAAGGAAAGAACAAATTGATTTCTCCGAATAAAGTATGAGCAAGTACTCTAATGAATCCAGTGAAAACAATTAGTATGGAAAGTAGAGTGGAAAAATAGGTAGACGCACATCACCTACAAGACGGGGGGGGGAAGGAGACTGCCCTGAAGCCAGTCATAGTCGCAGGCACGTATGAAGCTGAATGTAAAAAGCAACTGGAGAAGAGGGAAGTCTGAGACATCGCTTTGATGCTGAACAAGCAAAGGTAACTGATTTACTTGGGGGCAGTCGGGTAATCGGCAATTTAAGATAAGAGCAGCCAGGGGCTTGCAAACAGCTAACTGAGTATTTCTTCACGGGGCAGAAGCCGCCCGTGTAAGGTGTACGCACAAGGGCTGGAGACGTGACACCTGTACTTTCTCCTTATCCTAACACCTTCAGAGCAAAGCCTTCTTTGCGTATTCGTGTAGGCACTTCCCGTAACAAGCCCTGAGGAGAGGCACCAGCTCCCGGGGGATTTTGGCTAGGACACTGCACAGAACCATACAATAAAACTCAGCAGATGATACAATACAGGTTCACTCTGGGCGCCTGAGAACTGCAAAGGGAGTTTATCCTTCAAATTTATCCTTGTCACTGGCCTAAAAATTTCCTACCACCTCCGCACGAGGCTTAGTTGTATTCAATATGCTTTACCTATCAACACCTCTATGGCCAAACGTAAAACACACTCCAAAGGAGGACACAAACATATGCACTTCAAATAACATGCCATGACATTTTTTGGTATTACTAACTTGGAATAATAGCCTTTGCTTTGTGATTCAGTGTTTTTGATCTCCTTCTACTTTAATGAGCTTGAGGTATCAAAGTAGTTTTGAAGCAAGGATCGCTCCTGGGTTCCCAGGCATCATCCAGATTTTCCTCCTTTCGACTGTAACATTCAGGAGTTCGCTAAGAAAGCTACACCAACAGGGATACCAGTAAAACCTTTGGCAGAGCAGGAGCTCACGCTGGCAACTGAATTCTTCTGCCAGCTTTACCTTATAAGCCAAAAAGCCTTCCCCCTGCCCAGCCCATAACCTCCTGCTCCTCGCGGCTGTAGCTTCACCAGCAGCACGGTGCAGTCTCAGCCTCAGGGGCTGCAACTTTCTGGAGTGAAAGTCCTCACTCGTGCCTGTGTGCAGAGCAGCATCCTTTCTAGAAGGTCTTGCGGAAAGCAGGAGCTTAAAAAAATTCCTTCAATACTGGGTAAGGTAAATCAAACATGACCATGTTTGCCCTCACAGTGACCAAAGAAAACACTTAACCCCAAGGAATAGCGTAGGTGTTGCCTTCAAGAGCCTCACCCTGCCCAGCTGATAAGTCTTTATGTGCTAACGTGACATTTTGAAAAACAACCACCTTCCCTCTGACCTGAAGATCGAGACATTTTCTACCTTCGCTGCAGTGCCAAGCATTTAAATACTTATTTTCTCTTTCACATTCAACTAATTTAGGAAAAGATTTTCATACACAGCAAATCACAACAGCATTTTTTCTTCTTCTTATTTTTTTTTTTTTTTTAAGGTAAAGGAATGTTGGCTTTTTGACAAGAAAATCTTGATTTACAGTCACCTATGAACAACTGATAAAGTGCATTAGGAGTTGGTACGTATAAACACTCCTTCCCAGAAAGTGTTTGCATTATTCATCGTTTGGGAAGATTAATGAAAAAGCAGTATTTATTTGGGGACCAGCAATAGATTGTTGCATCATGGTGAAATATAGCTTTCTCCACACTTCAGACAACTGTACTTGCTTATCTCTTTGGCAGCAGTTTATTCTATGATATTTTATTTTTGTTTATTTCTCTGGTTTTAGGTAGCTATGCTTTTAAATTAGCACCACAGGGCAAATGCATTCTCACGTGGCAATCTTAACTACAATTTGGAACAAAGCTGCTTCTATTTTTTTTATTCAGGGAAATTTTCAAGTTTTGTTTCTTTCAGCAGGCTTGCTGCTACCTTAGTAAATGCAAAATATTTTTTTTTTTAATTTAGTAGAAAAGCATCCAAAAGTAACAGGTAAGCTAGGCTTGCCAAGCTTGTAAGGGTAACAAGCACGACTACGCCTTCCACTTGCTACTGGCCGCTTGCTTAAGTGCCAGTTCTCTTGATTCAACTCCATTCAACTCAAAGGTCAAAAAGCTTTGAACGTCAACGCAGCAATCAGCTACGCATCAAAGCAGAAAGCGCCTGGAAAAAGGCTCTCCTTACCTGCTGCGTTTGTTGCCTCTGAATTGCCCTCACCTTTGGGACAGGGCTCTCTCTAGAGGACGAGGACTGCTGCCGGGACCGGCTCCCATTCTGAATGGGTTCAGTCACCACGGCCCCCGACACTCCCGACATGCTGCCCGTGCTCCGCAAGGAAGCGCTGTGCGGCAGGGACTGCGGTGCTTTGGCCCTGGCGCCCAGCCCGGCTTGGTCCATTTTGCGGATCTGTGCTTGGCTGCTGCTGTTCTGGCGGGGCAGCGCGATGGGGACGTGCTTGTCTGGGACCGTGTGGCGCCGGGAGAAGTCCTCGCTCTGCGTGCTGCGCTTGGTGAAGTCCTCCATGCTGCTGTTGCTGGGTCCGCTAAGTTTGAAGTCTTCGCTGTTGCTTCGGCTCCGGGAGCTGGCAGTGCTCAGGTTCTCCAGGCTGGAGTCCACAGAGGCCTTTGGCATCGGCGGGGTTGGGTTGTTGAGATGGTAAACGGGGTTCTGGAACGACAGAGGCTGGAGGCTGCCCTGTTGGTTCAAAGCCGGGTGCAGAGGCCTTCTCACCTGGGGAGCGCTCTGGGGTGTGCTCTGAGTTTCCCACAGCTGTTTGATGTTCGCCACCTGTGTGATAGAGAGCTGGCTGCCGGCCAGGCGCAAAGGCACGTCGTGCATAATAGAAGCATGGTCACCGTGAGCCGTGTGAGGATCCTGGAGGTCCATGAGAGAGATGCTACGTCCATTGGGCAAGACGCTTTCCCTTTCGTCCTTATCTGAGTAAGTCATGCTCTGGGTGGATGCCTGCTGAACCAACAGTAAGGTCTTGCCCCTAAAATAGCCATCGACATTTTCCTGGGTTGGAGACTTCAGCTTATGCAAGTCACTGTGGAGTGGAAAGGAATCTGGTTAATTTTTAAGCAGCCAAGACCCTGGAAGATCTGTCCCAGAGAAGTCTTTCTACCTCATTTAACCTCCCCCCCAACTGAAAGCTTCAAGGAACCAGATCTCCTTTTATGAGCTCTTTGTGTTCAAGTCAGAACACACTCCTCCTTAATTACCACTTATCTTTGAGAATTACATTTGATTCAAGAAGTGCTTCATCTTTATTTTTTTCACAGGTGAAATGCAAACCTTTCCCACTGAATCCTCCCCCCTTAGACACTCCTGTCTCCAGCAAGACTTCAGAGCAGTTCAGTTCCCCTTTAACCCTTTGCCAGCATTACGTATTGTGGGGGTCTGAAAATTCAACAGGAGTTGTGTGAAGGCTCCTGTAGACCCAGATGTAAGCTCAGAGGGCAGACACTTCCACGTGACAAAACTGGCCCTCATACCCGACAGCACAGAAACTACGCTGAGACCATGGTACCAAAGCCCTTTGGCAGTTCTGCCACGTCACAGCTTTTTGCTTCGGATTGACAGCCATTACAGCGTGAGAAATGCTGCACTAAACAGAGGAGGGACTATTTTTGCTATTCCACTGGTAACAAGTTCCACCTACAGCCCAGTTTTTTCATTAGCAGTAAATAAGCGGCCTGATCACCAGAAGGAAACGTTACGGCTGACTATGCATCCGGCCGCTCAGACTGGCAGTAAATTGCAACACTGGTTTTTAGCGGCTGAAGTCATTGACTCCCAGAGACATGTTTGAGTCCTGGGTACGGCAAAAGCTTTGGGTCTCCGGTGCCACTTTGTGCACCCTCTTACTGGGACTGCGTGTTCCCCGTGACAGAGGCCCAAGCTCCCCGCTCCTACAGCTGGCCTGGGCAGACAGTTCAGGCGATGAAGCGCTCAACTCTTGACGGACTTAACAACCCCTTTATCCCACACCTTCCCTTGAGCTCTGGCTGTTACATACCCATCAGTGGGGTCCTCAAATATCTTCTGAAGCCCTGAGGAGAGACTGCCACTGACGTTGGGACTAGAGCTGTGCTCAGTGAAACGCCTCAGCTGCTGCTGTATCGGCGTAGGGTTGGTCATTGATTTGGTGATATCAGCAAGAATTCGAGGAAGAGGTCCCAGTTTTGCCACGGTCGCCTGTAGGAAGGAATTTTCACCCTAATTGGACAACAAGCACCGCGACATCCGCCAGTTTTTTGATAACGATGCACAGAGGCGGAGGGGTGGAGGTGGAAGGAAGGAGGGTGGGTGGTTGTGTGCGGGTGTGCCAGGACCGTAATGCAGTGTTACGGAGCAGCGTAACCACGGCGACGAGATGGATGGAGGAGACGAAACGGGGTGCAGCAGACATTGAGGAAAGAAAAGGAAATAGAAAAGAAATTAGGATTGACCCCCAAAAATAAAAATCATGCTCAATAAAACAAAACTATGGCCATTCCAATGCAAAACTATCATGCAAAGCAAACTAAGTCCAGGGTGGGTGAGGTCAAAGTGAAGACTACGGTATCTACTCATTAAAGGGCATTCAAAGACTACAGTGGGGGGAACTTTCCAGGCAAAGGGTGTCATGTGGTAAAGGAAATGCATGCCAACAGACAAGGGGATGCGGCATTCAGGGGGATCATGAGAGAATCGCAAGGGTTGAGGGAGATGGGGAAAGGGAAGGTTTTCATTTCGTAAGCCTTTCGCTTTTGGCATCCTACACTGATGCCATCTTCTGTAGCACCCTGTTATCAAAAATTAAGGCATTCTTCCCTACCTAAAAGTGAAAAATCACTGCATGAAAACATCAATGATCCTCATCCCAACATTATCACATCAGCCTGGGGTTAAATGTGTAGCTTCTTGTTCAATTACACGTTAGCTCAATGTTGGCCAGGCCTAGGGTAAGAGCAGCTGACCTTCCAGCAAGGAAGGCTGCTCGTTCAGGCTCTTTATCTTTCTCCCCCCCTTTGGGTCACTGCTGGTTATATCACCTACAGGGCATCTTCAGCCGCTTGGGACTGCGGGAAGAAGGTGAAAGTGCTGGAGGTTTATAAGAAAGTAAAACTCCGCTACAAAGACAATGCTCTTTTCAAAGATATCCTTATTTTTCCCGTAAGCAGGTATTCAGTCAGTTTGGCTCCAGAGAAAGATCTCCTTTCATATAGCACTTCTTCTGTGTCTATTAAAATCTCTGAGGTGACTTCTCTCATCATTTCCCAGTCATTACCTACAGTAAAGCAGGATCGCAGTGTAACTTTATCCCTTAATTCTCTTTTTAGCAAACCACTATACCAGCTCCCAAGGGCCTGTTAGGATAGATCCATACGTCTAACCTACAGGAAGGGCAAAGCAGATCTGCTTTGACAGTTTATCCAGGTCTGGCTCCTCCCTTTCCTCGCTGCCCAAGACATTTACGACCGTTGCATTCCGAGAGCAGCTCACAGTAACTAACACCAAGTCCAAAGATCCATTTGCAGTTCTAAAGACTGGAGCTGGGTCTCTCTTGACCTGATGCCTGACCAGCTGGAGGGAGATGGCAGTGTTCCCTGCACTGGTGGGTTTACCCCAATTTGTAGAAATGGAGGATCTGGTCTTTCGAGTGTGTTTTGAGTGCCTGTTTTCCTGAGGCTGCTGAACTGTCTTTATAGCTGACCTCGCTGCCTGCAACATTTTGAATGTACACTGTGTGCATGTATGAGGGAAATGGAAAACCAAGATCATAAATTGTTATCAAACTAAGATTAACTAAGATTAATATATATTGCCTTTTTGAGTCAAGGACATTTCAATTTACCCTGATGCAACAAGCTTAGTTTTTTTGTTTTCTGTTTTAAATAATGTACTGTGAGAAAACAGATACCCAACAAATAACTATTTTGGCAAACCTTAACGCAATAAAAATATTAAGAGGGCATTGCAATTCACCTCACCTCTCCAGTTTCAAAAGAAAGAATAATATAAATGGAACATGGACAAAATAATGCACCTCTAAAAGTTGAAATACAAAATAGTTCCAAGCACTTGCCAAAAAAAAAAAAATCACTCACAGCTCAGCTTTTCTGGGTCTTACCAACTACCTTTGCTATCAAGGTTTTAATGATTTTGGGTCCTGTAAAGCCACACAGCTAAGGAAGAACAAACTACTGCCTTTTCTCCTTCTATAGCTAAATGGAAGCGATGCTTACTGTTGGCAACGTCTACTGCCATCAGCAGAACAGAATCCGGACAACATGTCTGTGTCCCAGCGTAATACACAGCAGAAAGCATCTTGCTTTTGTTACAGGATAAAACTGAGAGTGGATCCAGGTTTTTACATGGCATCCTCTTGTATAATAAAAACTAATCCAAAGACTACAGAAATGAGAACATCTCAGCAGGCTTTGGATCAGGTCTTTAATGAGACCGGTCCTGCCTGGCCACCACGTTACTCCATCAGAGCTGGGCAGGGTAGGGCCGGTGTGCAGCAAAGCACATCCATTAGCATCAAAAAGGGCACTGCAACATTTTCATTTTCTGTCCAAACACTCTCCCTTTTTTCCAGCTCACTTATGAGAAAGGACCAGCTGCTCAGGGAATTCCAGGCCTACTTTTAAGTGCTGCCCTCTCCACCATTTAACACCCGTCCTTACTTTAAGCTCTGCAAAGTGTTTGCACTACTGCTGAAGCCCAACCACTTCACATGCCCCGCTTTAGGTCCTGATCTGAAATCATGGCAAGAACAATTGTGAAATACCATTATCAAACATTCCTCGCAAAAGCTGTTGAATAAGTTCTCCCCAAAGCAGGCTTCAGCTGCTCCCTTGATGTTTCCTCGTGTTTACTGTTGCTACGATACAATCGCCGGATTCTCCCTCCCGGGCCTCCAGTCTGCTTTACCTTATCAAGTTGGGACACAACCTCCCATAAGAGGGAATGCAAAACTGAGAGCTCTCTGCCCAGGTCGATGTAGCCCTCAAATCCAGGCATGTTTGAGATGGTATCTGGATTAGAGATTTCCAGGAGAAAACGCTTCATTCCTCCCCACTCATGTTCCAAAAAGTCATTCATGAAGGCCATATACTCTTCCTTATTACCAAACCTGCAAGAAAGGGGAGGGGGGGTAAACCCAGTCAATAACCTCCACATAAAACACAGAGGACAAGTGCTTACAGACAATTACTTAAATGCTTAACTTAGACCTGCCTTTCTGAAGATTTGGTCTGGGAGAGAAAAAAAAAATGGACAATTTAAGAGGTTCACTGCTTTCTTGGACATTTAAATACTAGTAATTCACCGTTCATATTATGATCAAGGGCTCAGCATATCTCTCCCTCCCACAGACACCCTTTCTCTTCTTCCCTGCTCTGCATCCCCTCCCCTGGAAAAGACATGCCATGCCCTTTGTATCATTCAGCTGGGAATTTTGGAGGAAGAAAGGAGGAAAATCATGATCCTTGGTGGGAACAGGCTTTTTTTCTTTTGAAATAGCATACACACTGACACGCTAATGCATGGCTCTTCTTGGTTTTATACTGTGTCCCCTCTACTGAATTCAACACAGCCCAAATCTGCATGTGAAAAAGAGACTTTATCTAGCTCAACACTGAGGTGTCTCAAGGGGAACAGCGTTCACATATAAGTGAGAAGTTTCCTCTGTTTCTAAAGCTGACTTCAATGGGACAGAGAACCAGCTGCCTGCAAACACGACTACCATGCAGGGCTCTCCTTGCTCCGTAGTAACCTTCAGTGACTTGCACCCCTAAAGGCACAGATTTCCGTTTTATCGCCACCACCTACTTAGCAAAATTGGCGAGATTCTGAATGACTTTAGCAATAAGTGTGAGTGTGCGAGATGTCCGGTCGTCAGGATACTCCTGCATGAGGCTAAAGAGGCTGGGGGACATGATAGCGGGGCACAGGAAGCGGAGGAAGAGGGAGGCACTGATCAGGCGTTCGCTGATGTCCTGCTTGCCCCTGCTCAGGCACTGCTGCTTCCAAGACGCAAATACCTCCTTCAGCTCACGAGGGAACACGCTGAAAAACAATAAACCAGGAAATAAAATCGCATGGGCAATGAGATGCAACGAGTTGAACTGGTGACCAATCACCTGAAATAATTATCTGGGAGAAAACATCATCAGCTCTTTCTTTTTTTTTTCCTTTTCTCTCTCTAGGCTAGGAAATGTCATTAGGCATCTATTCTTAGATCCCTGTTTAATCTGGTGATACTTAAGTAGTTTTAAAGCATCCCTTGTTCATACATGTTAAGTGAAGCCATTTTCAGACACACTGATTTGCAAGCTAAGAACTACTTATCCATTGCTACCCTGGAGCAACCAGGGTGTTAGAGTATTAAAACCAAACTGAACTCATCTCCATAACTGAAATTTTTATTTTGCTTGTTAAGCTCTCTCAATATTTCGCACGTGCTTCATCCTAAAGCAGAAAGGCCATTCTTCTTTCGCTACTACTCAGAAATAGAGTTTAATAAGAACTCTCTCTGCCAGTGTTTCCTCCCTGTGATTTCCTGTTCAATTCTACAGATTTAAAAGGTCTGAAAGTTTTCTACACACATCAAAACTTTCAGCTTTTTATTCCAAGTTCAAGCTAAGCTGTTATCTTCTCACTTTATTCCCTCCTTACTCAGTCACAGCTCAGTATGTGTTCCCTTGGCAGAGTATTTCAGCAGAAGCTCCTGTCAGGTACGGTGTGCGGGACTGGAACCCCCTCAGTCTGGGCACAAGTTCCACCTGCAATATGGTGTCACACGTAGGAGGGTAGCGAGGAAAGGAAATGAAGGCAGTCTCAGAAGATAGATGGGTCTGTGCTATTTCCCTGTACCACTGCTATTTTCTCATCTTCAGAGGCAGAACGGGCACCCTCTAAGCAAAGGGGGGAGAAGGGGAGGGGAGATGCCTCACCAGTAAGAATTGATAATCTTGCAGAAGGCCAGCTCACAACACATTTTCAGGTTGCTCTGATGATCTGTTAATTCACTGGATGAACATTTGCTGGGATCCACTTCGCAGTTTTCATCTGACTCATACAAAGCCTTGATAAACTCCCCTGGACAAAGGGAAGAGGATGACAAACCAGGGTAGTTACATGAAAAGCCTCCTTGACACACCTTTAAATCCTTCTTATGCCTTTCCTTGGCAACTGCCTCTTCTGCTCCCTGGGTCTGCAATACAGCCGCCAGACACCAGATGTTGGGGCCACGGCTCCTCCCAGCTCTTTCAGAACCGAGCACTTGCCATGCCAGATCAGACGGCTGGTGCTCTGATGCTTCAGCCTCCTGTGCCCTCACTGCCCCCAAATATAGGTGCGGTAAGGGGATGGCTTTACCCTGCAGACACTTCACTTACAGCCTAAAGAATAGGATTTGACTTGGTATTCAAATTGTATTACCAACTATAAAATTATCCACAGTCTTAGAAATGAAGGCGTGCTGTTTGTCTTCATAATTTCCCCAGGAAATGCACTTGACAATGCTATTTATTTTTATTATTTCTAAATTTACCATTTTTTTAAATTTTCAAAAGTGTCACCTTGCTCTTAAATAAGAGTAATACCTGAGTGCTAGCTAGAGATTGCTAATTTTCTCAACCTCTTTCATCAACACCTTAGGACATTTTTATACCCTGTATCTTTCAAAATCCTTTGCATTTCTGTCATCCTTCTCTTATGGCATCACAACAGAAACTGGACATATACAAAACCAGATGAAGTTTCCTTTGTTTGACATACTGGAATGAACTGCTTACTAGTTCTCCTCCTATATATGCTAGTACACCAAGTGATTTTTAAACTGTGGCTGTTCACTAGGAAAAATTCTTTATTCATTCATTTAATGATTCAGTGTCTTTTAAGTTCATCTCCTCAGATGATCTTCCTAGCTCTGAGCTAACGCCACAAGGCTTGTTTGTGCAAAAGGTTTTGGTTTTTTGTCTTTGTTTTCATAAAAACCCTTAAACACCTCCCAACCCCTCCTCCCCGAATCTCAAGTCAGCAGTGTTCTTGCAAGCAAAGCAGGCAGCACATTTTCTTAAGCTTTTTTTTTTTTTGTTGGGGTCCAAAATATTTCTGCTGAGGGCATCCAGATCACTTATTTGCAAAACTCTCAGCATCACTTCTGTTGAGCCAATTCTGTTTTAACTCTTGTTTACTGGGTAACATTTTTTTTCCTTAAACACATTCTAAATTCACTCTTTGTGGTCTACAAGACCTGCCTTAATCACGTATTAAGATGCTCTTACAGACGTATTAAATAGCTAAGACCAAGTGTAAAGTTGTTAATCCTTTCAAAGAACATGGCATCTGAGCAAAATGATATTCAAAACTTGACAAAGAATTAGATGGGTCTATTGTCATGAGCAACCTTGCCCTGAGCTACAGACAAGCTGGATGACCTTAGGGGGATTTTTCCACCTCTCATGCCTATGATTTACAATCTTATCACTCAGCACCAATGCTCTAAATGATGTATTAGAAGTCATTAATTTTACAGTATTTTTATGTAATTACTGCACATTAAGGGGCTTGCAGTCAAATGTAATATACCGGTCCCACAGCTGATCGTTCAGTCTGCTGAAAAGCACAGCACAAAGTAATACGCTGCTCATTGCTCCGTACCAGGGAGAGCCCGGGACTGTTACTTATGCTCAGCGGTTCCACCCATGAGAATAAGACTACCAGAACAGGCTCATTACACTTAAGAAATGGCTGAAATGCATATAATCACAGACCTGACTATACTGACCCTTGGAGCACTAATTTAGCCAACTATCTCCTTGATGACTTGCCAGTGTCTGGGATTGCTGAGGACAAGCGAGACTGCTGGGAAAGCAAGCTGCTTTTCTTTTTTTTTTTTGGTGAAAGGATGTGGTGTGGGACTTGGCTTTGGCCTGATCTTGTTTCTCTTGTATCAATTTCCAAAGCTTTCTTCATCCAAGAAACAATGGGTAGCTCATTGTGCAATCTTGGATAAGAAAGATTGTGTGGAGCTGGTAAAAGCTAACTGTAGCAAGGCTGCGAGTTTCTTCGGCAAAGAGCATGCACGTTTTGGTCCTCTTTATTGCAATATTAGTTGCGTGGACAGTAATTCCCAAGGCAGTGGCTTATGACTAGAGCAGAACCTTTTGGTGGAGAGGGGACAATAATACAGCTATCAGAACCCACCCTGGCATGTAACCACGGACATTAAGACCCCACCAGAGGAATGGAGTAGGACATCACAGGTTGGCCAGGCAGTTTTAATTAAGGTGGCAAAAAAAGAGCACTTGGGATAAACACAGGCAGGAGATTCCCTAGACAGTCTACATCTTGGATCTCCTGCCCTGTGCTGCTCAGTAGCCCTGCAGCCCCACTCCCTCCGGCCATGTCTGTCTAAGGATTTTTGCTGGGGCAAGGTACCAGTTTAAAAGGTTAACGTGAACATTTATGAATTAATTGCTCTGTGGCAAAGGTAAGGGCTGAGCAAGTCCAAGGGTCACTCTGGAATGTGTCAGCATTACCAACAGTTGCAGCTGAAGCATCTGGAAATGAGTTTTCTTGTACTACCTGCATTCAACCCAAGCACTAGGGTGGGCATCTCACACTTAACGCTTGTTAACGCCATAGCTAACGTTTGCGGTTAACGACAACGGCAAGCGAAAGAGACTGACTGGAGACAGCCCAGCAACATGCATTTGTGGATGAGAACTTTGGTTGTCAAGCAGATACCACTGAGTACATCTAACCCCCCAGGGTGGTGGCGCTTCGGACCAAAGCAATCGCAGGAGCTTCTTTAACATAAAGGGAGATTAGTGAAATATATGCTTCGCATTCATAACCCTTTCTGAAATCTCCATAATTGTACTGCGCATGATACCGGATTCACTCCTGAAACCACAACACAAGGTATTGGTCTCAATTTCCTCTGTTAAACTTTGTGTCAAAATCCCCTTTTTAAGCCTTTTCGTATACCAGATAGAACAATCACCGTTGCCCACAAACCAATTGCAGTATTATACCTCTTCATCACAACTAGAGACACAAAAGAAGGTTACCCAGAAAAACGTAATGTGGTGATACAAACTTTAAAGAGGGACTCAGCTATATCAAATCAAGTTTGTTTTTCCTTGGGTGCTATTCCTGCAGGCACCAAAGAGCATCTTCCTCTGTGTGGAGGAAGCGCATCAAGAGTAAGACAGCGTGTATTTTGCTCTCTGGATACTTGACACCTGGGCTCAGTGCCGAGACAGATGCTTCCCATCCCACATTCCTGGGCGTACAAGGCTTCAGTCATGTTGCTGACAGTTCAGGGTTAGCCCTTGCAATGCAAACAGGTGACAGCAGGCACTTTCTTACCTAGTGCATCGTGAAGATACTTCTGCCCTACCAACTTCAGGTATTCCTCAATAGCTTTGGTAGCAAGTGTGTTCTCCCTGAAGATCAAGACATCATGCTCGCCACAACGATCTACCTCAGACATCACCAAATCCGTCAAGAAGTCCTGAAGAAAAAGGTCAAATGGCAAGAGGTTATTTTAATCAGACTCGGTCATGCCAGGCTAACTGCAGAAGCCAAGAAGGAAGGATAAACAGAGGAGCCAGAGGATTACTGAAATAATTGCCCAACTTGGGACAAGGGGTGCAGATGCTACATGTAGTATGGGCCAAGGAAATAGCTAGGGATCCTCTCCTCTCAGGTTTATTAACATTTATAAATGTTATCGATCACAAATTATAAAAGGAGAAGCAAAAGTCTCTAAAAGAAAACCTTTACGGCCAAGCTTGTGTTTCAGTTTAGAACCTGAACAGAAACCCTCACCAGTTAGTTTATCAATGGGTTTGTCTGCTGAAAGAAACGGTGGTATTACATTTATCTTTTAATATTACATAAAAACTTGGATTTAAAAATCCAAGATGGAAGTTAGGCACAAGTTCTTACAGCTTGGTGAAATTTAAGTAAGAAGAATGGCTTATTTCAATTAAATCCACAAACCAAAAGTGGTTCAGGATTTGGGAAAAAAGTTAACATACTTGCTGTGGATGTATATGAGTTAACTTGAACTGTATTCAAATGCCCAGGCAGGAACTATCAGCAAGTCCTGATACAGCGAATAGCCTCTTGATTTAGGGTCTAATTCTACAGTAATACTTATTTCCTGAAGTGATAACTTTATGTGAGTCAAGGACACTCAGCGTTTCACAAGAACTACTCAGTATTTTGCAAGATCCAATTTCAGCCACTGTAAAGTTCTCCAGGAGAGGAAGCTTATTTATCCCTTTTCTTTTAAAAAAAAAAAAAAAAAAAAAAAAAAATTGTTCCCAAAAAAAAAAAGAACCCCCTCAAAACCAAAACCAAAACCCCACCCTGAATTAGGGCTGAGTGATAACTGCGACTTGCTGGTTCTGCTGCAAACAGCAACATCCTCCAAACAGCTCAAAGAGTGCTGTAGTAAGGATTTTAACTACAGAAGCCATAATACACTGCTAGCATATGAGTGTAAAATATGCAGAACAAATTAGATATGATAAATATAAACCAAAAATACGTTTAGTACGCTTGGTTTCCAATCCATTATTGCTGTTTCTTTTTAGCAAAGGCTGAGAGAATTATTTTCACCTGGCACAAAAACTGGGAACAGCCAGCTGCATCACCACCACCATAGTGTGACCTGGAAACGTACCCTCTTTGCAGCTTTAGGTTATGGCAACCTAAGCTGCTCAATGCTTCCAGTGGACAGAGGTTCAAACGTTCAGGCACTAGGAAGGCAAAGTTACAACACTAATTTATCTACCTGTTGCAGCTAGCACTGCAGGAATCCAGAGCCTGCTTTCCAGCAGGATTTCAACACGACCCTACAGGAGTTATCCCAGCTATCAGCTTCCCTTGATCAGACAAACAACTTGGTAAGGAACGAGTTCCTATCACACACTGTCACAGCACCAGCCTTTCAGAGACGTACATCAAGGGGAGAACAGTAGAGAGTGGCATGCCAACATAAAAGGACCTTTCCAGAACAGTTAAATTAGGCTGTCCCTTGGATGTTGCTTATGGTCATCCTTCCACATCTCCAACCTTCTAACTTGTGTTTGGTCATGTTTAACTTGCTCTAGCTGGCATTACTGGAAGAAGCTGGCTACAGCTTGGTACTACTCACACACCCACTTGGCAGGCAGCATCCAGATAAATCAATGCTTGTTAAAGCTCCTCAGAACTTCCCGAGACCTACAGGATACCTCCCACAATCTGTTCAAAAAAACCGAGTCTCACTCCTATTGCTGCCTCACAGAGAACCACCAGTGTGCATCCAGAAGTCCTAATAACATCCTTGGGGCAGGTGGGATCACCATTAACTGAGTATAGATTCTCCAAATGGCAGTTCAAACGCTGACCAAATCAATGTTAGCATTGATTAGCTGACTTAGTGCTGAATCAACAATGGCACCCTGCTGCTCATTGTATCAGAGACTTACTTATAGAAGTAATTCTTCAGTTTACTAATCTCTTGCTAACCTATTTATTATCATGTATCATGATTTTAGAAATACAGAAAAGGTTCCTGAACACTCAAGTGCAGGGCCTAACTTTTCAGAATAAGATGAAGTTATATAGTCCTCGTGCTTATACTTTGTACACAGCATCTTTAATTAACCTTTGTAGCAACTCTTAGTCATTGTTGGTATCGTGCCTATCTACATGCCTTCCTCGTAGAGCAATTGCCCAAGTCTTTTCAAATACTTTTGCGACCCTTTTCTCACCTTACCCCATCAGGCACCTTCTGCTGTTGCTTACGGTGATGTCAGCCCAGGTTTCCTACTTTCTAGCTGAAAAAATATCACCTATGAGCAGCGAGAGGGAGTCGTTTTGACAGCAGCCACCTGTTCTTACCTTAGCTCTCCCAGTGCTCTGAAGAATGTGCACCAAAGCACAAGCCATCTCTTCCTTATTCCTTACGCTGATCACAGGTTCCAGCACAGAGCACAGCATAGTGTAGTTGCTGGTAACAAACTCTGCAAATTCTTTGTATTGCTCCATGGGCAAGATGGTGATGGTCTGATAACGGGACTTTATCCGAATGGAAGGTCCCCCTGATTTCCCTTTGTTGGGTGTAGGTGTGCTGACTGGGTACCATTTTTCCACAAACTGGCGACCGGTTACGCTGGCCATGGGAATGTTGACCAGGCCTACGTAATTGTTCTTGTCCTTTTTCTTCTTCTTCTCCACGTCCTTGTAGATGTGAACTGTGATGCTGTGAAGAGGTGGGAGACCGTAGAACTCAAAGTGCTCTCCCCAGAAAATGTTGTCTGCTTTTGTTTTGCTGGTGGTGCGGGCAAAGAGAGTGTCATCAAGGCACAGCTCACAGAAGTATTTCTTCTTGGGGGCCAGGTCCTTTGCCTCAATGATCCAGAGGCGGAGCACATTTTCAGCTCGACGGCAGTTGTCCTGTGCAGAAGAAAGAGCTCACCTTTGATTCAGAATCCCTAAAAATTGAGTATTTTGTCTTCTAAAGCAGCAAAGGGCTGCCTTTTGTGTCCAAGGCAGGGACAGAATCAGATTCTCTGGTCTTCAGAATGAGAATCTCTAGAAAATCGGACATTTTCTAAAGTAGAGGCAAAGGGCTGTCTTTTATATGTCAAAGGTGGGGACTAGAACATTTTTCTTCTCGAAAAGCTGTATTTGAAATGGTTTAGAAAACAAACACTCTGCAGAGGAGCCCCTCAAAACCCACTAGACTGGCATGGCACACTGCATTGTTCACTCTCGTGAATAACTCCAAGAGCACCGTTAGCCCGTCCCTCGAAGGTGGTATGCCAACTATGGAGGTGACTTACCAGATATTTCCAGCTGATCAATAACTTAACCCCTTCTCCTCACTCTGGCTCAAACTCCTTTTGGGGTTTTTTTGTGTTTTTTCCCTTTTTTTCCCTAAACTGTTCCCCCCCAGTAAAAAAATGAAACCTATGAAGCCATGTCCCATCCTTCTGAGGTGCACGGTATCAGAAATCCAGTCTGAAACACCATCAGCAGGCACTGGGGCATGGATCAGGAATCATGCCAACATGTATTTATTCATTAAAGGTTTGACCTACTGCACTCACTAGAATAGTACACAGCGGCTTTCGATACACTGATGAGCGGACTCCTCCCCAGACTAAATTAATTGCGCACACATCTATGGGAAGCCCTGGTACACTGGACTAAAATCCAATCACACCGCCTCCATTCCCCCGGTAATCTTATTTCCGCAGTTTGTATTACCTTATTCGGCTGCACTGTTCTGCGTAGGTTTTCCATCCACTTGTCCCTCTCTGCTGCAGAGGAACAGCTGAAGCATTTACTGCCACTGGAGTAGGTTACCTGGAACATATAAATGACAGGCTGAGTTCAGGCAAGCCTAGGAGACATGTAAGAGGCTGCAAAAAGCAAGGTAGAAGATAAGCAATGCTTAGTAACAAAGTAAATATGAAAAAGGCAGGAAAACAATATGGGAGCCTAGAAGGCAGAGAGGTTAAAAGGCCCACAAAATGTAGAGAGAGAGAAAAAAAGTCAGTTCAAATTAATATAAAACTAAAGAAACATATGAGGAGCACCAGAGGCTCCTCTTAAAGACTTTTAAACAGGGCTTTAATCAACCAGTTAATTTCTTTTTTTTTAAACACTTGTTAATTGATCCATAGCTATTAAATGCTCGCAGTTTTCCCCGTTAAGTCCCAGAGGCAGATGATTTGGTTACTAACAGCGTAAAGACAGACAGAACTAACAGTGTGTTAATGTAAGGCAAAACACACTGGAAATGGTGTTTTCAGGAAATACAAAATATTTCCAAGGGTCCATATATACAGAAGCGGTATAAAACAAACGGAAGCAGTTGTGCTCTGGTCCGGCCCCAACACTCAATGCCATACACAACTCCGCTTTCACTCAGGAGGGAACCACCTTGGTTTCTTTCACTTTTACGTGGCCTGAGAGGCTTCATTTACTCTTTCCATTCATTTGTGCTCACAATTAAAAAGCTGTTTGAGGCAACAGCCTCAGAGCTAAGTTGTTGCCAGTTTTTTCACTCAACTCCCTGAACCGAAGCAAGCTGGAAAGTGCTTCCAACCAGAAGAATGAGATTGAAGCGAACAGGAAGAGTTCCTGGATACATCCCGAGGGAGAAGGGTCTTCTGCCAGAGCAGTTTTCCAGGTTGCAAACAAATCTTTGTTCCAGAAATTTAGACACAGCTGACTAATCCTGCTGAAGACAGACTGTCACCCGCCCCTGCCACGACAGATTACGATGGCCTTAGACACATCCAAACCACGCATGAATATGCTGTTGGTCCTGCGAGGTAAGGATTGTGCTCACACAAACAGCCTGTTTCTGAAGCAAAGCTAGGAGCCATGTGGTGCCGTGCTGCAGCCTGTGCTGAAACAGCAAGAGGATCTTTGCATCCCGCTCCACGGTGCAACGGACACGTCCGCAGTTACTGAAGCTTCTCCTTTGGCAGTCGGCAAACAGGCTGAGCTAATGGAAGGGTGCTCTGACTGGAAATCACATTTCTCAGTTATGGTATCTTTTCTAAATTGAATTTTAGGTGAATTTGGAGAGGATGAATACACAGCGTATGAACGATAGTATATTTGAACCATACATTTTCATGCAAGCTACAAATGCTTAGATATTTATCAAATTAAAGAGATTTTTCAATTAGAAGGCACAGTAACTGAAAAAGATTTCTCTCCATTGAGTGATTGATGCCATTAGCCTCAAGGACTTCAAAATCACATGCTGGTTAGACAGCCCCCACCCAAACCTCAGGATAGCAGCGGCTGCTGATCTGTTCTCCAATTACAAAGTCACAGAACAGCGTACTGCAAGGGTTCAGACCGAACGAGAGCATATAATCGGCTGCGTGTTTGGAAAGCGTTCTTTACCTCAAAGCAGAAGTCTTGTCCGAGGATACTGCTGTGAAGTGGTTTGACAAAGACTTTTTCTTCTGACCCAAGGTCCAGGGCCTCCACGGCGCTGCCTGGGCTCAGTAAAGACTCATGGGAACGGGACTCTTTCAGCTTTGGCAATCCACGTGACCTATAGGAGAAGGCGGCGGAAAGGAAACAACATTTCTCTCACAATTACCAAAAGAGCTGGCAAGATCCCAGAGAAAGCTGCAACTCGATGCTTATTCAGAACAACTTCTACAATTAGTCTGTAAACCTTATGAAAATAACATTAGGCCAGTAGTCCCAGACTCCTAAGGGAACATCCACCTACACAAGCCCAGGAAGCCCATTCCCACTAACCTAGAAATTGTAGGTGCTGAGCCATCAGCGAAAGAACAACAGCAAAACAAAAAGTTCAGAATTTAACTGCTGAAATTTAAAGAAACCCCATCGATAGGTTTGGATATATTACTGAAAATATTCACTACTATCTAGATTACTAGATATATGTTTTATATTAACAGCAAAAAGCACACCAATCTCTGAATCTCTAAACCAATGCAGAACGACAGCTACTCTCATTAGAGCAGGCGAACCCCCCGCAATAGTTGATTTTTCTTACCATACAAAGCCCTTACACTGAAGTCAAACATGCAAATTCCTTCCCACTGCACACTGTGCAAGTCAGTTACCTACATACAAATTTTGCATTTTCTTCTTCAGCTGCTTCTTCCAGTTTTAACAGTTTCCAGTTTTTTTTTGATACCTCCATTCTCTTTTAACTTCCCCTCGCTAACACATACTGCCTCCCTTTTTTTAGTTGACTGTCCTGTAAATCTCTGAGCTCTACCAGAGCTGGCATCTCCCAAGTTCACGCTACCTTTTTATCAAGGCAGTCTTTTCTCTGTCCCCACCAGTTCTTGAATACTTCTCAAAGACGTATCCCTCCCTCCACTATGCCGTAGCTTTCTGCAACCAACAGGAACATTATAAAATGTGCTCTAAATGTGCTCTTCATTCTCCCAATTTGATTTAATGCAACATTTGTGCGTAGTAGGGAGTTCCGCTGTCAAACAGCGCTGTAAAACACGCTCAATTTATAGGTGACAGAGGCTTCACCTGCGCTCCTTCGAGCTCCGAGCTGACACCTGGAGTATAAGCTTCTGCAGTAAAGTCATATGATAGTTTAAGCAGAACTAGCCTTTCCACTTCAAAAGACAAACATGATGTGCACACAGATCTTATTTTTCCTCTATTTGGAACTCAGTCAAAGCCTTCACAGGTAACCAACAAGGAGGAAGAGCACCGAGTCCCAGCTTAGCAGAAAAGGAGCCGTTTACCTGGCAGGTCTAGATTTTGTTAAGATATCAAAGCTCGTGCTGGTCCCTATGCCTGTTCAGTGATCCATGAAAGTGTGTCCATAAATACGGCTGCACATCCAGCAAGTGTGACTGAGCGCAAAGAACAGACGTGAAAGCAGAAAGGCATCAGTTGTCTATACATTACGCAGAGAAAAGCAATGCTCTGTAACGATGCTTTCTCACCTGTGTTTGTCCTCACAGTGTTTCCTTTTATTCAATTCCCAGTATCAAGGCTCAGTATCAAATGGAAAATGTTTAAAAAAAAATGTATTTATGGAGGAGTGAAAAGCACAGCTACCTCTAACAGCTTCCTTAATTTGGAAAAAGAAGTAGGTTTTATATACTTCCCTTACATATCTTATACAAAAAAATCCTCATGTTTTGTAACCTTAGCAAAATCAAATTCCTCCTACCCTTGAGCAATCCTACGGGGAAACAGAAATAGAAAAAAAAAACCCTCCAACATTTGGAAAAGGCATCTTCAGTACTTCTAAGGTTGCTTAACAAAAACTTGGGTATCATGAAGGATACATGTAAAAGCAACAAGCAGAGTTCAACTGACTGCTCTTTTGTATGAAACGAAACGCTGAAGGTATTCTAGTAGATTCATGTACGGTAAGATTTATTAAACAGTAAGGGAGAACTTTGTTCCCATTTAATATATTGAATGACCTAAGTGCAGGCAGCAAAAACCTTTCATCAGAGGGCTATTACAAAGACACTGATTTCAAATGCAAAACAGCAGCACTGGTACAAATGCGTTGGCTGCACTGTGCATGCTTTGTTAGAACAGGTTACAGCAGCAGCTGTACCAACGCAAACCTAAAACCTCAGCCATGGATAATTGAACGCTTGCTGCAGTTAAGGTAGGGCAAGTCTAAAATAAACACACCACAATACACCACTTTAATATCATCTCTGCAAAATCCTCTCTAATTTCTCCGCTCAAGAAAGCACTGCTGAGGTCACTTGGCTTCTGTCCCTATCCCAAACTCTCAGCAATTCCAGTCCTAACAAAGTACTTTGGTGCATGATGCAGGGGAGCTGGCTGAGAGCCTGCAGCCACCTCCCGCCTTAGCTCCTGGTCAGAGAAGGAAAGCATGGAGTGGTCACAAAGACAGGGAAGAGGAGGGAGAGAAAGAGAATTACCGAATAAAGGAGAAAGAAAAAGATTTTACAAATCCCAGTTAAGCGGAGGCTGCACTTGGCGTAAGACAAATCAAGCACACCTACATGAAACAATTGTACAGCCACTTAGCAGTGCATCCCCAAATCATAGCGGTGCCACATGTCACAGCCCTTCCTTTCAAACTTCGTTCTCTGGGCTACATCTCAGACAATAAATCCTGCCGGGAGAGGAAGAAAGGCACAAAAATCCAGGAGCGAGTTCTTCCTCAAGCCTTAGGTTACAAATTTCAGACGAGCATCGTGCCAGGCAGATACGCTGGGGCAAGAAGGAAAGTCACAGCGGCACCGGTGAAGAAATCTCTCTTCTCATCGGCTGTGCTCCCACCCGGCCCCGCGGGTGACACGAAGAGGCTCCCGGGTGCGTGTTGCCATGGTGCGGCCTCCTGTAAGGAGATTAGGGGGGGCCGGCAGCCGGCACGGGGAGGCCGCTCCGCAGACGTGGCAAAGGTGACCTTTCCAGAAGGAAAGAAGTCCCTCCTCTTCCTTTCCTACAACGAGTTTAACGAGACGCAGACAGTTAAAGACAGTGGGAGAGAGCGAGGCATCTTCCGAGAATGCCTCCGAACAGCCTTTGGGGACAGGGTGAGGGCAAAGGCAGGTACACGCAGCGATTGGACTCCATGCCTCCACATCCCATCTTGCAAATTAAACCTTTTAGTAGCATCTATTCTGCTTCACTGCTCTTCTAACTAGTTAGCTTTGAACATTCTGTTTTGTTGCAGATCAGCTGGTTAGTTTTGTTGACTCAGGGTCCTGGGGCAGAGGAGCATCTATCTGTTCGAGCAATCCCTTGAAGTTACCGTATTTAAAACAGCTCAATAAACTGATTAAGCGGCTTTGAATTGGCAATTTATCTTCCATAAACACCACAGCAATGTCGTAAAATTGTTGGTTAGATGCAACCACATGCATTTACAAACACAAGTGCATGCATTTGTAAGCACCATGGTATATATTTCATCTACTGATAGATCTGCAAAGCAAATCATTGACTTGTGCCTAAATCAGCAGCATCCCAATCCATACAGGCAATAATTATACAGAAATAATAGTTCTCTGTTGCTTTAAAGCCTCATCTGATATTCTGAAGCTTTAAGTAACAATGAAAGAAAATTGCTTGCTGGCTTCCCATTTGCATAGGTGCCACTAACTGACTTCCCAACGTCCAGCAAAGGGGCTGGATTAACAGGGCCCTTCCTGTATTAGGTCGGAAGTTTCTGGTAAAATGAGTATTGCTTAGAGTCTCTGTCAAGAGAGAGGTAATCCCAGAGAAGCAGATTACTGTAAACAGGAAGATCACACATGCAAAAGGTGGGGGAAGGGTTGTTTGTACAAATCTGTTTTTGTTAAACAGCTCCATTAACGACACAAATCCTGTTTTAAGTTACAATTAACCTCCAATGATCAACTTCTTTCCTGCTGCCTTTCCTATCTACT